>NC_143051.1:28422500-28722500 GCF_057628025.1 Oncorhynchus mykiss
CTAAAATAAACACAATGAATAAAATAGAGGGAAGGCTGCATGGGAGGGAAGGTAGTGACTGACTTGGAGAAGCTGGCCAGGTTCTGCACCACCTTGGCGATGAGGGTAAGAGTGCGGGATGTCCGCTCTCCGGGGTACTCCTGGGTGAGGTTAAAGAGAGAGGGCGACATGATGGCGGGACACAGGAAGCGTAGAAAGAGGGAGGAGCTGATGAGGCGGTCTGCGATGTCCTCCCTTCCCCGTTCGGCACACCTGACCCTCCAAGAGGCAAAGACATCCTTCAGCTCCCGTGGAAACACACTAGAATGAAAGGGTAGGACAGAATTGTACTTTATTTTCCATTGCAAATGTTTTTTTTTGGGGGGGGACAAACACCCCACCACACTTGAAAGGATGCTATGTCACTGACACATTTGTACAATGACATAGTTCATGTGGAAGAAGTTCTGACCAATGAGAGTTGACAATCTTGCAGAGTGCCAGCTCGCAGCACATGCGAAGGTTGGCTTGGTGGTCGGCGAGGACAGACGGTGGAGTGCGCATGGGATCCACTTCACAATTCTCCTCTGACTCGTATAATGCTCGAATGAATTCCCCTGTCAACGAAACAACGGTTCATTAATCCCCATCAGTATCTTCTTCTTCATCATAGTCTTCTGATCAACATCATTGTCACTCATCATTTCAAATACTTTAGCTGTGCTTGAGTGTGCTTGCCTGTTCAAAAGTCTTAAAAGTGCAAACCCCACTCACTTGGCACTCGAGTCAAGGTCAAGCAAACACTCAAAGTATTTGATCGATTTCAAATAATATTTGAAACCATTTCTGGATTTGATCATTTCAGGTAATTTTCCACAGGTATTGGTATACAATGAAATAATCTTTACCTATGGCATCCTTGAGGTACCGGTGCCCTATCAATTTGAGGTACTCCTCTATGGCTTTAGTAGCAAGGGTGTTCTCTCGAAAGATCAGATGCTCTCTGTCCATGAATCTATCCACCTCGCACATCGCCATGTCTGAAAGGAAGTCCTGAAAAAAGAACATGCTCCTCAAACAAACAACACAAACACATTTGACAGCAGACACATTTACAAAACATTTAGAAAGGGGTTTCTCTCCAACAGGAGTGCTTGGCCACACCTGCTGTAGTGCCTTCCTTCCTACCTTGGCCTTGCCTGTGCTCTGGAGAATGTGCACCAGCGCGAACGCCACCTCCTCTTTGCTTTTGACACTGAGCAGAGGCTCCAGCACGGCACACAGCGTACGGTAGTTATTGGTGATGTACTCAGCGAACTCCTTGTACAGCTCCATGGGCAGGATACTCATGGTCTGGTAACGGGACTTGAGGCGGATTGAGGCATTGATGACCTTGCCACCGCCTACACCGCCACCCTTAGCCAAAGCACTGGGCTGGATCACTGGGTACCACTGCTCCACAAACTGCCTGCCTGTGATGCTCGATATGGGGATAGTGACCAGGCCGAGGTACGTGCTCTTCTCCTAGGTTAGAGAACAGAATGGAGAATAGAATAGAAAGGAATATTTGAGTAACTCTGCAAACACAAAGATAGACAAAGAGAAATACAACCACCATAGAGAGAAACGCACACACCTTGCGTCTCTTTTTGTCTGTCTCCTTGTAAAGGTGCAGGCGTAGGCTGCGAACGGCAGGCAAGTTGTTGAACTCAAAGTGCTCGCCCCAGAAGACAGTGTCCGTGCGGGGCTTGCTAGTGGTGCGAGCGTACAGCATGTCATCCAGACACAGCTCACAATAGTATCGCTTCTTAGGCGGAAGGTCCCTGGCCTCAATGATCCACAGCTTAAGCACATTGTCCACCCTTCGACTGTTGTCCTAAAATGGCAGCATTGGAGACAGAGCGAGAGAGGTGAAGACTGCTGAAACTAATGGAGATGATCTTACAATTTTTATGCCAAAAAGGCATTTTGAGTGTGGACTGCAAGCAGGGTCCTCTCTATTTGCTTACCTTGTTTGGCTTGATAGCTCTCTGTAGATTCTCAATCCATTTGTCTCTCTCAGCGGCCGAGCGGCAGGCAAAGCATTTCGTCCCTGAATTGGTGGTCACCTGCAGTCAAACAGACCCATAGAAGTGAATTCATCAATTATATTGCTTGTTAGTGTGTGACAGTTGATCAATTGTTATGACCTTGACCCATCAACTGGGAAGACACAGCTGTAATAACTGTTTCCGATGTAATATTAGGAGAGATACTATCCTCTATTCTTCTGGCAGCAGTGCACACACCTCAAAGCAGTACTCCTGGCCCAATATGCTGGAGTGGACAGGTTTGATGACAGCATCTTCATCCAGCGTGAGGTCCAGTGCCTCCGCTGCACTGCTAGGGGAGAGCAGGGACTCGTGAGAGTGGGACTCCTTGAAGCTCTGCATTAGACGGGTCCTAAAAAGAGATAGAGAGAGAAGGTGTGTTTAGGGTAACAGTGCTTTGAAACAAGCACTACTAAATATTTGCCACAAGAAGTAACCACTGTTACAATATATTGTACATATTGGAAAACACCAGGCAAAAAAAAAAACAGAAAAGAAAGGGAGTATAAAATAAAACATTACAGAGTATAGAATAAGGACCACAAGTGTACGTCACACATGCAAACTTTTGGGAAAGTGTTAGCTACCTCTCCTGATCAGCACTACGGAAACGGGGTAGAATCATGTGGCGGAAGCTGCTGGTTCGATCCAGTTTGGGCTGGCTCTTTGCCCTCTTGATGGAGCCCTTCAACTTTCGACTGAGGAAGCTCTATTAGGGACAGCAGACGAGACACAGGTAGGGATGTCCATTCCATAAATAATGGAGTCATTAAACCCTTCTTCAAAATAGATGCTATCTGCAAAATCAGTGCTAGCACCTGTCCATGTTATTGTTGGTGGTGATGATGGTTATTATTTTTTTTATTTCAACTTTATTTAACCAGGTAGGCTAGTTGAGAACAAGTTCTCATTTGCAACTGCGACCTGGCCAAGATAAAGCGTAGCAATTCGACACATACAACAACACAGAGTTACACATGGAATAAAGTTACGGTACTGATGGCCACTGGAGGAGGCTATTGGGCTACAGATAAAGCAACAATGTCCATTCAATAATGTTGTTTCAGTGGGCTATGCTGATTCAGTCACTAAGATGGATGGTGTAAGCCTTTTTGAAGACTCGAAAACTCAATTGGTAGGAGTACTGTTCTAAGGTTGAACTGGTGTACTTTTCATTTGGAATCTGTAAATTAGTACCATTACTGTTAGCAAAGGTGTAAAGTACTTAAGTAAAAATACTTTCAAGTACTACTTAAGTCGTTTTTTGAGGTATCTGTACTTTACTTTACAACTTGTATTTTTGACAACTTTTACTTCACTACATTCCTAAAAAAAATAATCAACTTTTTACTCCATACATTTTCTCTGAAACCCAAAAGTACTTCTTACATGTTGAATGTTCAGCAGGACTGGAAAATTGTCAAGAGACCATCCCTGGTCGTCCTTACTGCCTCTGATCTGGCAGACTCACGGAACACAAATGCTTTGTTTGTAAATTATGTCTGAGTGTTGGAGTGTGTCCCTGGTTCTCAGTCAATTTTTTTAAAACAAGAAAATGCTGCCATCTGGATTGCTTAATATAAGGAATTTGATTTCATTTCTACTTTTACTTTTGATACTTAAGTATATTTTAGCAATTAGATGTACTTTTGATACATAAGAATACTTCAAACCAAATACTTTCAGACTTTTACTTTTACTTGAGTCATTTTCCATTAAGGTATCTTTACTTTAACTCAAGTATGACAATTGGGTACTTGTTCCACCACTGACTGTTAGCCTATTACCTATTACTATTATTGATTCTACTCTGTACAAAAGAGAACAGGGAGATGAGGGAGAATAATGCTAGAGAGCAGGAAGTGAAGCTAATATGGATGGGTAGAACTTTACTGTAAGGCCTGGATTAAGTGGAAATGACAGGTAATGTAGCATGTTCCAGTACTTACTTGTTGTCTGAAGGGTTGTGGGGGGGCAGTGGGAGGGGTTTCCATGCTTGGCTGTCTCGCAGTGGCAATGCTCTTCCTGCGAGCTCGAGTGTGCTCTGTGAGAGAGAGAAGGAACCCAAGAACCTTAAGTCCAGTCTGAAACTGTAAACTTAATATCTACTCTGACCATGGGAAAAATTGCAAGAATAGTCTAAACCAAAAAAATACAAACACAAACAAAACTTTTTGTTCTGAGAAGTTGAAAATACTGTAGCATGATTTTCACTACCATTTTATATCTCCAGGTGAGCCAGTGCATGGTAGTGCCCGTTTCTTTTGCTCATCAGTTGGGTGCATGTTTTGTCTGGGCCATGTTCAGCAGGCAAATGTTGTGGAATGTTGCAGATTTAACAGTCAAGAATTGAGCTGATGTTGCTACTAATTCTAAATGTCAGAGAGGCATGTTTGTTCTATGTACTATCTGAACATTTTCTGTGCTTATTTCGCACACATCACGCCTGTGGCCTGGCCCTCTCCTTCATTCCCTAGTCGTGCCAACGGTTTGAAGGGATGCGGTCAAGAGAAACAATGAAGAAATCACAAGTACAGTCAGCTACACAATGAAGAAATGCTAGCCATATGTCCACATCATATATGTCTACATGCAGAAGCAGATACGAAAGTAGGCCACCAGCAAAATTACGTGAAAATGGAAAATAACCACCAACTGGAGGGCAGACTATATGAAAGTACTCCTTGGCGTATGGGCAGATGAGAATTATCCCCTGCGTCAACACTTTTGTGCCCCCCTCTCCATCGAGCCAAGCGACTGAGGGAGCTTCAGTTGGCTAGCCAACTGGGGGGATACCTATATAATCATATGATCAATTATATATGAATAGCACTCCCTCTACTCGACTTCTATACAACCTATAACATAAGGTCATCGACTTTGTTGTTTAAAGCATTGGTAAATTAAATATCTCAAACCACCCCAACAAGATGGTTGCCAGACTGTAAACAAACAGGCTATTTTCTACCAATTCAATTCCTATGGTTACACCCACACCCTCTTTATTTCCCCTTAATATCGGACAGTCAATATCTGACATTTTCCTCAGTTTCCCAGTAGAGCAATGGCAACCTTCTGAATACTTAAGGCACTATAAATACTCACTCTCCTTCTCATCTGTTCTTCTCTCCCACGCACTCTTTTACATAATTCCAGTGGTGTACTCCCCTCTCGTCTTTTTCTCTCTGTCATCCTCCCCTCTCCTCTGTACCCTCTCCTTTCTCTTCTTTTTCTTTTCATCCTGCTGCCTAACAAATGTCCCCTGCTAGTCATTTCTCTAAGAAGGGCTACGCATTTTAATGTGAGTTGATACATAGCAATCAATTAAGTAATAATAACAGACCCTAAAAGCAATCCCTTATTTAGGTTGTATACATACATAGATACATGCACGAACACACACACACACACACCAATACGCAACTGTAATTTTCATCTAAAAAAGCCTATGCTGTATTGGAAACATTGTGCAATATGAGGTAGAGGTAGATTATCACAAAAATATTATTGTCTCTGCTGGAATTTGAATCTGGATTGGCTATCCCCGGCCTCAGATCAATTTAAGATGGATGCATTGATTTTAATCTGACTTAATTGATATCAAAACCCACACAGTTAAATGTGAAAAACATTATTTGATTTAATTCTTACTAATAACCCCCATAAATACTTGTCTAGTGGAGTATTCTCATATGATCTCAGTGATTATTGTCCCATAGTATGCATTAGAGATACGAACTAGCAAAATCCTGTTTTCTGCTCAAGATGACATGTTCTACTCTGATTTATCCACTGTCTCCTGTATACCTGACCCTAAGTTGGCTCTAGAAAATGTCTCCTCGATATTTATTCCTCTGGCAGACAAACACGCACCGTTTAAACAATTCAGAGTCAAAGATAGATCAGATTTCTTCTGAGTGATCAGAGCTCATTCAGATGAGCTATCAGGCTTGGGCCAAAGCATGGAAAACTGACTGTGTAGTAGACTGGCAATCTTTCAGACGTTTAATAGATGTATTATCTCGATTAAGAAAGCTAAATCAAGCTACTGTTTAAGCTCCAACTCTGACTCTGCTGGTGATCCTTCAAAATTTTGGAAAACAGCAATGAAATGCACTGAAGCGTATAAATTCCTCTTCTTCACTGCCTAAGCAAGTTCTGTCTGACTTTGGCATCATAACTGAGAAGAATGGGATAAGTGATTATTTTAATTGTCATTCTATCTCGGCAGGCTTTTTATTTGAGAGAAAAGGTGGTGTAGTTGACCCTGGTCAGTAAATCAACTGCTCTTCCCTCTGCCAGCCTCTAGCTGACTCGACAGTTAACCTGTCAACTTCTAGTTAATCTTTGTTTTCATTTCAACAATTAACTATTTGTGATGTGCTACATGCCTTGCTTTAGATTGAGGGGGAAAAAATCCACTACAGCTGATGAGCTTGATCAATTTTGATGCAGCTCTCTGTCCCCCTGGCTGCGAAACCATTAACCCATATTGTTTACCTGACAATTATTGGTACTATCCCAAGGTTTGGAAGGTGGCCCATGTACTCCCACTTCACAAAGTTGGTGACCCTTGTCACCCTTGACCCTTGTGATTGTGATCTTTCTCATCTTTGAAATGTATTCTAAATGTACATCAGTCAGGTTTAATACCAGGTCAGATCAACATCAAAGCACTATCTCCAGTGCATAGTTGTAAATTATGTGCTTAACTGTATGGATAAAAGGCATCATTGTGCTGCCCTCTTCATTGACCTGTCAAAGGCTTTCGATACTGTTGATCACTCACTGCTAATTCCGAGGCTTTCATCAATTGGCCTAGACCAGGCTGCATGCAACTGGTTTAAAAATTACTTGACAGATAGAACTCAATGTATTGGGAAAGTATTCAGACCCTTTTACTTTTTTCATATTTTGTTACGTTATAGCCTTATTCTAAAATGTATTACATCATTTTTTCCCTCATCAATCTACACACAATACCCCATAATGACAAAGCAAAACGTTTTTTAAAGACATTTTTGCTAATGTCTCATTTAAAAAAAAACTTAAATATCACATTTAGTATGCAGACCCTTTACTCAGCACTTTGTTGAAGCACCTTTAACAAGTCTTATTGGGTATGAAGCACACCTGTATTTGGGGAGTTTCTCCCATTCTTCTCTACAGATCCTCTCAAGCTCTGTCAGGTAGGATGGGGAGCGTCGCTGCACAGCTATTTTCAGGTCTCTCCAGAGATGTTTGATCGGGTTCAAGTCAGGGCTCTGGCTGGGTCACTCAAGGACATTCAGAGACTTGTCCCGAAGCCACTCATGCGTTGTCTTGGCTGTGTGCTTAGGGTAGTTGTCCTGTTGGAAGTTGAACCTTCACCCGAGTCTGAGGTCCTGAGTGCTCTGGGAGCAGGTTTTCATCAAGGATCTCTCTGTACTTTGCTCTGTTCATCTTTGCCTTGATTCTGAATAGTCCACTAGTCCCTGCCGCTGAAAAACATCCCCACAGCATGCTGCCACCACCATGCTTCACCGTAGGGATGGTGCCAGGTTTCCTCCAGATGTGACGCTTCTCATGGTCTGTCCTTTAGGTGCCATTTGGCAAACACCAATGGCAAACACCAAGAAAGCTGTCATGTGCATGTTAATGTGGAATGGCTTCCGTCTGGCCAATCGACCATATAGGCCACACTGGTGGAGTGCTGCAGAGATGGGAAAACCTTCCAGGAAAACAACCATCTCCAAAAAGGAACTCTGGAGCTCGGGTTCTTGGTCACTCTGACTGGAGCCCTTCTCCCTCGATAGCTCAGTTTGGCCGGGCAGACAGAAATAGGAAGAGTCTTGGTGGTTCCAAACTTCTTCCATTTTTGTTTTTGTAACAGTATTTTTTATTGGAATTTCACAATGTTCACCTATATTAAGAGATACAACAACGGAGACAAAGCAACAACAAAAAACAGCACTCACTTACACATACCTGCGTATATATACAGTGGGGCAAAAAAGTATTTAGTCAGCTACCAATTGTGCAAGTTCTCCCCCTTAAAAAGATGAGAGGCCTGTAATTTTCATCATAGGTACATTTCAACTATGACAGACAAATTGAGGGAAAAAAAATCCAGAAATCACATTGTAGGATTTTTAATGAATTTATTTGCAAATTATGGTGGAAAATAAGTATTTGTTCACCTACAAACAAGCAAGATTTCTGGCTCTCACAGACCTGTCACTTCTTCTTTAAGAGGCTCCTTTGTCCTCCACTCGTTACCTGTATTAATGGCACCTGT
This sequence comes from Oncorhynchus mykiss, assembly GCF_057628025.1. Taxonomy (NCBI): domain Eukaryota; kingdom Metazoa; phylum Chordata; class Actinopteri; order Salmoniformes; family Salmonidae; genus Oncorhynchus; species Oncorhynchus mykiss. The sequence goes on from NC_143051.1 coordinate 28,430,847, forward strand.
TTGAACTTGTTATCAGTATAAAAGACACCTGTCCACAACCTCAAACAGTCACACTCCAAACTCCACTATGGCCAAGACCAAAGAGCTGTCAAAGGACACCAGAAACAAAATTGTAGACCTGCACCAGGCTGGGAAGACTGAATCTGCAATAGGTAAGCAGCTTGGTTTGAAGAAATCAACTGTGGGAGCAATTATTAGGAAAGGGAAGACATACAAGACCACTGATAATCTCCCTCGATCTGGGGCTCCACGCAAGATCTCACGCCGTGGGGTCAAAATGATCACAAGAACGGTGAGCAAAAATCCCAGAACCACACGGGGGGACCTAGTGAATGACCTGCAGAGAGCTGGGACCAAAGTAACAAAGCCTACCATCAGTAACACACTACGCCGCCAGGGACTCAAATCCCGAAGTGCCAGACGTGTCCCCCTGCTTAAGCCAGTACATGTCCAGGCCCGTCTGAGGTTTGCTAGAGAGCATTTGGATGATCCATAAGAAGATTGGGAGAATGTCATATGTTCAGATGAAACCAAAATATAACTTTTTGGTAAAAACTCAACTCGTTGTGTTTGGAGGACAAAGAATGCTGAGTTGCATCCAAAGAACACCATACCTACTGTGAAACATGGGGGTGGAAACATCATGCTTTGAGGCTGTTTTTCTGCAAAGGGACCAGGACGACTGATCCGTGTAAAGGAAAGAATGAATGGGGCCATGTATCGTGAGATTTTGAGTGAAAACCTCCTTCCATCAGCAAGGACATTGAAGATGAAACGTGGCTGGGTCTTTCAGCATGACAATGATCCCAAACACACACCCCCGGGCAACGATTGAGTGGCTTCCTAAGAAGTATTTCAAGGTCCTGGAGTGGCCTAGCCAGTCTCCAGATCTCAACCCCATAGAAAATCTTTGGAGGGAGTTGAAAGTCAGTGTTGCCCAGCAACAACCCCAAAACATCACTGCTCTAGAAGAGATCTGCATGGAGGAATGGACCAAAATACCAGCAACAGTGTGTGAAAACCTTGTGAAGACTTACAGAAAACGTTTGACCTCTGTTGGCAATGACAAAGGGTATATAACAAAGTATTGAGATAAACTTTTGTTATCAACAGTGTGTGAAAACCTTGTGAAGACTTACAGAAAACGTTTGACCTCTGTTGGCAATGACAAAGGGTATATAACAAAGTATTGAGATAAACTTTTGTTATTGACCAAATACTTATTTTGGACCAAAATACCAGCAACAGTGTGTGAAAACCTTGTGAAGACTTACAGAAAACGTTTGACCTCTGTTGGCAATGACAAAGGGTATATAACAAAGTATTGAGATAAACTTTTGTTATCAACAGTGTGTGAAAACCTTGTGAAGACTTACAGAAAACGTTTGACCTCTGTTGGCAATGACAAAGGGTATATAACAAAGTATTGAGATAAACTTTTGTTATTGACCAAATACTTATTTTCCACCATAATTTGCAAATAAATGCATTACAAATCCTACAATGTGATTTTCTGGATTTGTTTTTCTAATTTTGTCTGTCATAGTTGAAGTGTACCTATGATGAAAACTACAGGCCTCTCTCATCTTTTTAAGTGGGAGAACTTGCACAATTGGTGGCTGACTAAATACTTTTTTGCCCCACTGTGTGTGTGTATATATATACACACACACACACACACACACACACACACACACACACACACACACACACACACACACACACACACACACACACACACACACACACACACACACACACATACACACATACATACATACATACATACATACATACATACATACATACACAGCCATACATACGTACACAATTTTCCACTTCCCGCAACCCATCCCCACCCCATCCCCTTCCTCACCTCATCCCCATCATTGCGTCTGAAACAGAAACAGAAATTAAACAAAAAAGCTCAGTTTAAACCAAGAATTTAGGTCCCACACATGAAACGTACAGTGTAATTCTGAAATACATAGATCACCACCATTCTAAGAGAATCCTTGCAGCATAATAGCTGATACCTCAGGTTCTAGGTAATTTAGATAAGGTTCCCATACTTTGTAGAACTGATCTGTTTTAGAATGCAATGTACATGTCAGATATTCCAGAGGCACCCATTCAAATAGTATCTTATGCCAATCTTTAATAGAAGGAACCTTATCACTAATCCACTGTAAAATTATGTTTTTCCTCGCTGCGAAGGTAAGGATGTTGTAAAGCCTCCTCTTACCCACAGAAGTAACCTGCCTACTAGGGAGACCCAACAGTAAAGAAACTGGGTCCAATTCTAGATCAACCCCTAGGATCTTTTCAATTTCTCGCAGAACACCAGACCAGCATGTTTGTATTTTGGTACATGACCATAAACAATGTGTTAGGGTGCCTGTATCAGTTTTACATTTAAGACACTGAGGAGAAGAGGAAGAGGGGCTAAAAGCATGTCTGCGATTTGGGGATATATGCAATCGGTGTATTATTCTTAATTGGATTGCTCTAGTACATGTAGAATTTTTTTTGCATATCTCCAAATGTCCTCCCACATCTCTTCGTCAATAGTAAGAGACAATTCTTTCTCCCACACTTGTTTCACCCTCTGTGTGTTGACAGCAGAAAAGGACCTTAAAGCATCATAAAACAGACTTACAGACATTTTCCTTTGTGGGGAAAAAAACATTATTTCAATGACAGACATATCAGGGTTACCAATTAAGGTGGTGCTCTTCAGAATATAATGTCTTACTTGTAGGAAGTGGAAAAAGTCCTGCTTTGGGAGTTGGTATTTCTCGACCATCTGCTCAAATGACAATAAAATCTTATCAGCAAATAAGTCATTTAGTCTGCGTATCCCCTTATTAAGCCAAAAGTTAAAGCCAGCATCCATACAATCCTGGACTCAAATCTGGGTTGTTAAGAATTGGGGTAAGAGCAGAGGTTAGCTTGGACCTTCCCAGGAAGCGTTGAACTGACCTCCATACTTTGAGTGTGTTAAGTGTAATAGGATTATTGCAGTGATCTTCTACAGACTTGAAACTTCTGAAAAATAAAAGATCCTGTAAGGGGTATTTTGAAAGAGAAGTCTCATTGTCTAACCAAATAGAGGAGTCATTGTTTGTGATCCATTCAGAAATATAACATAGGTGGGCACACCACTGATAGAACCTGATATTAAGTCTTGGCTTGCGTTTACTCCATATAAAAGGAACTTAGCCATCCATTTACATCCTTTATTACCTTATTGGAGAGTAATACTGGGATCATTTGGATTGGGTAAAGTAGTCTAGGTAAAATGTTCATTTTCAAGAGGGATATTCTACCCAACCAAGAAATCGGGAGAGAGTTCCAGCGCTCCAGATCCTGTCTTATTGTATCAAACAAGGGAACAAAATTGGCTTTGTACATTTGCTGGAATTTAGGAGTTACAAATATACCCAGATACATAAAACCCGAGGGAGACCATTTAAAAGGGAAGGGGGGAGAAGTATTAGGTACAGAGTGAAGGTTACCAAGTGGCATAGCCTCTGATTTAGTTAAGTTAATCTTGTAGCCTGAGAATTCGCAGAATAATTCAATAATATTAATAAGAGATGTAATTGAAGTCTCGGGACTAGAGATGAATATCAGGACATCATCAGCATACAAGCTTATTTTATGGTGAACATCACCAATGAGCAGCCCCTGTATAGCAGGCGTTACCCTGATGGCCTCGGCTAGAGGTTCCATATCGAGTGCAAATAGGAGAGGGGACAAAGGACAGCCATGTCTGGTACCTCTGTATAAAGAGAAGCTATTTGACCTTAGCCCATTAGTAAGGACAGCAGCCTGAGGATCATCATATAAAACTTTCACCCATTTTATAAAGTTGTCCCCTAGACCAAAATTATTTAGAGCAAAGAATAGGTAAGACCACTCCACATGATCAAATGCTTTCTCAGCGTCTAGGGAGAGCACAAGACCATCCATAGCACTTTGTTGGTAGGCTTGAATTACATTAAGAAGCCGCCTGACATTGTTGCATGACTTACGGCCCTTAATGAAGCCAGTTTGGTCTCCTTTCACAATTAGTGGCAGTGAGTCCTCTAATCTTGTGGTTCGAATTTTAGAAAGCAATTTTCTATCCACATTCAGAAGGGAAATTGGTCTGTACGAGGAACAAGACTCTGGATATTTTCCATTTTTGAGAATAAGTGATATGTTGGCTTCTCTCAGCGTTTGAGGGAGCTGGTCATTTGAAAATGAGTAGTTAAACATATCACGCAATGGCTCAAGGATCAGGCCATGTAACTCTTTATAGAACTCACTACAAAACCCGTCTGGTCCTGGGGCCTTACCATTTTGCAGATTCTTAATTGTGAACATTATTTCTTCCTCTGTAATAGGGGCATTAAGGAGATACCTCTGTTCTTCGGAGATAGTAGGGAGCTCAATCTTAGAAAATAAGTTCTCCATTAATTTGGGTGCATCATTTGGCAGTTCTGAGGCATAAAGGTTTGCATAAAATTTCTTAAATTAGTCATTTATCAATTTATTTTCATATAAATGATTGCCATCAGAATCAGTAATAGTAGCAATTGACTGAGAGTCAGCTCTCTTTTTAGCTAGGTATGCCAAGTACTTTCCTGGCCATGTTCATATAGCTTTTGCCTGACAAATCTCATTTTCTTTTCAGCGTCCTGTGTTAGGATAGAGTCCAACGTTGATCTAAGGACTGATATTTCCTTTAATAGGGCAGGAGTGGGAGTTTTAATGTAGTCCTTCTCTTTAGTTCCTAATTCACCCTCTAATGTTTTTTGCTTTTCACGCTATTTCCGTCTCTTAGTGGCTGTGTATGACATAATCAGACCCCTGGCGTACGCTTTACATGTTTCCCAAAGGAGCGAGGGGTTATATGTTGATTGAGAGTTAGAGAAAAATGCTTTAAACTCTGTAATAAAATATGATGTGAATGTATGGTCTTTAAGAATGGTTGTCTTCAACCTCCAATGAACGATTGAAGTATTATGTCCAGGATCACCTCTGCATGATCAGATATGACTATGCTTCCTATCCTAGAGGATCAAACAGACTGCAAAGACGTCCTGTGCATAAAACAGTAATCTATTCTAGTCTGACATCCATGAGGTGCAGAGAAAAAAGTGAACTCTCTGTTGGATGGATGAAAAGTTCTCCAAACATCAGCATACCCCAGATCATCACAAATAGCTTTAAGTGACTTAGCTTGAGGAGAGAGTGAAGCTATACCGCTGGGAAACTTATCAATAAGGTTTTCAACAAACAATTAAAATCTCCTCCAACCACTGCAGTGTCTGAGTTAAATTCTGAAAAGTCTAGAAATACCTTAGTGAGGAAATCAGGGGGATGGGCAGGGGGGGGGGGGAGTAAATATTCATTATGGAAATGTTCTGCCCTTGTAAAGTACCATTAATTATAACAAAGCGACCAATTTTTTCTTTCACACAATTCAAGACCTTAAGTGTTAAGTTATTTCACAAGAATTGGCACACCTCTACTTCTGGATGTAAATGATGAGAAAAACACTTGACCAAACCCCCCTTGTTGTAATTTCATATGCTCCTTATCATCCAAATGAGTTTCTTGCAACAGGGCAATATCAATATTTTCTTTTTTCAAAAAAGACAGTACCTTCTTCCTTTTAATGGGGTTATGGCTCCCTCTAATGTTCCATGTACATAAATGCAGTCTGTTACCTGCCATTGTATCTTGACCATTCAATATCCAGACTGGATCCCACTGTAAAAGTGGGGTGGTACCTTCTTCCATGTGTTGAACTCTCCTCTATCTCACCGGGCATAAACAAACGATATGAACCCTGAACTCGAACTATACTAAACCCAAAAATTAAACATGTAAAGATCCAAAAGGGGGTTTTCCCACTAGCTAACATGCAGGGGATTTCAACTTTCCAATGTAGACTCTTAAGTCCGCATTGCCACTCAATAGCCTCATCCTTTATATATATATATGGAAATGAAAATCAATAGAAGAAGATTGAGGCTCTTCCACCTAAAACCAAGCCTGGGCACCAATACAGATTCACACATATCTCAGCCTGAGCTATAGCAGCAGTAACTTTAGCAAGAAAAATAATAAAGATACAAATATTACTGAGCCGGAGCATGTGAGAACTCACATCACTGTTTCATGATCAGATTCAAATAAAAATAAAAAAGTTATCCAATGCTGCGGAGGTGCAGCTTAAAGTTATTTACCCGAGAGAGTCAATAAACGCAGTTGCCTCTTCAGGTGTGTAGAGTTTTTTAGGCGATCCGTTGACCATAACCTTCAATGTGGCCGGGTACAGCAGTGCGTAGTCCATCTTCATTCTCTTGAGTCGAGCCTTCGCCTCATCAAACACTTTGCGTCTTCGTACAACCGCTGTGGAATAATCATTGAAGAATGAGACCTTTGGACCTTTACGTTGACTACCGTCAGAGCCGATGTTTCTAGCCGCATCCATGACGCGCTGCTTGTCGGTGAAGTTGTGGAACTTCATAACCACTGGCCGTGGGCGCTGGTTGGGACCGGGTATCGGTGCTTGAGAGCGATGGGCTCTGTCCAGCTTCACACGACCAGCCTTAGTGTCCATTTGTAGGTAGCCAGGGATCCATTCCTCAAAATGTGTACTGAATGTGTCTCTTCAAAATCCCAGAGTCCCACAACACGAATATTGAATCTGCGTCCTCGATTATCCAAGTCGTCAATGTGCTCCGCCATTTCGCGCACCTGTTTCTCGTCCTTTTATCTTAGTGTCCATAGATGTAGTTGAAGTTTCCACTGTAGCCATTCTTCCTTCCGCCTCATCAACATCGATCACTTTAGTAATGTTATCCGTCATCAGTCAGTCATATTTTGAATCACCAGGTCCATTGTGCTTCGGCTAACGTTAGCTAGCTCCTCCTGCACATCTACAGGGATGGTGGTTTTATTAGAGTTCTTAGTAGTTCTGTTGGGCATGTTGTCGGAGATTTTGAGAAATAGCCGTCAAGACTCATTGTAGGACAACTTATTTAGCCAATTCTACCACTTTTTCAAGCTAGGAGATTAATGTAAAAATATACATTTACGAATGCCACGGGAGCTCGCTGAAACACAGTGTTCTCTCTACGGCGCCATTTTGTCCCCTCCAAACCTCTTCCATTTAAGAATGATGAAGGCCACTTTGTTCTTGGGGACCTTTTTTGTTACTTTCCCCAGATCTGTGCCTCAACACAATCCTGTCTCGGAGCTCTACGGACAATTCCTTCGACCTCATGGCTTGATTTTTGCTCTGACATGCACTATCATCTAATATAGACAGGTGTGTGCCTTTCCAAATCATGTCCAATCAATTGAATATACCACAGGTGGACTCCAATCAAGTTGTAGAAACAACTCAAGGATGATCAATGGAAACAGGATGCAACTGAGCTATATTTGGGGTCTAATAGCAAAGAGTAGGAATACTTATGTAAATAAGTTATTACTGTTTTTATTTGTAATAAATTAGCAAAAATGTATAAAATAACTGTTTTCGCTTTTTCATAATTTGGTATTCTGTGTCGATTGATGAGGAAAAAACAATTTAATACATTTTAGAATAAGGCTGTAATGTAACAACATTTTGAAAAAGGGAAGGGTTCTGAATACTTTCCAAATGCACTCTATATATATTTTAAATATTTTTACCCCAAAAAATATATGGAGGATTGGAAATTATGTAAAGAATTACATTGGTGGAAGCCACAATCTATATGCAATAGTAAAGCTGATCAACCCCCAAAAACTAAACAAATAAGTATAATACATTATATACGCAAAAGAATGTGGACACCTTCAAATTAGTGGATTCAGCTATTTCAGCCACACCCGTTGCTGACAGGTGTATACATTTGAGCACACAGCCCTGCAATCTCCTTAGAAAAGCATTGGCAGAAGACTGGTCTTACTTAGGAGCTCAGCCACTTTCAACGTGGCACTGTCCAACAAGTCAGTTCATTACATTTCTGCCCTGCTAGAGCTGCCCCGGTCAACTGTAAGTGCTGTTATTGTGAAGGGGGAATGTCTGGGAGCAACAAAGGCTCAGCAGCGAAGTGGTAGGCCACAAAAGCTCACAGAATGGGACAGCCAAGCGCTGAAGCACATATCATGTAAAAGTCATCTGTCCTCGGTTGCAACACTCACTAATGAGTGCCTCTGGAAGCAACGTCAGCACAATAACTTTTTGTCGGGAGCTTCATGAAATGGGTTTCCATGGCCGAGCAGCCGCACACAAGCCAAATATCACCATGTGCTATGCCAAGCTTGGGCTGGAGTGATGTAAAGCTCGCCACCATTGGACTCTTGAGCAGTGGAAACGTGTTCTCTGGAGTGATGAATCAAGCTTCACCATCTGGCAGTCCGACGGACGAATCTGGGTTTGGCGGAGTCCAGGAGAACGTTACCTGCCCCAATGCATAGTGGCAACTGTAAAGTTTGGTGGAGGAGGAATAATGGTCTGGGGCTGTTTTTCATGGTTCGGGCTAGGCCCCTTAGTTCCAGTGAAGGGGAATGTTAAAGCTACAGCATACAATGACATTCTAGACAACTCTGTGCTTCCAACTTGCGGCAACGGGAAGGCCCTTTCCTGTTTTAGCATGACAATTCCCTCATGTACAAAGCAAGGTCCATACAGAAATGGTTTGTCGAGATCTTTGTGGAAGAACTTGACTGGCCTGCACAGAGCCCTGACTTCAACCCAATTGAATACCTTTGGGAATAATTGGAATACCGACTGCGAGCCAGACCTAATCGTCCAACATCAGTGCCCGACTTTACTAATGCTCTTGTGGCTGAATGGAAGCAAGTCCCCACAGCAAGGTTCCAACATCTAGTGGAAAGCCTTCCCAGATTAGTGGAGGCTGTTATAGCAGCAAAGAATGGACCAACTCCATATTAATGCCCATGATTTGGTAATGAGATGTTCGACTTGCAGGTGTCCACATGTATGTAGTGTATCAGACTTGATGAACGGATGCTAAACTACTAATCTGAGTTTGAAGTTAATTGTTCTCTTTAAAAAAAAAAACTATTACTGATGCCCTTATACAACATTATTAATTTGAAATAGGCAAATTAATTAATTCATTACGTCACCAATTATTAGACCACTAAAGTTCATACACATTCAGCATGCATAATTAATCTTGCCGAGGGCAATCAGGTGTTGTGAAACAAGTGCCTAAGATTCTAAACTATTATATGGATTTATGTGTCCTTCAATATGAGTTGATAATATAAAAGGCATTCATGAGCACATTCTATGAGGGAGAAGAAAAAATCACCACATCATCCTAGAACATGATTAAACATGGAAAGAAGAAAAGTGTCACTGCAATTGTCAGCACTAAAACATTCTCATTGGCTTGCAGGTTTTTGTGGCTGCGTTGCAAAACTATGTATGAAAAAAGACGAGAGGTATACTTTAATGCAATCCAAGGTCGTGTGCCAAAGCAGTCTTGTTTGAATGTATCAAACTACACAGGCCCCGTTTAGAACTACCTTGAACGTCCCTGCCACAGTGTGACTCAAAGCAGACAAAATCCTAAGTACCATAGAGCCATAGACCATTATTTCCATATTATATTTGGACAACATTAGATTAAATCAGCATCACCAAAGATCCACCTTGTTCTCCATACATTTGTATCTAAAAATGTTAAGCATTCTCCTCAATCTCAATCTAACACAGCTGGAACGGTGGAAAATATATTTTCTACACTAAACGGTTAGCTGTTACAGACACATTTTTGAGATCGGAGACAAAATCCCCATGTCGTTGTCTACTCAGGGCAGCGGCCGTCACCGACACCCGTTTAATGTGAGCTGGTCAGAGACTCTGGTTGGTCAGAGCTCGCCGGAGAAGAAGGTCAGTGAGATGATGAGGTTGTTTCGCATCACCCAGAATTTGTAGACTCTTGAGCAGGAGTGATGACTACATGGTATGCATTTGTAATTGCCATTAAACAAAGCCAAAGTGTCAAATCATTAATCAGTCATAACATATGTGTCCTAAAGACTCAAACAGGCCAAAATATTGCAGGAATGTAGAGACTGAGTCACATAAAGCCAGTTCACATAAGGATTTATATTGGGAGAATATGAGTCATTTCAGAGCAACTATTTTAGAACTTAGTGTCACCTGGCTCTCGTAAATGCTTCATAACAGCTCATTGCCCTGAGTAGCATATCTTGGACAAAAATAACAAATTTCCAAAACAAGGACAAAAGTGCTATCCAATGCAACCAGCCAGAAAGTTATTTCAGGCTTTAAGTGCTTACTTTTAGTACCAAGATCTTAAAAGTTGATTATAGAAGACCTGCTCACAGGAACAAGTTATGCACGCACAAGTGAGCTGACTGAACAGCCTTAACTACCCAAACGTACCTGCTAATATTGCAGGGGATGGAGAACCAGAGATTTTAGAATTCTGTTTTACTGTACAGTTTAAGACCACTTGAAACCCAGGTCCAAAAAACATGAAAACTGCATACCAAAAATCTGTGATTCAATGCACAAAATACTGTACGTCATACACACATTCTCAGAAGGTGACCACGTTCTGTCCTGTCTGTTTTAGTACATTAGGAACAGTGGTAACCCATCATTCAGGGCAGGTGGGGAAGAGCCCAACCTGTTTTGAGCCCCACATGTTTAGCAAAAAAAAATCTCTATATATTTTTTTGTATGCCTGTTTTCCATATTATTTTAGCATGAATACGTGTCACATATCAATTTCCAACCAATGTAAAAAATAATAATAATAAAATGTGCATACAAACATGGTCTCTTTTTTGCTTAGTTGAGTAAGGCAGCTCCAAAATGCAAGTGTTTCAGCCTAGCTCGGTGCTTTCTGTAATGGTGGGGCAGCCAGCGGAAAATACGGAGGTTTGGTGATGTTCTCTAGTTGCGCTGTGATTGGCTCAGTGTTCTGTCCCTCATGGGGACACTACGTCACCGCAAAAAAATCTACAGGGAGATCTAGAAAATTCAAGCCCCTTGGGTGCTGCCCTGATCTCAGACTTCAGTGAGATCAAGACAACTGGGAACTCAGGGACAAAACGAGCTCCGACAGTGAAAATACGTTTTGAACGGTCAACCAACTTGGAAGTTGGGAACTCGGGCCTCTTTCTAGAGCTCCGACCTGAAATCAAATAAAATGAAATTGTATTTGTCACATGCGTCGAATACAATAAGTGTAGACCTTACCGTGAAATGCTTACTTACAAGCCCTTAACCAACAGTGCAGTTCAAGATGAGTTAAGAAAATATTTACCAAATAAACTAAAGTAAAAAATAATAAAGAGTAACACAATAAAATAACAATAACGAGTCTATATACAGGGGGTACCGGTACCGAGTCAATGTGCAGGGGTACAGGTTAGTTGAGGTAATTTATACATGTAGGTCGGGGTGAAGTGACTATGCATAGATAATAAACAGCAACTAGCAGCAGTGTACAAAACAAATGGAGGGAGGGGGGTCAATGTAAATAGTCCGGTGGCCATTTGATGAATTGTTTAGCAGTCTTATGGCTTGGGGGTAGAAGCTGTTAAGGAGCCTTTTGGTCCTAGACTTGGAGCTCCGGTACCAGTTGCTGTGCTGTAGCAGGGAAAACAGTCTATAACTTGGGTGACTGGAGTCTCTGACAATTTTATGGGCTTTCCTCTGACACCACCTATTATATAGGTCCTGGATGGCAGGAAGCTTGGCCCCAGTGAAATATAATAATTGAATATTGTAAGAACTTTCCTTGTCTGCTTATATGCCCCCTTTATTCATCCTACGGTTCTATCTTGGTGTACAGGGAGAATACTGAAAGAATGGCCCATTATCTGAATTCTGTCGCTGTACATTTCAAAAGCGCTGAACAAATAGTTATAATGACTATGTCCATCCTAGCTTGCTAATTAATGTCGCTCATTAGCGCGCTCATTAATGTCTCATTAACGTCGTCCCCCTTATGCCATAGGTTGTACATCTCAATTGTCAGTAGAAACCACATTTGGTTAAGCAAGTCAGCCATATCAGCTATGCGTTTTTAAAAGGCAGTAAATGAGGCTGAATGAACTATTTCGCTACAGACAAGGCTCCACTCATAGCCAGGTGTAGCAGTGGTAAGGATTCACTCCATGGGGCTGAAAAGAAAGGTCTGCTGTTGGGACAGCTTTATCTAGTCCCTAACAGTTTGTGGGAACCATTTGTCACCGTTAAAGTGCAACTAATGTATTTTTTAGTGTTGTGTTGTGTAAAGGCTTTGCTGGCATGCATCAAAAAAATGTTTTGTTTGTTTGTCCCACCAAGATTTACATGATGAAATTGCCACTGATTAGGAACATTATGTGCTGTCAGCCCGTCACTCAGTTTTCATTAGACCTTTCATTAGAGTTTGTTTGCCTGCAGGCTACGGAATTTCAATTTATTTTCCATTGAGAGTTAACTCTTCTTTTTAATGCATTGTTTAATGAGCAACACTACTAGTAATTATCTAAACACCTTTATAAAATGGATTGTACTGCCTGCTAGACTAATCTAACTGAGGATATTATTTTAGATGTTTCTATGCATACCTAAATAATGTTTATGGAGTGAAACAAAGCCAAATATAAAACTCCAGCCCACGATGGCACCAGTAGCCCAGTCGATGAGGGGATTGTCTTGATGGAGCCAGTAGAATCCCAATACCACGGAAATCTGAGGAGACTTGATGAGCAGGAATTGAATAGTCTCGCTGTGATTCCCTGACATCCGTAGGTTGATGGGAGTGGTAATATGAATGACCCGGCCTATAGGGCGCCCGTCCAGCTCTCTAACCTCCATGGGAGTGGAGAGGGGATGTTCAGCTCGGAAGCCAGGGTAGCATCCAAAAAACTCTCATAGGCCCCAGAATCATTGAGGACCCGGAAGATTTAGACTGGCTACCACACAGCAGAATGGCAGGAACAGGGCTCCTACCAGTGAGCCTGATCTCTTATAAAGGACAAGAGGACTAAAAATTACCAAGAATCTCGCAATACAGACAACTCTTCGTGTTGATCCTGTATTGCCATTCCGCTGGCAATAGCCCAGCTTTACCTATTTGCATAGGCTCGGGAAGCGGTGACTCAGCCGACTCCGGCGACTATCGGGGCAGGTCGGGAGGCCTCGGGTTCTCTTGGCAACGGGACTTCCGGGATGACTCAAAGCCACAGTGGAATCCTAGGACTTTTGAGCAAAGTCTAATTTCCTCTCCCTCTGTCATTCCCGTAGTCACCCATCGATACAGATGGTCAAAGCGATGAGGGAATCGAGATCCGTAGGTAACTCCCGAGCAGCAAGCTCGTCCTTGACTTCCTCCAAGACGCTGTGCTGGAACATATCAAACAGTGCTTCTTGGTTCCAAGCACTCTACGCTGGAAATGTGCCGAAAACCACCGCATAGTCAGCCACACTGCAGGAGTCACGCAGCTGGCCCGGGTCTGCTGGGTCAGTCATGGCCAGTTTGCACTATTAGGATAAGGTAAGACCCAGATGCAGACCGTGTCGAAGTAACAATGTTTATTGTAACACCAGGGGCAGGCAAATTACAGGTCAAGGCAGGCAGGCTCAGGGACAGGCAGAGTTTAGTAACATAGAGGTGGAGCAAAGGTGCAGGACAGCAGGCAGACTCAGGGTCAGGGACAGGCAGAGTTCAGTAACCCAGAGGTCGAGAAAAGGTGCAGGACGGCAGGCAGGCTCAGGGTCAGGGACAGGCAGAGTTCAGTAACCCAGAGGTCGAGAAAAGGTGCAGGACGGCAGGCAGGCTCAGGGTCAGGGACAGGCAGAGTTCAGTAACCCAGAGGTGGAGCAAAGGTGCAGGACAGCAGGCAGTCTCAGGGTCAGGGACAGGCAGAGTTCAGTAACCCAGAGGTCGAGAAAAGGTGCAGGACGGCAGGCAGTCTCAGGGTCAGGGACAGGCTGTCCCTGACCCTGACGAAGAGGAGTAGTATGAAGGATCAGAGGACCATGTGTTCATGTTTTTTAATGAATAACGAACACTGAACAAAACAATAACCGCGAAGTAAATCAAACCGAAACAGTCCCGTGTGGCACAGACACTAACACGGAAAATAAACACCCACAACTCAAAAGTGAAACCAGGCTACCTAAGTATGATTCTCAATCAGGGACAACAATTGACAGCTGCTCCTGATTGAGAACCATACTAGGCCTAACTCAAAAACCAACATAGAAAAACAAACATAGACTGCCCACCCAACTCACGCCCTGACCATACTAAAACAAAAATATAATAACAGAACTAAGGTCAGAGCGTGACACAGGCAAGAGTCAAAAACCAGGAGGACGAGAAAAAGAGGCAGGGAAAAAGACAGGACCTGACAGGACGAACACTGGTAAGCTTGACAAACCAGATGACCTGGCAACAGACAAACACAGGGGATAATGGGGAAAATGGGCGACACCTGGAGGGGGGTGGAGACAAGCACAAAGACAGGTGAAACAGATCAGTGCTTGACAAGCTAAAACCCACATGGTAGCAACTAACCAGCAGAAATTGCTAACAAGTTAGAAATGATTTAAACACACTTTGCTGAAGGCTATCATTTACTAGTTAAAAAAAAAATCATGTATATCATATAAAATATATTCACCCCACCCAGTATTGTAATCTAAATTTACCAGAAAGTATGTAGTCCTTGGCTCAGACAGTCTAGTAGTGTGGGCTCAATAGCATCTCATTAGTATGCAAGATCTTGAGAATCAGCTGTACATGTGATGGAAGAATGCACTGTGCATGCAGAGGGTTGCAATTCCATTGAATTGGGGATAGTTTAACCAGAATATGTCACAAGACCTAGAATCGCCTTGTGTATCCCACCAAAAAAGGTTCACAGTTATAAGCCAACTTTTTTGATGAATTTAAGCAAAATTCCCAAACTTAATTTCCCATGGAAAATATCCAGACAAATTCTGGAAATTTACCAGAAAGTTTCCAACCCTTTGCAACCCTAATTGTAACATTATAATCCCAAATATGGGCTTAAAACGTGGCCTGACATGTACATCAAAGAAAGAGAAAATATAGGTTGTATCCTGTATATTTGGCACGTTTTGCAATATTCAACTCTCTCTCTATGTTCTATTCTACATCCCAGCTCATTGTTTGGTATCCATGGTAACAACACCAATAAATTCCACTTGAACCACAAGACATTGGCACAACTTATACATTTGGAGCAAGAGACTTGAGAGTTACAAACATGTTCATTTTCCAGGACAAAACAGCAGTAAATTCGCACCAACATACCACACACACACACGCAGACACAAAATGTGCAAATGAGAGTGCATTTCTCACACTTGTGTGTGAGGAACAAATCAAATAGCTTTGCACAGGGCCTTGTACCAGAGGCATGGAACAATAATAAAACACACAACTGGTATCCTAGTGAAAACACATGCCTTATGACTCTGCTGTGGCATTATTACATATCACACAACAAAATATTCAAACGCTGAAATAACTTCTGTGTCTGTGTGTGATTGCATTGTTGTGAACATCTGTGTGTGTGTGTGTGTGTGTGTGTGTGTGCATGCGTGTGTGCGTGCTTATATTCTGAATGTACATTTTATGTCAGGCCGGAGTGTGTGTGGGTGGTAACAGCTTCCAGCCAACTGATACACAGAGAAAGAGAGAGGGAGAGAGAGGGAGAGCGAGAAAGGGACAGAGATAAAAAGAGAGATAGGGGGAGAGCAAGGAAGATTGAGAGTGGGTGTTTGGGAAGTACACAATAGCTCTTTCGCATGTGTTTCTCTGTGCATGAGTTTGAGATATTGGTAACACTTTACCTGACACCCAGCATCATTACACCTGATGACACAGTCATAACCATGTCATAATATGTCATAAACTCTCAAAACCTTCCACACAAGGCCAGACATTCCATTACACCATAGCCTAAGTTTCAATAGTATGTTTATGTTATATAACATTTTATGAAATTGACCATCTTAAATTATCATTGTAAGTTGCACACATGCACCTATCTACCCCAATGCTCTGTTGCTGAAGACTGGGCTGAATGCAGGAGCAGATTTCAGGAGCAGGACAAGACATTCTCTTTTTGACTGATGACTGACATAAGGGCATGTACATGATAGACCCAACAACAACAAAGGATCTAAGAAACAAGCCTACGAATGAAAGGCCATTTCTTGGCAGGGAAAATTACTCATTTAAATAAATGTGGGTTTTGACACTCCTATGTAGGTGTCATAACCAGCCATAAATAAACGCAATATATGTCACAACAGGTGTAAATATATATGGGTCATGACAGTGTTATGACCATATTATGACAGGTTATGGCACGTTATGTCAGCTGTTATGACATATTATGACACTGGGTTTCAAGTAAAGTGTACCGAGACTAAATCTTTATTTTTAAGAAGTAATCGGAATGCGTGGCCATCAAAAATATTTACGGCTTTTGCTGACTAGCTTTGGGCCAGTATATGAAAGGATCTCTGGTTCGAATACCCACGTCGACAAGGTGAAAATCTGTCAATGTGCCCTTCAGCAAGGTACTTAACCCTAATTTGCTCCAGGGGCGCCGTACTACTATGGCTGACTCTGTAAAACAACACATTTCACTGCACCTATCCAGTGTGTGACAATAAAAATATGTTTGTAAAAAAAAATATATGTACTGAACAGGGGTATTTCTTTCCTGCGCTGCTTTTTAGGGTTTTGAGATTCTCATAAGGCTAAAACATGCTATTGTTGTGTGACAGCGGTCCCATTTATTTTGCTTGATATATTTACCCACGGATGTTTTGTGACACGAGGAAATATGATTTTCTGGCTGTTGCGCAAGAAACAATGGATGAAGGAAGCTACATCGGTGTTTGTAAGACCAGAAGACATCCATAAAACAGATCTTCTCACGAAAATCTCTGTAAAGTCAGAAGGATTTGAGCATGAAACTATTATATAACTATAACCTATTCTGAAAAGCCAAGACTCACAAATAGAAACATGTAGTCCATTCTGCTCTACGACGCCCACAAGCTTCAAAGGACTTGTCTAAAGTCGGTCCCGTCGAGGTGCCAACTCTGCACAAGTCTTCTCACAAAAACGTCTGTAAAGTCTGAATGGTTTGAGCCCAGGATTTGGAACGAACATGTCGTCCGTTTTGCTATACAATGCTCACAAGCTTCACAGCTCATCTGTGACTGTGCGGTAAAAATGAATGGCGCTGAATAGGCTTTTTTTGGAACCAGGGTTGCACATGTAACCTTTTCCCCCGTCTCTGATGCTTTCCTCTATCTCTCAGATGCATTTCAGACACTTCAAATCGTACTTCCTGTTGATTAATTTTTGGACTACATTTTTTCCCCCTGTACGAATGTGCTATTCAATGCTAATACGGGCTAACAGCAGTAATACCAAATTCAATGTTTCATCAAATAATTGTTTTATATTTCTTTTGGATATCTACAGGAGTCCTACAATTCTAAATCAAATAGCTGAATGATCCATCTTATGAGCGTCTTAAAAAAAGTTCAAATGTTAGTAGCTTAGTTGATATTGCCAGAGGCTTAGACTCTGGGGTTAATTAGCATCATCTGTAGCTAACTACACTCAGACATTCTTGATTAGTGTTTAATGAACAATTTGATGTGTGTGAAAAACAAAAATGATACTGCAGGAGTTTGCCACAGCATCTACGGTAGGTTTCTGTCTGCTTCAATGTTGTTCCCTATGCACCCCCTTTTCTATTGTTACCATGACAACTGTCCATTTGAAGTTTTCACAGCACACACTAACTTCGGTGTCCAATCTGTTAGGTACAGTACAAAGCCAATGCTATATGAGGGAGTAAACTGAGTCAGATAAGAGGAGCTTTACATTTGGAAACACGGCATCAATAGACATCTTGATGGCAAAAGTTCAAAGCAATTATTTGACTAGCAGCCAATAAGATGTGGAACTCATGTATTTGCCAGGTAGACTGAGCACAGAACAAAGGCTGAAACGCTATCATTGAGGTTGGAGGACTTTCCACAACTATGCTATCAGGAGTGCCTTTGATTTGCACAGCAGCAGCACATCCCAGACCTAGTGAGCTTAGAAATTGTCTGTCCCATGTTGTGACCTATTCAGTGCGGATGGCAAACCTGGCTGGAAAGTCATCCGGCTCATGAAATGGGACTGCTTATTGCTAAATCAAGTGTCAACTCCCTCCAATCAGGACACACTGTTGTGCAAGTCAAACACTTCTGAAAACGAGTTGTGGAAAATCCACCATCTGTAATTATTTAATTCTGGCCAAAATATGGAAACGATAAGGCTAGCGTTTTAATAGGAACAAACTAAGGACCTAAGTATACTGTATGTGTGTAGAATTACAAGCAGGGATGTAGAGGTAAAAAGGTGGGTATATAAAGGTGGCTGAGAAACAAAAGGCTAACACTAACAATGATTATTTAGCATAATAAGTGCATAAGGCTATTCACCAAATGAATAAAAAGATTCCACTACATCATTGGTTACAATACATTAACCGGGAAGAGATACTGGTAATAACAACATTGTGCGCCTCAGGTCCTCCAACAACAACTCAAGATGTGATGTGACTGTTCAGGTAGCCTCTGAACGGTACAACATGGCATGCATGGCCAAGGCCAAAACTATTGTTACAATAAATCTTTAGAGCAATCAGTAACATACATTCCACGTCCAAATTTCCAAGGGGACCAGCCCCATCCCTGGCCCCTTATTAGCTTGTATTAATCCAGATTTCTGTTCTCTATCCTCACCATTTCACAACAGCTCACGGCCCGGTCCAGAAACAATCCCTGGGTACTTCATGTAGATCTGAAGGAATTGGACAGGTAAAACCATTTGGTAGTAGCTCCATCTAGCATACCAGAGGGTGAAGGAGCTACTACCATATAATGTATACCTATTAACTTAATTCAGATCAACATGGCCACAGGGGTAGGAGCTAGGTGTTGTTTCTGGACAGGGCACTTGTCGAGCAATTGGAACTTCAGAGTTGTTACGGTTTAAAGTTACAAGTCAGTCTCAGTTAGAATGGACATGACACTTCTGACGTTCAACATTGGAGAGGATTACAAAGACAAAATTATCAAAGACGCTGATAGATTTACAGGCCTTACCCAAACGTCAGGTTGCGAGTCGTTGATTTCCAAGTACTGCAGCTCGATAACTGGGTGAGTTGGAGTCAGCAGAGTTAAGGTTGGTTTCCAAGTTGCTTAGGCAGGGGGGTTAGTTTTCCAGGTCGCTTCCGGCTAAGGTTGACTATATTAAAGAGGTTCCAGGTTTTGTTGGTCCACAACACAGGTTGAGGGTGTGGGCTGAGATGCGTCCAGTAATAGGGTATAGGGTCCTCTCCTTTTTAAGATAGCTTGTGCTTTACAGCAATCTATGTGAACACATTTGAGACACTTAAAGGTGCCTGATATGCATACTCCTTTATCACTACCAAAGTGGTACTCTTCACATCACATTGGACAGGAAAAGGAGTGTGTGCATCTTATCGTTTTAAGCCAAATTAGTATGCATTTGAAAATGTTCACCTTTTCTGTAGATGTGTGTGCAATTGCATTTATGATAATATACTTTGAATCAATTCTGATAGCTCTCTGTGAAGAAAGCATATGTCTTTTGCCAACATGTTGTTGAGGACAAGGAGTCATAAGGCTGATCATCTTTCTGGCAGTTCGTATCAGTGTGCAGATGTTAGAGAATAACACTAACAGGATACTGTTTTAAGTGTGTTTGTGTTGTTTGTGACATGGATTTAGCTTGTGTCTGTAGTAATGTATTTCTAAACGTCCCATTATTACAATGCTATATCGTCAGTGCAACTGAGAATACAAATCGATTATTACAGAGACTGGATTATTCAAATATACCTGCACACAGTCTTTAAATGATAAATATTAGTTATACAACATACATATTATAAATAGCCTTTGTTAAAATATGTTAATTTAGAAATGGCTGCTTGCCACACACCTCTTAACAAAAATCCAAAATATGGTATTATTCAAAAGATATCGTGATGTGTTTTGTTTTAATGATTGTTATGACGTCTCACGATTATTCGATTCTTTCTTCCACCAACCCCAAGCCACGCTTTCCAGTGCTGGCAGCGGTAGCTCCTTGTCGTGCAGTCCCACAGAATGCTCCTTGGCCGCGGCCTCTCCTTGGTCTTTTCCCCCGGCTCCTTCTCTTCCGACTGTCTTACAACCCCAAAGCTGAAATGCGATCCCTTTGCAGTTTCCTCGGTAACCTACAGAATCTCTTCTGAGGCTGATTTTTTTCATCTTTTTGTTGTGATTATGTTTGCAGCCTATTACTCTTTAATACCATAACTGGCGTTCTATTTAAACATAGGCCTAGTTGTACTCTCTGATAGCCTAATTATCAATCTAATGATCAATGATCAGGTAGGTTCACCTGTCAATTGTTTGTCAAATGCATTCAGTATTTCTGTGAAAGACACTGAAGATTATTGCATGCCATCACACATATGATTGAAATTCACAGAACGATGTGTCAATATTAAATGTGTATCATACATCACCCCTACTTTCATCGATATGACAAGGCCAGAGTTATCATACAAGCAGAAACGTGTGTAGAAATGTAGGGTGTATGCCAACAACTAGACTACGAATGCATCATCGTGCTCAGGCTATGCGCGTTTACACACCACGTCAGTCTAGCAATAAAGAAAATATAGCCTATAGACGTATTATACCTTTCCAATGCGCGTATATGCCCCACATCCAGAAAATGCGTAAAATATGGAATATTTTCCAATTCGTAGGCTACACATTGTTTGCTGATAGCAGCGGGGAAGAGTTGAGGACACGTCCGTAGTCTGTCACCCCCTCACTGAAGTCCAATAAACCGAAATGTAAGTGCATCACATTCCAAATGATCTGGTTCATTCAAAGGAGTTGCAGCTTTGATGCTCCCTCCGTTCTTCCGTCAAATCTATTTCTCCATGGTGCTGCATCATACTTTATTTTTGTAGCTTGGAGGAGATGGATTGATCGATGGTGTCCGCATAGGTTATGTTGTGTACATTGTCGCCAATCTGTTTTCTCGCGCTTCATCTAGCTCTGTCACTTGCAACGAGAAGATTGAGATGCAAATTGTCAGAAAGAGGCGCAGGTGATTGGTGAAATCGTTTTTTCTCAATTATATTCTCTCTTTCCCGCGCGCGCTCTCTCTCCCTCTATCGCTTGCAACGACGACCGGTAGCGCGCGCACACACACGAAACATAACAAGAAGAGGTTACGAGGGAGGGGGAAGTGTGTAGGAAGCATGGGCGCAAATGCGCTATAGGCTTACAGGATGCACGGTAAACGGTGGTAGCCTAAATGGTCACAAACGAACCAGACAACAGCCTACCAACTACACATTCATTTTTAGTAGAGTAAAACAGCTCTCCCAAGACTAAAGCATTCAATTATGTTTCAAATTATGTGCATGTGCCCAACATTTGGGAACATTGGGAGCTTTCTGGGACCCTGGGAACCCACATACGGTGATCGTTTGGCAGCTATGGCATACTGTCAGTTGACCTTATTTTATTACTCCTCAGTCATTTATATGTATTACGTCCTCTAAAGAAGACTGACATTTGCATTGAGCTTAGGACACCAACTAACAGTGTTGATAAATCATATCTGAATACATAGGAAATCTCTATCTGTTCAGAAGACACTCCTCCAGCTGCAGAATGTGTACTTTTTTTTATTACCCACAGACGTGTGTTGTTCAACCCCAGGCCTGGAGATCAACTGGATTTGCAGCCATTTTTTGAAGACCAATAATAACAAACCTGATTTAACCAATCAAAGGCTTGATCAGTTGCTGGAGGGTCTCAAGGACCAGGATTGAAGACCACTGCCACACAAATGTTACCTCTCTGAACCTAGTAGCTCTGTAGCAGCAGCACTTCACCCCACATGGTGCCATACCATGAAAATATAAATGCTAAGCATTTTCAGAGATAGAATTTTCCTAAAGGCTGATACGATGAAGTATGGAGTTGGAATGGTGAATGAATTGAAAGCAAACTCTGTGCCTTACATTTCTATCAACAATGGGTAGAGTAAGTCGAAATGTACAGCTCTTCATTCAACCACTGATGCAGATGGCATTTTGTTAAACAAAATACTCACTAAACTGAAGGATTCTTATTCCATGCATCTTTGAATGAACACATAACTACACCATTTGTATTCTGACCACCTGTTCTGTGTTCTACAGCAGTTTATTAAAGATGAGACTGTACTAGCCAATCATGGTTCCTGGATCCAACCAAGCCAGCCATGGGGGGATAAATCAGTATTCCCAGTTTCCATGACAACCATACTGTATGCCATTGATTATTTCCCTTTTATCTGCAGGCAGCACAAAAGGAGATTTTTACTTGAAGAGGAGGAAAATATAGAGGAAAATGGAGAGAGTGAGCGATCTTGGTGTAAAAAAATACATCTGAACAGTTTGGTCCTTGGTATTTTATTAGGATCCCCATTAGCTGATGCAAAAGCAGCAGCTACTCTTCCTGGGATCCACACAAAACATGAAACATAATACAGAATGACATATTGCAGAACATCAATAGAAAAGAACAGCTCAAAGACAGAACTACATACATTTTTTAAAAACGCACACGTAGCTTACATATCAATGCATACACACAAACTATCTAGGTAAAATTGGGGAGAGGCGTTGTGCTGTGAGGTGTTACATTATCTGTTTTTTTTTAAACCAGGTTTGCTGTTTATTTTAGCAATATGAGATGGAAGGAAGTTCCATGCAATTAGGGCTCCATATAATTCTTCACGCTTTCTTGAACTTGTTCTGGATTTGGGGACTGTGAAAAGACCCCTGGTGGCATGTCTGGAGGGATAAGTGTGTGTGTCCGAGCTGTGTGTTTGTTGACTATGTAAACAATTTGGGATTTTCAACACATTAATGTTTCTTATAAAAAGAAGAAGTGATGCAGTCAGTCTTTCCTCAACTCTTAGCCAAGAGAGACTGGCATGCATAGTATTTATATCAGCCCTCTGATTACAATTAAGAGCAAAACGTGCCGCTCTGTTTTGGGCCAGCTGCAGCTTAACCCAGGTCTTTCCTTGCAGCACTGGACCATACGATTGGACAATAATCAAGATTAGAGAAAACTAGCCTCAGAACTTGCATTTTGGAATGTGGTGTCAAAAAAAGCTGAGCATTCTTTATTACGGCCAGACCTCTCCCATCTTTACAACCATTGTATCTACAGTGCCTTGCGAAAGTATTCGGCCCCCTTTTGCCACATTTCAGGCTTCAAACATAAAGATATAAAACTGTATTTTTTTGTGAAGAATCAACAACAAGTGGGACACAATCATGAAGTGGAACGACATTTATTGGATATTTCAAACTTTTTTAACAAATCAAAAACTGAAAAATTGGGCGTGCAAAATGATTCAGCCCCGTTAAGTTAATACTTTGTAGCTCCACCTTTTGCTGCGATTACAGCTGTAAGTCGCTTGGGGTATGTCTCTATCAGTTTTGCACATCGAGAGACTGAAATTTTTTCCCATTCCTCCTTGCAAAACAGCTCGAGCTCAGTGAGGTTGGATGGAGAGCATTTGTGAACAGCAGTTTTCAGTTCTTTCCACAGATTCTCGATTGGATTCAGGTCTGGACTTTGACCATTCTAACACCTGGATATGTTTATTTTTTAACCATTCCATTGTAGATTTTGCTTTATGTTTTGGATCATTGTCTTGTTGGAAGACAAATCTCCGTCCCAGTCTCAGGTCTTTTGCAGACTCCATCAGGTTTTCTTCCAGAATGGTCCTGTATTTGGCTCCATCCATCTTCCCATCAATTTTAACCATCTTCCCTGTCCCTGCTGAAGAAAAGCAGGCCCAAACCATGATGCTGCCACCACCATGTTTGACAGTGGGGATGGTGTGTTCAGCTGTGTTGCTTTTACGCCAAAATTAACGTTTTGCATTGTTGCCAAAAAGTTCAATTTTGGTTTCATCTGACCAGAGCACCTTCTTCCACATGTTTGGTGTGTCTCCCAGGTGGCTTGTGGCAAACTTTAAACGACACTTTTTATGGATATCTTTAAGAAATGGCTTTCTTCTTGCCACTCTTCCATAAAGGCCAGATTTGTGCAATATACGACTGATTGTTGTCCTATGGACAGAGTCTCCCACCTCAGCTGTAGATCTCTGCAGTTCATCCAGAGTGATCATGGGCCTCTTGGCTGCATCTCTGATCAGTCTTCTCCTTGTATGAGCTGAAAGTTTAGAGGGACGGCCAGGTCTTGGTAGATTTGCAGTGGTCTGATACTCCTTCCATTTCAATATTATCGCTTGCACAGTGCTCCTTGGGATGTTTAAAGCTTGGGAAATATTTTTGTATCCAAATCCGGCTTTAAACTTCTTCACAACAGTATCTCGGACCTGCCTGGTGTGTTCCTTGTTCTTCATGATGCTCTCTGCGCTTTTAACGGACCTCTGAGTGCAGGTGCATTTATACGGAGACTTGATTACACACAGGTGGATTGTATTTATCATCATTAGTCATTTAGGTCAACATTGGATCATTCAGAGATCCTCACTGAACTTCTGGAGAGAGTTTGCTGCGCTGAAAGTAAAGGGGCTGAATAATTTTGCACGCCCAATTTTTCAGTTTTGATTTGTTAAAAAAGTTTGAAATATCCAATAAATGTCGTTCCACTTCATGATTGTGTCCCACTTGTTGTTGATTCTTCACAAAAAATACAGTTTTATATCTTTATGTTTGAAGCCTGAAATGTGGCAAAAGGTCGCAAAGTTCAAGGGGGCCGAATACTTTCGCAAGGCACTGTATAAGTTTTGACCATGATAGTTTACAGTCTAAAGTAACGGCAAGTAATTTAGTCTCCTCAACAGCCATACCATTCATTACCAGATTCAGCTGAAGTCTAGAACTTAAGGAATGATTTGTACCAAATACAATGCTCTTATTTTTAGAGATGTTCAGGACCAGTTTATTACTGGCCACCCATTCCAAAACAGACTACAACTCTTTGTTAAGAGTTTCAGTGACTTCATTAGCTGTGGTTGCTGATGCGTATATTGTTATGGTGAGTGAATGAGGACCCAAAAGCGAACTAACTTAAACAGAGCTTCTTTAATAACAAAACATAGGTAGGCTCAGATAGACCGGCAGATTCCGACAGGACAGGACAAGGTTACAGCAAACATGACGATAGTCTGGCTCAGGCATGAAACACAAACAAACAAACAAGAATCCGACAAGGACAGGAGCAGAAACAGAGAGAGATATAGGGACCTAATCAGAGGGAAAAAGGGAACAGGTGGGGAACGGGGTGAATGGGTAATTAGGAGGAGACAAGGCACAGCTGGGGAAAAAGAGGGGGAGAAAAGGTAACATAACAACGACCAGCAGAGGGAGACAGGGTGAAGGGAAAGGACAGAGACAAGACAACATGACAGTACCCCCCCACTCACCGAGCGCCTCCTGGCGCACTCGAGGAGGAAACCTGGCGGCCACGGAGGAAATCATCAATCAGCGCACGGTCCAGCACGTCCCGAGAGGGAACCCAACTCCTCTCCTCAGGACCGTACCCCTCCCAGTCAACTAGGTACTGATGACCACGGCCCCGAGGACGCATGTCCAAGATCTTACGGACCCTGTAGATAGGTGCGCCCTCGACAAGGATGGGGGGGGGGGGGGGAAGACGAGCGGGGGCGCGAAGAACGGGCTTAACACAGGAGACATGGAAGACAGGGTGGACGCGACGAAGATATCGCGGAAGAAGAAGTCGCACTGCGACAGGATTAATGACCTGAGAGATACGGAATGGACCAATGAACCGCGGGGTCAACTTGCGAGAAGCCGTCTTAAGGGGAAGGTTCTGAGTGGAGAGCCAAACTCTCTGACCGCGACAATACCTAGGGCTCTTAGTTCTACGCTTATTAGCAGCTCTCACAGTCTGCGCCCTATAACGGCAAAGTGCAGACCTGACCCTCTTCCAGGTGCGCTCGCAACGTTGGACAAAAGCCTGAGCGGAGGGGACGCTGGACTCGGCGAACTGAGATGAGAACAACGGAGGCTGGTACCCGAGGCTACTCTGAAAAGGAGATAGCCCGGTCGCAGACGAAGGAAGCGAGTTGTGGGCGTATTCTGCCCAGGGGAGCTGTTCTGACCAAGACGCAGGGTTGCGAAAAGAAAGACTGCGTAAGATGCGACCAATAGTCTGATTGGCCCGTTCTGCTTGACCGTTAGACTGGGGGTGAAAGCCGGAAGAGAGACTGACGGAAGCCCCAATCAAACGGCAAAACTCCCTCCAAAATTGAGACGTGAATTGCGGACCTCTGTCCGAAACGACGTCTGACGGAAGGCCATGAATTCTGAAAACATTCTCGATGATGATTTGTGCCGTCTCTTTAGCAGAAGGAAGCTTAGCAAGGGGAATGAAATGAGCCGCCTTAGAGAACCTATCGACAACCGTAAGAATAACAGTCTTCCCCGCTGACGAAGGCAGTCCGGTGACAAAATCTAAGGCGATGTGAGACCACGGTCGAGAGGGAATAGGAAGCGGCCTGAGACGGCCGGCAGGAGGAGAGTTACCGGACTTAGTCTGCGCGCAGACCGAACAAGCAGCCACGAAACGACGCGTGTCATGCTCCCGGGTGGGCCACCAGAAACGCTGGCGAATGGAAGCAAGCGTACCCCGAACGCCAGGGTGGCCGGCTAACTTGGCAGAGTGAGCCCACTGAAGAACGGCCAGACGAGTAGGAACGGGAACGAAAAGAAGGTTCCTAGGACAAGCGCGCGGCGACGGAGTTTGAGTGAGTGCTTGCTTTACCTGCCTCTCAATTCCCCAGACAGTCAACCCGACAACACGCCCCTCAGGGAGAATCCCCTCGGGGTCAGTGGAGGCTACTGAAGAACTGAAGAGACGAGACAAAGCATCAGGCTTGGTGTTCTTAGAGCCCGGACGATAAGAAATCACGAACTCGAAACGAGCGAAAAACAGCGCCCAACGCGCCTGACGCGCATTAAGTCGTTTGGCAGAACGGATGTACTCAAGGTTCCTATGGTCAGTCCAAACGACAAAAGGAACGGTCGCCCCCTCCAACCACTGTCGCCATTCGCCTAGGGCTAACCGGATGGCGAGCAGTTCGCGGTTACCCACATCATAGTTACGTTCCGACGGCGACAGGCGATGAGAAAAATACGCGCATGGGTGGACCTTGTCGTCAGAGAGGGAGCGCTGAGAAAGGATGGCTCCCACTCCCACCTCTGACGCGTCAACCTCGACAACGAACTGTCTAGAGACGTCAGGTGTAACAAGGATAGGAGCGGATGTAAAACGATTCTTGAGGAGATCAAAAGCTCCCTGGGCGGAAACGGACCACTTAAAGCACGTCTTGACAGAAGTAAGGGCTGTGAGAGGAGCTGCCACCTGACCGAAATTACGGATGAAACGACGATAGAAGTTCGCGAAGCCGAGAAAGCGCTGCAGCTCGACGCGTGACTTAGGGACGGGCCAATCAATGACAGCTTGGACCTTAGCGGGATCCATCTTAATGCCTTCAGCGGAAATAACAGAACCGAGAAATGTGACGGAGGAGGCATGAAAAGTGCACTTCTCAGCCTTCACAAAAAGACAATTCTCTAAAAGGCGCTGGAGGACACGTCGAACGTGCTGAACATGAATCTGGAGTGACGGTGAAAAAATCAGGATATCGTCAAGGTAAACGAAAACAAAGATGTTCAGCATGTCTCTCAGGACATCATTGACTAATGCCTGAAAGACAGCTGGAGCGTTAGCGAGGCCGAAAGGAAGAACCCGGTATTCAAAGTGCCCTAACGGAGTGTTAAACGCCGTCTTCCACTCGTCCCCCTCCCTGATGCGCACGAGATGGTAAGCGTTACGAAGGTCCAACTTAGTGAAAAACCTGGCTCCCTGCAGGATCTCGAAGGCTGAAGACATAAGAGGAAGCGGATAACGATTCTTCACTGTTATGTCATTCAGCCCTCGATAATCTATGCAGGGGCGCAGAGACCCGTCCTTCTTCTTGACAAAAAAAAACCCCGCTCCGGCGGGAGAGGAGGAGGGGACTATGGTACCGGCGTCAAGAGCTACAGACAAATAATCTTCGAGAGCCTTACGTTCGGGAGCCGACAGAGAGTATAGTCTACCCCGGGGGGGGGTGGTTCCCGGAAGGAGATCAATACTACAATCATACGACCGGTGTGGAGGAAGAGAGGTGGCCCTGGACCGACTGAACACCGTGCGCAGATCGTGATATTCCTCCGGCACCCCTGTCAAATCACCAGGCTCCTCCTGTGAAGAAGAGACAGAGGAAACAGGAGGGATAGCAGCCATTAAACATTTCACATGACAAGAGACGTTCCAGGAGAGGATAGAATTACTAGACCAATTAATGGAAGGATTATGACAAACTAGCCAGGGATGGCCCAAAACAACAGGTGTAAAAGGTGAACGAAAAATTAAAAAAGAAATGGTTTCACTATGATTACCAGAAACAGTGAGGGTTAAAGGTAGCGTCTCACGCTGAATCCTGGGGAGAGGACTACCATCCAGGGCGAACAAGGCCGTGGGCTCCTTTAACTGTCTGAGAGGAATGTCATGTTCCCGAGCCCAGGTCTCGTCCATAAAACAGCCCTCCGCCCCAGAGTCTATTAAGGCACTGCAGGAAGCTGACGAACCGGTCCAGCGTAGATGGACCGACAAGGTAGTGCAGGATCTTGAAGGAGAGACAGGAGTAGTAGCGCTCACCAGTAGCCCTCCGCTTACTGACGAGCTCTGGCCTTTTACTGGACATGAAGTGACAAAATGACCAGCGGAACCGCAATAGAGACAGAGGCGGTTGGTGATTCTCCGTTCCCTCTCCTCAGTCGAGATGCGGATACCTCCCAGCTGCATGGGCTCAGCACCCGAGCCGGCAGAGGAAGATGGTAGTGATGCGGAGAGGGAGGCGACGGAGAGCGCGAGCTCCTTTCCACGAGCTCGGTGACGAAGATCAACCCGTCGCTCAATGCGAATAGCGAGTTCAATCAAGGAATCCACGCTGGAAGGAACCTCCCGGGAGAGAATCTCATCCTTTACCTCTGCGCGGAAACCCTCCAGAAGACGAGCGAGCAAGGCCGGCTCGTTCCAGCCACTGGAGACAGCAAGAGTGCGAAACTCAATAGAGTAGTCTGTTATGGATCGATTGCCTTGACATAGGGAAGACAGGGCCCTGGAAGCCTCCTCCCCAAAAACAGATCGATCAAAAACCCGTATCATCTCCTCCTTAAAGTCTTGATACTGGTTAGTACACTCAGCCCTTGCCTCCCAGATTGCCGTGCCCCACTCACGAGCCCGTCCAATAAGGAGAGATATGACGTAGGCGACACGAGCAGTGCTCCTGGAGTAAGTGTTGGGCTGGAGAGAAAACACAATATCACACTGGGTGAGGAACGAGCGGCATTCAGTGGGCTCCCCAGAGTAACACGGCGGGTTATTGATTCTGGGCTCCGGAGATTCGAAAGCCCTGGAAGTGGCCGGTGGATCGAGGCGGAGATGGTGAACCTGTTCTGTGAGGTTGGAGACTTGGGTGGCCAGGGTCTCAACGGCATGTCGAGCAGCAGACAATTCCTGCTTGTGTCTGCCTAGCATCGCTCCCTGGATCTCGACGGCTGAGTGGAGAGGATCCGAAGTCGCTGGGTCCATTCTTGGTCGGATTCTTCTGTTATGGTGAGTGAATGAGGACCCAAAAGCGAACTAACTTAAACAGAGCTTCTTTAATAACAAAACATAGGTAGGCTCAGATAGACCGGCAGATTCCGACAGGACAGGACAAGGTTACAGCAAACATGACGATAGTCTGGCTCAGGCATGAAACACAAACAAACAAACAAGAATCCGACAAGGACAGGAGCAGAAACAGAGAGAGATATAGGGACCTAATCAGAGGGAAAAAGGGAACAGGTGGGGAACGGGGTGAATGGGTAATTAGGAGGAGACAAGGCACAGCTGGGGAAAAAGAGGGGGAGAAAAGGTAACATAACAACGACCAGCAGAGGGAGACAGGGTGAAGGGAAAGGACAGAGACAAGACAACATGACATATATGGTTGAATCATCAGCATACATGGACACACATGCTTTGTTTAATGCCAGTGGCAGGTCATTGGTAAAAATAGAAAAGAGTAGAGGGCCTAGAGAGCTGCCCTGCTGTAGACCACGCTTTACATGTTTGACATTAGAGAAGCTTATATTAAAGAAAACCCTTTGAGTTCTATTAGATAGATTGCCATATTGTGGATTCAGAGCTCAGGTTGAAAAGCCATAACACATATGATTCTTCAACAACAGGTTATGGTCAATAATATTAAACACTGCACTGAAATCTAACAGTACAGCTCCCACAATCTTCTTATTATCAATTTCTTTCAACCAATCATCAGTCATGTGTGTCAGTGCAGTACATGTTGAGTGCCCTTCTCTATAAGCATGCTGAAAGTCTGTTGTTAATTTGTTCACAGAGAAATAGCATTGTATTTGGTCAAACACAATTTTTTCCAACAGTTTGCTAAGAGTTGGCAGCAAGCTTATAGGTCTACTGTTAGAACCAGTAAAGGCCGCTTTACCACTCTTGGGTAGTGGAATTACTTTGGCTTCCCTCCAGTCCTGAGGACAAAGACTTTCCTCTATGCTCAGATTAAAGATATGACAGATAGGAGTGGCTATAGAGTCAGCTACCATCCTCAGTAGCTTTCCATCTAAGTTGTCAATGCCAGGAAGTTTGTGATCGATTGATCGATAACAATAATTTTCCCACCTCTCCCACACTAACTTTACAAAATTCAAACTTGCAATGCTTTTCTTTCATTATTAGTTTTTTATGCATGAATATAATTGCTCACTGTTCGTTGCTGACATTTTCTGCCTAAGTATGCCCACTTTTCCAATGAAATAATAATTACAATAATTGCCAACATCAAATAGTTTCATAATGAATAAGCCATCTGATTCGACGAAAGATGGAGTTGAATTTGTCTTTCTGCCCATAATTTCATTTAAAAGTACTACAAAGTTTTTTTCCATCAATCTTTTTATCATTGATCTTGACTTCATGATACAGTTTCTTCTTCTTTTTGTTAAGTTTAGTCACATAATTTCCCAATTTTCAGCAAGTAAGCCAGTCAGATGTGCAGCCAGACTTATTAGCCACTCCTTTTGCCCCATCTCTTTCAACCATACAGTTTTTCAATTCCTAATCAATCCATGGAGCCTTAACAGTTCTAACAGTCAGTTTCTTAATTAACAGGTGCATGTTTATCAATAATTGGAAGAAGCAATTACATAAATTCATCAAGTGCAGTGTCTGGATGCTCCTCATTAATCACATCAGACCAACAAATATTTTTAACAGCATCCACAAGAGTCATAGAAAAATCTATTACTATTTAACATACTTCAGTCTGGTTATTACTATGGTTACCATCAGGAGAGAGATGAGATCTGACCTCGGTGATGTTGCAGTATGATTTTACTTTCTTCGACTGAACTCTTTTCCCCACTATATTATAATTCATTATTTTAAATGTGTCTCGCGCACACCCACACACACACACACGCATTGCCTATTTTCATATCAAGGCTTATCGGTGCTCATCTCCTGGACTATTCAAAGTGCCTGATTACGTAATTGCTACTAAAACAAGGACTGCTCTGGGTAGTTTCTAAGCTCAGTGGGACACAAGGACACTTGTCAGTGGATTAAGACAAAAGTCAATCAAGACAAAAAAACTCACATTTGTTTCGTGCATTACCCTATTTCATCAAAACTTGATTTCAGTGTAAAAGTATAAAAGCATTCATGCATTACGAGACAGAGAGCATGTTTGAACTCATGTACAGTTAAGTTTTGATTTGTATGTATTTCATACAATCTAGTTTCAAACGGGCAGTGTAATACTTTGTTTGGCACAAGAGCTGCTTTTTTTCCCCACAAATGGGGTCCAATTCATTGTATAATATTGTTAAAGTACAGATTCAAACCGATCACGGTACACTGTTGATGTGTAAAACTTGTGATGGCGTTCTTCTGAATTCAACTCCCAGTGTCTGGTGAAGAGCAGACTGAACCAGGTTTTCCTCTAGGGATTTTGCCTGTGCTTAGCTCCATTCCATACATTTTTTTATCCTGAAAAACTCCCAAGTCAGAAAAATGATTGCAAGCATTCCCATAACATGATGCAGCCACCAGAATGCTTGATATATGGAGAGTGGTACTCAGTAATGTTGCATTGGATTTGCCACAAAACAAACATAACACTTTGTATTCAGGACAAAAATTTAATTGATTTGCCAACTTTTTTGCAGTATTACTTTAGTGCCTTGTTGCAAACAGCAAGTATGTTTTGGAATATTTTAATTATGTACAGGCTACCTTGTTTTCACTCTGTCAATTAGGTTAGTATTGTGGAGTAACTACAATGTTGTTGTTCCATCCTCCGTTTTCTCCTATCACAGCCAATGCGAGACATTGGAAAACCTCCCTGGTCTATGTGGTTGAATCTGTGTTTGAAATTCACTGCTCGACTGAGGGACCTTACAGATAATTGCATGTGTGGTGTACAGAGATAAGGTAGTCACTCAAAAGTCATGTTACGCTCTATTATTGCACACAGAGTGAATCCATGCAACTTATTAAGACTCAGGGCTTTCTCCTATAGAGCTCCATTTTTATGGAACGGTCTGCCTACCCATGTCAGAGACGCAAACTCGGTCTCAACCTTTAAGTCTCTACTGAAGACTCATCTCTTCAGTGGGTCATATGATTGAGTGTAGTCTGGCCCAGGAGTGGGAGGTTGAACGGAAAGGCTCTGGAGCAACGAACCACCCTTGCTGTCTCTGCCTGGCCGGTTCCCCTCTTTCCACTGGGATTCTCTGCCTCTAACCCTATTACAGGGGCTGAGTCACTGGCTTTACTGGGGCTCTCTCATGCCGTCCCTGGAGGAGGTGCGTCACCTGAGTGGGTTGAGTCACTGATGTGGTCATCCTGTCTGGGTTGGCGCTCCCCCCCCCCCTTAAGTTGTGCCGTGGCGGAGGTCTTTGTGGGCTATACTCAGCCTTGTCTCAGGATGGTAAGTTGGTGGTTGAAGATATCCCTCTAGTGGTGTGGGGGCTGTGCTTTGGCAAAGTGGGTGGGGTTATATCCTTCCTGTTTGGCCCTGTCCGGGGGTGTCCTCGGAGTGGGCCACAGTGTCTCCTGACCCCTCCTGTCTCAGCCTCCAGTATTTATGCTGCAGTAGTTTATGTGTCGGGGGGCTAGGGTCAGTTTGTTATATCTGGAGTACTTCTCCTGTCCTATTCGGTGTCCTGTGTGAATCTAAGTGTGCGTTCTCTAATTCTCTCCTTCTCTCTTTCTCTCTCTCGGAGGACCTGAGCCCTAGGACCATGCCCCAGGACTACCTGACATGATGACTCCTTGCTGTCCCCAGTCCACCTGGCTGTGCTGCTGCTCCAGTTTCAACTGTTCTGCCTTATTATTATTCGACCATGCTGATCATTTATGAACATTTGAACATCTTGGCCATGTTCTGTTATAATCTCCACCCGGCACAGCCAGAAGAGGACTGGCCATCCCACATATGCTCTCTCTAATTCTCTCTTTCTTTCTCTCTCTCGGAGGACCTGAGCCCTAGGACCATGCCCCAGGACTACCTGACATGATGACTCCTTGCTGTCCCCAGTCCACCTGGCTGTGCTGCTGCTCCAGTTTCAACTGTTCTGCCTTATTATTATTCGACCATGCTGATCATTTATGAACATTTGAACATCTTGGCCATGTTCTGTTATAATCTCCACCCGGCACAGCCAGAAGAGGACTGGCCATCCCACATATGCTCTCTCTAATTCTCTCTTTCTTTCTCTCTCTCGGAGGACCTGAGCCCTAGGACCATGCCCCAGGACTACCTGACATGATGACTCCTTGCTGTCCCCAGTCCACCTGACTGTGCTGCTGCTCCAGTTTCAACTATTCTGCCTTATTATTATTCGACCATGCTGGTCATTTATGAACATTTGAACATCTTGACCATGTTTTGTTATAATCTCCACCCGGCACAGCCAGAAGAGGACTGGCCACCCCACATAGCCTGGTTCCTCTCTAGGTTTCTTCCTAGGTTTTGGCCTTTCTAGGGAGTTTTTCCTAGCCACCGTGCTTCTTCACCTGCATTGCTTGCTGTTTGGGGTTTTAGGCTGGGTTTCTGTACAGCACTTTGAGATATCAGCTGATGTACGAAGGGCTATATAAATAAATTTGATTTTGATTTGAATTTGATTTGATTTGACTTGTTAAGCACATTTGTACTCCAAAAAGTATTAAGGATTGCCATAACATAAAGGGTTAACTCAAGACATTTCAGCTTTTGATTTGTAATTCATTTGTAAAGAATTTGACAATGTGTAGGCCAGTGACAAACAATCTACATTTAATCAGTTGTAAATGCTCAACAAGTGCTTAACAAGTGTTGATACAAACGGGAAACTGTTGAGCATGTATAACCCAGCAGCGTTGCAGTTCTTGACACAAAGCGGTGCGCCTGACACCTTGTACTATACCTCATTCAAAGACACTTAAATCTTTTGTCTTGCCCATTCACCCTCTGGCTGGCACACATACACAGTCCATGTCTCAATTGTCTCAAGGCTTAAAAATCATTCTTTAACCTGTCCCCTCCCCTTCATCTAAACTGATTGAAGTGGATTTAACAAGAGACAGTTGAATTAATAAGGGATCATAGCTTTCACCTGTATTCACCTGGTCACTCTGTCATGTCATGACATTCACCTGGTCACTCTGTCATGGCTCTTCTTAATATTTTTTAAGGCAGAACTGAATGCTCTCCCACTGGGCACAGACCTCCGTCCAATGTTTAGTTTGTTGTTGGCGGACATCAATTCAATGTGAAATCAGCAAAACTTTAAACCATGTAATTGCGTTTTGGTTTAAAGTTGGGTAAGAATGAGACAGACTGTTGTCAAGTTGCAATAAGATGCATGGACGTGGTTCCCATGTCACATCTTTGTTTGTTTTTGACTTTTTCCCTGAGTATTGGGACTCTGGATTCAGATCGTGTAATATAATTTCAGAAGCTGTGTTTTTAACCAAACCCATTTAGCTGACAAGCAAAAACATTTCATCTACATAGAATAACAGGACATTTAAAGGTGAAGAATTTGTGAACCAATTTGTGAACCACTAATAAAATAGCCAGCATTAATTGTTGATGGGGGAAAATAACTTATTCGCTCCATCATTAATTACATGATTACATATTGCAGTCCCACTGTGAAACCCACTCACAAATACTGTTGAATTAGAAAAGGTTAATGTTCATAATTGCACATTACCACCACCAGCCTATCCCATGGGGTACTAGATAAATCGGAATACTTTGTTTTCTACAAATACAGTGTATCTCTAATTCAGAATATACAAATGTACCAGGGTCGTTCTTCCAATAAAATGCGTGCCTTTTGGGTCCATTTGATATCTTAAGTAGAAATTGTGAAGCAATATTGAATTTTAAAAGTCTGTTATAGTCAATGAATATTGACCACATGGACAAAGTAAAATATATTTATATATGTTTTCCTAATTTTAAGGTCAGCTCTTTCATGTGAACTGAACTCTCATTTTAACATAGTGAAACTACTCCTTATTTATTTGTATATTTGTTTAAAGAAACATTGAACATCTAATAGTCAAATCATAGCGTAAAAGCAGGTGATCTGGTTCTACTATTTTTGGCCATTTTCTAGTGTTTTGTGGTGGAAAACTGTGTGAGTCAAGCATGACTCATCAACCCTGTTACCCATAGATAGACAGCATAGATAGACAACATGAAACTGTTAAAACATTTCTAGACTTTTTAAATCTTGCTTAAACTGCCCCACCCTGTGGAATACAACAAGCTTCTATTTCCCCTGTCAGGGCATTCATGGCTGATTTAAGATTCAATTATTCATATTGTTACTTTATTTGGTACTTAAAGCTGCAATATGTAACTTTTGAAGTTACAAAATTCAAGTTATACATCTGTCATTCTCATAGAAAGCAAGTCTAAGTAGCGGTAGACCTGTTCTATTTGCGCTATTTCTATGCTTCCGGTTTTGAAGTTTTGTTTTTGTCTTTTACTCTCGATTTTGCATACCAGCTTCAAACAGCTGAAAATACAATATTTTTGTTAATGGAAAATATATTTCACAGCGGTTTACATTGCATTCGGAAAGTATTCAGACCCCTTGACTTTTTCTACATTTTCTTACATTACAGCCCTATTCTAAAATATATATTTTTAATATTTCAATGTACACACAATACCCCATGATGACAAAGTGAAAACAGGTTTTCAGAAATGTTTGCAAATTTATTCAAAGTAAAAAACAGTAATAACTTATTTACATAACTATTCAGACCCTTTGCTATGAGACTCGAAATTGAAATCAGGTGCATCCTGTTGTCACGCCCTGACCTGAGTATTCTTTGTTTTCTTTACATATTCTGGTTAGGTCAGGGTGTGACGAGGGTGGTATGTGTGTTTTTGTCTCATCTAGGGTTTTTTACTGTCTAGGGGTTTTGTAGATTTATGGGTTGTTTTCCATCTAGGTGTTTATGTAGGTCTATGGTTGCCTAGATTGGTTCTCCATTAGAGGCAGGTGTTTATCGTTGTCTCTGATTGGGAACCATATTTAGGCAGCCAACTTCTTGGGTATTTCATGGGTTATTGTCTATGTGATGTTGCATGTTTGCACTCAGTTTTGATAGCGGTCACGTTCGTCTTGTTATTTTGTTTGTTTGTTTGTTTGTTTAGTGTACTTCGTGTTTTTTTGTCTTTCATTAAAAAGATGTATTCACATCACGCTGCGCTTTGGTCTCCTCCATACGACAATCGTGACACCTGTTTCCACTGATCATCCTTTTTACAACTTGATTGGAATCCACCTGTAGTAAATTTAATTGATTAGACATCATTTGGAAAGGCACATACCTGTCTATATACACAGTTGACAGTGCATGTCAGAGAAAAAACCAAGCCACGAGATTGAAGGAATTATCTGTAGAGCTCAGAGAAAGGATTGTGTCAAGGCACAGATCTGGGGAAGGGTATCAACATATTTCTGCCTGATTGAAGGTGCCCAAGAACACAGTGGCCTTCATCATTCTTAAATGGAAGATGTTTGGAACCACCAAGATTCTTAATAGAGCTGGCCTCCCGCCCAAACTGAGCAGTCAGGGGAAAGGGGCCTTTGTCAGAGAGGTGACCAAGAACCCAATGGTCACTCTGATAGCGCTCTTCAGCTTCTCTGTGGAGATTGGAGAATCTTCCAGAAGGACAACCATCTCTGCAGCACTCAACCAATTAGGCCTTTAAGGTAGAGTGACCAGACGGAAGCCACTCCTCAGTAAAAGGCACATGACAGGCCGCTTGGAGTTTGTGAAAAGGCACCTAAAGACTCTCAGACCATGTGAAACAAGTTTCTCTGGTCTGATGAAACCAATATTGAACTCTTTTGCCTGAATGCCAAGTGTCACTTCTGGAAGAAACCTGGCAACATCCATACAGTGAAGCATGGTGGTGGCAGCATCATGCTGTGAGGAGATTTTTCAGTGACAGGGACTGGGAGACTAGTTAGGAACGAGGGAAATATGAACGAAGCAAAGTACAGAGAGATCCTTAATGAAAACCTGCTCCAGAGCACTGGGCCGAAGGTTCACCTTCCTACAGGACAACGACCCTAAGCACACAGCCAAGACAACGCATGAGTGGCTTCAGGAAAATTCTCTGAAGGTCCTTGAGTGGCCCAGCCAGAGCCCGGACTTGAACCCGATCGAACATCTCTGGAGAGAAAATAGCTGTGCAGTGAAGCTTCCCATCTAAGTAGACAGAGCTTGAGAGGATATGCAGATATTAATGGGAGAAACTCCCCATATACAGGAGTGCCAAGCTTGTAGAGTCTTACCCAAGAAGACTTGAGGCTATAATCTCTGCCAAAGGCTCTTCAACCAAATACATAAGCAAACATTTCTAAAAATTGTTGAGGGGGAAAACACATTTAATACATTTTTGAATAAGGCTGTAATGTGGAAAAAGTGAAGGGATCTGAATACTTCCCGAAAGCACTGTATATACTGTAAACGTTTTCAACTGATACCGGGGGACATTCAGACATGTACGTGTTCATGAGAGCCTCACCTTTCCACAGAGGGATATTAGTTTGTAGCCCAAACTGTTCAGACGCTACAGAAGTAGCAGACAGAATTACGCAGACAGAAGTAAGCAGATTGGCTGTAAGACTCTTGTGGGGGTCGTGCAGCAAAACGGGGAACACCGTGATCATGAAAAGTCTCATCAGAGGAGTAATAGTTTGTTCGGACGCTACAGATGGTTTTTCTGAGAAGACCGAGTATTGGGATGTCTCATGATCTGAACAACACCACTCTAGCTCTGTCACATTTCACAGCAGATGCGGAAGTGCAACATCGGTGGATGCGGGGGATTGAGTTGTATCCAATACAAAAAAACAAACAGATATCTCTAGCTTAGGCCTGATCACCGACAACGATGAGACACTCTATAGGGAGGAGGTCAGAGACCTGGCCGTGTGGTGCCAGGACAACAACCTCTCCCTCAACGTGATCAAGACAAAGGAGATGACTGTGGACTACAGGAAAAGGAGGACCGAGCACTCCCCCATTCTCATCGACGGTGCTGTAGTGTATCAGGTTGAGAGCTTGAAGTTCCTTGGTGTCCACCACCAACAAACTAACATGGTCCAAGCACACCATGACAGTCGTGAAGAGGGCACGACAAAGCCTATTCCCCTTCAGGAGACTGAAAATATTTGGCATGGATCCTCAGATCCTCAAAAGGATCTACAGCTGCACCATCGAGAGCATCCTGACTGGTTGCATCACAGCCTGGTATGGCAACTGCTCGACTTCTGTCCGAAAGGCACTACAGAGGGTAGTGCGTACAGCCAAGCTTCCTGCCACCCAGGACCTCTATACCAGGTGGTGTCAGAGGACTCCAGCCACCCTAATCATAGACTGTTCTCTCTGCTACCGCACAACATGTGGTGCCAGAGTGCCAAGTCTAGGCCCAAAAGGATTCTTAACAGCTTCTACCCCCAAGCTGTTTAATTCTTTGTTACTTTTATTTTCTATTTTTTACTTAACACTTACTTTTCTTAAATCTGAATTGTAAGTTATGGGCTTGTAAGTAAGGATTTCACTGTAAGGTGTTGTATTCGGCGCATTTGACAAATACAATTTGATTTGATTGGATTTGAACTGACACATTTTATATGGATTCTTTTGTTATGCTAATTAGATCAGCAGTATGATCTCTATCATTGAATCTCTTGATCCTCTCCCTGAGAATACCTTGTTAGTTACTTTTGATGTTGAGTCGTTATACACAAATATTCCACACGAGGGCGGTATTGAAGCTATGGAACATTTTCTTCTGCAACGTGACCCTAATGAACTACCTTCCAGTGCCTGCATTATAACATTGGCTGAAATAGTACTCACACATAACTATTTCATGTTTCTAAATGCTTTCTTTATTCAGACGAAGGGTAGTGCTATGGGATCCCCCATGGCTCCTAACTATGCTAATTTGTATGTGGGTTACATAGAGAAACAGTCTATTTTCAATCCTCTCAAAAATGTTTTCTTGCCTAACGTCATTATTTGGAAACGGTATATTGATGATATTTTTGTTCTATGGAGGGGTTATGCAAAACATCTACAGACATTCCATGCTTTTCTTAACTCCTGTTCTGATCATTTGAGATTTACTATGCAATTAGATACACGTCAAATCAGTTTTCTTGATCTTCTGATCTTGTGTGAAGATAATGTTCTATACACGGTTCTTTACAGGAAGCCTACTGATCGTAACAGTTTGTTGAGGGCTGATAGTTGTCACCCACTTCCCTTGAAAAATAGTTTGCCCTACAGCCAATTCTGTCGAATCAAAAGAATTTGCAAAAAACAATCAGATTTTGACAGAAATATTGAGAAAATTCAAAACAAAACGAGACATGACCTTTTTCAAGGTCAGTCTCGTAAAAATACTATTTCTTGTGTTCTAACTACCCGCTATTTAAAGTGTTCTGAACAAATTAAGGGAATTGTTCACAAACATTGGCACAATCTAAAATCTGATGATAGTCTCGGTAATGTGTTTTCAGACCTTCCCTTGGTCGTATTCTCGCTGGGCAGAAATCTCAGAGACCAATTGGTACACTCTGATTTACCACCCCAAGATATTCCTCAACAACGTCTATTTGCGCCCCTACTAGATGGAAATTACAAATGTAATGGCTGTGCTCAATGTAATGGCACTTATAAATGTAGATCCTTCAAACACCCACAAACAGGGAAATCGATCCCAATCAAAGGTGTTATTACGTGCTCCACTAAGGCAGTTATTTATCTTATAACTTGTCCTTGTGGTA
Source organism: Oncorhynchus mykiss (assembly GCF_057628025.1). Lineage (NCBI taxonomy): Eukaryota > Metazoa > Chordata > Actinopteri > Salmoniformes > Salmonidae > Oncorhynchus > Oncorhynchus mykiss. The sequence goes on from NC_143051.1 coordinate 28,471,497, forward strand.
AAAATTATGTGGGTAAAACAAAGTGCGAATTAAAAGTACGTATCTCAGAGCATCGTAGCACCATTAGGTGTAAAAACTTTACTTACCCAGTTGCGGCCCACTTCTTGGAGGCAGGCCACTCGATTTCGTCTCTGCATTATATTGGCATCGAGCATGTCACCCTCCCAGGAGAGGGGGTGACCTTGATAATTTATTGTTAAAACGAGAGGCTGCCTGGATCTTTAACTTAAAGACCCTTGCTCCCTTAGGTCTCAACGTAGACTTTGATCTGAAGCCATTCTTGTGATTATTGTGACTTTGCCATTGTAATTGTTTGTAAGCTTGTGTAGTCGAAAATGAATTTATGATCGTATGCTATCCATTTGTTGTTTGTATGCTGTTCTTTGTATGCCATTTTAATATTTGATAATTAACCAATGATATTAGGCCACTCTTGGCCATGATTACAGACACCTGTGTCTTTTGACACTATATAAACGAGTCATCCCGCAGTGTTTGTGATTATACCCTGATGAAGACAGCTTGGCTGTCGAAACGTTGGTAATTACATTTTTGCATCTGAGCTCCTAGAGTGTGCGGCTCTCTTTTATTTTCAAGTTTTCTACTCCGCTAGCCAGCACCTCGCCTAAATAGTTGTGCGTTTCTTTTTCTTCTAGATTATGCTAATTAGATTTATCAAAAGGCACCGAATTGGTGGAATGACCCACCAACTAATGTACAGGCTACAGAGTATTAACAATTGCATCAACAAAGCCAATAGATTTATTCTTAGAGGCACAATTATAGGCATTTAATTCCGAAATTCATTAAATTATTGTTTTCCATACGCATTTCTTCATCTCTGTTTTAGATTACGGCATACAGGTAACATGCTAACACTGACCATTGGAAAGGAGATTTTCTTTAAACCAGCAGTCAGGGAACGCTTAGCTTGTTTCATGGTGCAGTTTGATTACAAATCTATTTAAATAATTAAACTATTCTATGCTTCCAGCACAATAGTATAAAGAAACATTTTATAATATTTTGAACCTGACAAATACCAATACGGTCAAATTGTTGTTTGACATACTGTAGTGCATCATGTCAATGCATCACTTCAACGACAAAAGACTACAAACTGCAAGTGGGCACTTTATTTAAGGTATAAACATGAATGTGAGCTACTGATGGTTTATGATATATCATTTGATTTGATTGACACATAAAAAGGCACAGAGAAGGAATGCAAAGCCGAATGGTAAAATGACTCCTAACAAATACAATGGATAGGGAACTGCAAGCATGCATGTACTTAACGAGAGCTTGCAGATACCCAGAATTTTTTTAAATTGGTGCTATATAACTGCAATGTATTTATATACTTTTCACTTTGTAATCAAGTACAAATCTTTTCGGGATATATGTTCTACATACCTATCTCAGGGTGTTGATGTCTCCCCTCCACCGGCACACTGACTGTCCTTCGGAGCAGCTTGGTGCGCTCACTGCGCTGAGACCCTGAGCGACGCTCACGCATTAGTAAAGGGTGAACCTATGGTCGGAACAGAGGGTCAGAGAGGTCAAAGTAAATTGTTCAGATTGTACCTTGGTCACTCCACGCCCGTTCATCCCTCCTACTAGCACCTTCCCTACATACTGTAGAAATCACTGGTGTTGGGCACTAAAGTCTCACTTCTTTAGCTGTTGTCCTGCAATAAAAAAGTGATTGTACAGGATCTTAAATAATTTAATTTATGTTAAATGGATAATTTCATTTACGCTAAATGATCATATCAAACCAGAGCATATACTGTATAAGAAAAAGTTAGTTGTGTAACACTGCTACATGTTTTTATTATTTTATTTATGTCCATTTCATGGTGTAAAATGTTCAGTTACCTTCATATGACTTAATATATATACAGCATTTAACATAATAAAGCTCAAAGCTGAAAACCTCCCCTTCTGAAATCTAAACCTTTGAGAGTTGACTGTCTCAAGGACCAAGGGCATTTTCCACCCACACTTAAAGTAAAGGCTAGGACAACACATTCCCAATGTGGTTTCCAGAGGTGAAAGGTCAAGTTCCTTTTGAACACGCAAAGCCTTACCCAGAAGCACTTTGTCTCTGTGTGACACAAATAGTTAACAAAGTGAATAGAAGGTTGGGGTTAAAGCTACATTCAGGGATTTAATAAAACAAACTGCCATGTGTATCGGTATACAGCCTTTAGGATGGGGAGAGGGAAATGTAACCCTTCTCAAATTCATAGACAGCACAAACTCTTGACAGTCTGTGACATCCACATGATCGTTTAACACATTTAGAAAATGTACATTGTTCATGTTTTTGCTGCTTTTAAACAATAGAACCGTATGTCATTGTATACCTTATGTGGGTTATTATATGGAAAGAAGGTTGTGCTAAGCTCATGATGCATTTATAAGTAATATTCTTTAGGAATCAATCTGTAAATAAATATCCATTCATTTAAATGACCATTGAACAGATTTCCAAAATCCAGACCACAGCTTTAAAGTAATTCATTGTATTACTAACCATCAGTCTTGTGTCAATTTCATCATGAAATCGTGACAGCGGAGGCAACTCAAGTCTCTTTAGCAACTATGTACACTTCAGAGATACAAATATCCCTTTAATATCAGTACTACTGACCTTGTATCTGAAAATATGAATTTATCATATACTGTAATTTACTGCGACCTTCAAAACCATGCAGCACATACTGTATTAAATGTCATATTTCATTTGTGAGCCGTTCTTATGTCCCCTATCCTCTCTATAAACACTAGTAGCTTTGTTGATCCTGTAACTTTGAAACTGTGACATTTTCCCAGATATTGCATTGAGTTCATATATTACATCTGACATATTGCAGGGAGATCATTTTACTATACATAGTTGTTTGACATCATGAAATACCACAGAGAGAAAAGTAGATGGTTCAGCACAACCTCAATGAACTTGAAGAGCTATTGTACATTATGTTTAGTGGGTTCTGCTGTTAGCTGGGGCAAAGAGACCTTGGCTAAGGGACAGTGAAAGGACAAGCGAGTGGTCTGAAATACCTTCTCTCACAGGAATTTCCCCAGACAGGTGACGTGAGCCACCAGTGACATTGACATTGGAATACTGTGTCATAGTAACTAGCAGAAAACAACACAAAAAAAAAGTGTAGCAATGGTAACGTTAGCAATGACACATTTTCATCCCAATTGACTTATAAGATCTATTAAGTTGAATCTAAGTTAAATAGCTTTTTTCCTTTATTCACTGGTATAGTATTGCACAGATATTTCAAATGCACTACCCCAGTACGTGCAGCGACTAAAACATATTGGGGATGTTTTGTATGACTATAATTAATAATGAACTATAATCAATGTTTGTGCTATGTACTCAGATCAATAGATTCATGTCATCCCCCACCCCATCCACACTAAAGGAAGAGGGATTCCTCTCATTTTCATAGTAAACCCTAACCCTAAAACAATGATTACAATCATATAAGTTTAAATTTACAACAACAAAAAAGTGTCTCCTGGACACTCTTTGGAGGACTGGGGGGGGTCTTTGCAAGACTACTGTACTTTAAACAGTACAATACCTCATTGTATTGTTGAATAATGTCTCCCTCCAGTGGCTAGTTTTGGGACATCAGCTCTCACATGTGGACAGCCCCGTGTTGTATTATTAAGCTGCGTCTGCCCAGAGCGGAAATGTATTTATTTTTTCAATTAGTAACTTTTTTGATTAATTACTTCAATCCACAAATTTGTCCACTTCCACTGTCCTAATCGGAACTAATAAAACACTGATATATTGCATTGCATCATCAATGCTTTAGCTTGTACTAATTTCATCAGTCTGTATATGTATGAGATGTAAAATAGGAGTATTCAAATGGGGGGAAAGATAATACAAAAACAAATTTAAAAAATGGTATAATACAATAACATGCTTGCTGTTCTTTACAACAACAATTCCTTAAATATGTTCATATCCACTTGATGAGACACCGCTTATTAACTAAATAATTCAATAACCCCCACTTGGACCTAATGGAAACGTATAGAATTTAATAGAAATATAATTGAATAATTAAACAGAGCTAGGGATCTGATGTGGATCTCTATGGCTGTGTTTACCCAGGCAGCCCAATTCTGATATTTGTTTCACTAATTGGTATTTTGGTCAATCAGATCAGCTCTAAATGAGCTCTGATGTGAAAAGATTTGATACCTTGTTTCTCACCCCTGTCCCTCAATCCTAGACTGAAAAAGACCTAGGTATTCTGGTGTATGGACTCTCTCTAGTAGCGTTATCTTTTAAACACATCACCTTTAATAGGTAACAGAATAAAGTAGGACCTAGTCTGGATACTCAAATGATCTATATAAAACAAACTGTACCTTTATTGGTTAGGGACAACACTCCGATCCAAACAGGGGTTAGGTGCACCATACCCATATAGGTAAATACTTCAGAGCTCAATGTGGACTTTCTAGTCTAGTCAATCAAATAGATTCACTGACCAATTAAGAGCTTGGGAGAAATGAAAATCAGCAGGACTGTGGTTGTGTTCCATGTCCTGCATGTGCTTGTCTCTTGTGAACAAGATGGAGGTATTCATCCTACCTCCTCCTGGTCAAACATGTAGCGCTGACTCCCAGTTCTCATCGAGCGACATGGGTTCCAACCCGGGGGATCATAAGCCAGGCCATTGGAAGGGGTCTGGGGCCGCGAGGACAAGGGGGAGGTACAAATTCCATCTAAGAATGAGATAAGAGGAATTTGTTAATTGAAACATTTTAACAAAAACTGGGATCAATAGCACAATTAACAGTGGTAGAGTGGCAGTGGCAGAAAAACAAAACAATTATTTTCTCCAGGAGGTAGCAGCAGAGTTTGCCGTAAATAGAGTTGGCAATCAGGGTTACGGATTGTCCTAAAAATAAAATAGACCTATCCTCAATTCAGAAACTTCCATGAGATAGAAAGACAGTGGTGTCTTTTGACAAAGAAAGAGAGAGACCTCTATGCTATATCTATGTGCTGCCTCACGATAGAGAAACTGGCTCCTGAACCAATGGGCTTTTCTGGATTGGACAAGGCTCACCAAAAGTATTTAATTGATTATAAACTGGGTGGTTCAAGCCCTGAATGCTGATTGGTTGAAGGCTGTGGTATACAGTGCATTCAGAAAGAATTCAGACCCCTTCCCTTTTTCCACATTTTGTTACATTACAGCCTAATTCTTAATTGATTAAATACTTTTACTCATCAATCTACACACAATACCACATAATAACAAAGCAAAACCTTATTTTTCTTTTTTTTCCAGTAAAATGTAATATATATATATATATATCTTATTTACATAAGTATTCAGACCCTTTGCTAAAAGACTCGAAATTGAGCTCTGGTGCATCCTGTTTTCATTTATCATCCCTGAGATGTTGCTACAACTTGATTTGAGTCCACCTGTGGTAAATTACATTGATTGGACATGATTTGGAAAGGCACACACCTGTCTATATAAGATCCCACAGTTCACAATGCATGTCAGAGCAAAAACCAAGTCATGAGGTCGAAGGAATTGCCCGTAGAGCTCCGAGGCAGGATTGTGTTGAGGGACAGATCTGGGCAAGGGTACCAAAACATTTATGCAGCATTGAAGGTCCCCAAGAACACAATGGCCTCCATCATTCTTAGGTGGAAGAAGTTTGCAACCACCAAGACTCTTCCTAGAGCTGGCCGCTCAGTCAAACTGAGCAATCGGCGGAGAAGGTCCTTGGTCAGGGAGGTGACCAAGAACCCGATGGTCACTCTGACAGAGATCCAGAGTTCCTCTGTGTACAGCAGATGTGAGAACTTTCCAGAAGGACAACCATCTCTGCAGCACTCCACCAATCAGGCCTTTATGGCAGAGTGGCCAGACGGAAGCCACTCCTTAGTAAAAGGCACATGACAGCCCACTTGGAGTTTGTGAAAAGGCACCCAAAAGACCATGAGAAACAAGATTATCTGGTATGATGAAACCAAGAATGAACTTTTTGGCCTGAATGCCAAGCCTCACGTCTGGAGGAGACCTGGCACCATCCCTATGGTGAAGCGTGGTGTTGGCAGCATCATGCCGTGGGGATGTTTTTCAGCGGCAGGGATTGGGAGACAAGTCAGGATCGAGGGATGGATGTAAGTAAAGTAAAGTAAAGTAAAGTAAAGTACTGAGAGATCCTTGATGAAAACCTGCTCCAGAACGCTCAGGACCTCAGACTGGGTCAAAGGTTCACCTTCCAACAGGACAATGACCCTACAGTGGTTATTCCTGTAAAAGTTGCGTCATACAGCAGCACACTGCCGCAGAATTCGAAGGCACGTTATTTTAGTGTCAGCCAATTGTTGTCATTAATGCTAGCTGGTGCTAGTTTGACCGCCAGAGGGCATCTTTGAGAAGCATTTGACAGTCTTTAATATTGGCTGTACTAGACAATTTAAAACCTTTTTTTGTAAGAACATAGTATATGGGAATGATTTTAAGAAATTTAGATTAATTAATTTGATTAATATTATAGTGTTTCTATTACAAGAAAAACTAAACCCTCAGGGTTTCCGTTAGGAAAATATGACGCTGTACAACATGACCGGTCGGGAGTAGGCTACAGTACTAAGAGCAAAATAATCCAAACCTTCCCACACCCTAATTGTAGTTTAACCAATACCCAAACGGAGATTCAGTGAAAATAAAAATCTAATTGATTTATCAAGACCAGTCCACATGCTTGTCTAAGAGCAGCCCGAAACGGTGTTGAAATAGTTGACCACATGTGGGTAGGCTATTGCTTCAATCTTCAATATGCTTTAAATGCCACAATGTCACAAATAATTTAACACACACAATTCTTAAAACTCTGAGAAGGGTTATAGGAGGTGATCCATGATATTCCATGCGTATAACTTTTGTATGATGCCTTTAGTGAGAGGTCTCGTGCTTTAATATTTAATCATTTCTGCCCTCTGAATTCATATTCATTATATAAATAGGCCCATGTGCACCTCGATATTGGGGGTGCGCCATGCGGCGTGCCTAACGGGGAAAGAGGGTGCACCATGCGGCCGTGCCTAATGGGGAAAAGGGGCGCACCCCAGGCGACATGGAGATGCGGGGATCCGAGCTTGGGTGAGAGCTGAAGTCACCTTCCCGACCCTCCCTTCCCAGAACCTTGCGCCAAGGGAAGGGAGAAGCGGAGGGAGTGGGCCCCCTACCCTACCCAGTTCTCAGAGAGTTTACTGTTTACCCATGCTTCATTGGTTTGTTTCGATTGATGGCCCTCTGATCTGCACTTGTTAGATGGCCCTCCTACCTACAACCATTTTCTACGGTTATATATGTGTTCCCTTTCTTGTAGTGTATCTGGTTGCCCATTTTAATATTTTCCTGGGCTTAGAGATCAAGTCAATCCTTCATCAGATGAACCGCAACATTGCGGCTAAAGCGATTTAATTCATGAATGCATTTGAACATTTTTAATATTGTGAGAATTAACATTACAGTTACACCAACTGGTAGTCTAATCACACAATTGAACAAAATGGTAAGAGAACTGGTGAAGAATGTTACCTCTCTACACACACATTTCTTTACCGGAATCTCTAAATGAAAATACTGGCAGATCCATAAAATGTCCTTGTACAGTAGGAGATCTAATTAAATGTAGAGGATTCTAAATGAATATCTACGGGTCTTTTATACAATTATAATGCAGGTTTAATAAAAAAAATGTTTAAATATGTTTATGTTTATTAATTAAGAAGTCTTGCTTGTCTCAGAGCAGCGCGAAAAAGTGCTGAAATAGTTGACCACACGTGGGTAGACTATTGCTTGTTGGGGGGATCCCCATCACAGCCAAATGTGACACAGCCTGGATTCAAACCAGGGACTGTAGTGATGCCTTGCACTGAGATGCAGTGCCTTAGACCGCTGCGCCACTCGGGAGCCATAAGCAATATATATATATATATTTTTTCTTTCTTCAGAACATTAACCATGTGTTAATTCTCTTGTTTATTACTGTTCTCTAGTTTCGACCCAATGATTAATCTGACAAACAAAGACCTTTGGGCCCTGCAGGCGCAGATCAAAGCTGGCGAGAGTATATTAATCATTATTTTATTAACGAAATCATGAAGATCTTGATGAAGAAGCCTAATTTGCCTCGAGATTCATCCCAGTTGGTATTCTGTGGAACCATGTATTTTTTTCGGTGTGGCCTGTTGTCCAGACCTTTGTCCACTGATCTCCACGGATGGTTGTCGGCATGGTTGTATGCTCTGCAAAAACACATTCATGTTTTTAGTACACAATTATTGATTTTATTACACAGTATGCCTACACATTGATAGGCTATAAACATGTTTTTAAAAGAAAATGCACTGAAACCAAAATACCTTTACTTTTCTAAAATAATCATTACATGTTTGCCTGGCATGGATTGTGACTCCATCTCGTTCCTCGTCCTCTTCATCTCCGCCAATGCCGCATTACTTTTCACCAATAATTACATTTAGAGGATTGGAGGATTCTAAATTACTATCTAAGGGGCATTTTTCATTAGAGCAAATCTGATCTGTCAGAATATCTAAGGGGCGGCAGGTAGCCTAGTTATATAATTAATATGCAGGGTTAATAATAATAATAATAATAGCTTTGTTTAAAAAAAAACTATATTTTGGAGATTATTTCGTTTCAAATAACCAAAAGTGAACGATTTTAATCTGAATAAAGGAAAAATGCCCATTCTTGAACATGGGTTGAGACATTCTTACTAATTTGAAAATAAAGTCAGTTTGTTATTTAGAATGATTGAGGGAGAGAAACCAAAAGCCCACTGTGCCTATTTTGGGGAAAATCATCAGTCCACATGTCAAGTGAAATTCCCCCATTGTATTTACCCAAGTTCTCTCTTATCTCCAGGACCACCAACAGTTTTTGTTGTTGTTGCCTGATGCAGGACATTTAAGTTCAGACTACTGATAGATCAGCGTTCTAACTCCCCCTTGTGATAGTGTGGTGCAATGACTGATTGCCACCATCTACCACAAACAGTTGCAGTATAAGCTCGTAACTTTTAATTGAGGAACCACGGTAAGCACACAGCCAAGACAACGCAGGAGTGGCTTCAGGACAAGTCTCTGAATGTCCTTGAGTGGATCAGCCAGAGTCCGGACATGAACCTGATCAAACATCTTTGAATGAATGGGAGAAACTCCCCAAATACAGCCAAGCTTGTAGCGTCATGCCCAAGAACACTTGAGGCTGTAATCACTGCCAAAGGTGCTTCAACAAAGTACTGAGTAAAGGGTCTGAATACTTATGTAAATATATGTATATTTCTTATTTAAAAAATCTCAACACCTCTTGTTGCTTTGTCATTATGGGGTAGTGTGTGTAGATTTATGAGGGAAAAACATATTTTAGTTTAATACATTTTAGAGTAAGGCTTTAAAGTAACAAAATGTGGAAAAAGTCAAGGGGTCTGAATACTTTCACAATGCGCTGTATCAGACCATATACCACTGATATGACAATTGTTTTTACTGCTCTAATTACACCGATAACCAGTTTATAATAGCAAGAAGGCACCTTGTGTGTTTGTGGTATATTGCTACAAGAACTGTATGCAGCACTTAGCGTAAAGTTGTGCATAAGAACAGCCCTTAGCCCTGGTATATTGGCCATACCCATACCCCTTCATTCCTTATTGCTTAAATATTCGGAACAAAAATATAAACGCAACATGTAAAGTGTAAAGTTTCATGAGCTGAAATAAAAGATCCCAGAAATGTTCCATACGCACAAAAAGTGCTGCATAGCCTAGTGGCTAGAGCGTTGGACTAGTAACGAAAGGTTGCAAGTTCAAATCCCCAAGCTGACAAGGTACAAATCTGTTGTTCTGCCCCTGAGCAAGGCAGTTAACTCACTGTTCCTAGGCCGTCATTGAAAATAAGGATTTGTTGTTAACTGACTTGCATAGTAAAATAAAAATTTCTAGCAAGTTTTGTGCACAGATTTGTTTACATCCCTGTTAATGAGCATTTCTCCCTAGCCAAGATAAACCATCCACCTGACAGGTGTGGCATATCAATAAGCTGATTAAACAGCATGATCATTACACAGGTGCAACTTGTGATGGGGACTATAAAAGGACACTCTAAAATGCGCAGCTTTGTCACACAACACATTGCCACAAATTGTGTTTTGAGGGAGCGTGCAATTGGCATACTGACTGCAGGAATGTCCACCAGAGCTTTTGCCAGAGATTTGAATGAATGTTAATTTATTTCCCAAAAGCCCCCTCCAACATAATTTTAAAGAATTTGAGTCTGCAGACCACGTGAAACCCCGCCAGCCAAGGACCTCAACATCCAGCTTCTTCACCGACGAGATTGTCGGAGACCAGCCACCCAGACAGCTGATGAAACTGGGCTTGCACAACAAAATAATTTCTGCACAAACTGTCAGAAACCGTCTCAGGGAAGCTCATCTGCGTGCTCAACGTCCTCACCAGGGTCTTGACATGACTGCAGTTTGGCATCGTAACTGACTTCAGGGGGAAAATAATCACTTTGGATGGCCACTGGCACGCTGGAGAAGTGTGCTCTTCATGGATGAATCCCGGTTTCAACAGTGCCCGGCAGATGGCAGACAGTGTGTATGGTGTTGTGTGGGAAAGCGGTTTGTTGATGTCAACATTGTGAACAGAGTGCCCTATGGTGGCAGTGGGGTTATGGCATGGGAAGGCATAAGTTACAGACAACGAACATAATTGCGTTTTATCAATGGCAATTTGAATGCACAAAGATACCTTAACGAGATCCTGAGGCCGATTGTCATGCCATTCATCTGCCACCATAACCTCATGTTTCAGCATATTAATGCATTGCTCCATGTCGCAATTCCTGGAAACTGAAAATGTCCCAGTTCTTCTATGGCCTGCATACTCACCAGACATGTCACCCATTGAGCATGTTTGGGATGCTCTGGATCAATGTGTACAACAGCATGTTACAGTTCCCGCCAATAACCAGCAGCTTTGAACAGCCATTGTTGCATGATGCGTTTATATTTTTGTTCAGTGCATATAATAAGTTGAAAAGCAGTATTCCTCACATACCAATTTGTAAAAAGGCTAAATAGTGCACCTTTAATGTTAACCAATAGGCCTGTATGCACCTGAGCAGTGTGATGCTCGCGACATATCACATGGGCTTATGCCCAAATCTAGGAGACAGGGATGCACAAAGAAACTAACATTAACATTAATATAACATTAATAAAACAGACATACTCCTGCATATTGTACTTGGCAATATAGCAAACCTAATGATTTTTTATGGAAAGGTATGTGACATTTCATTTTAGTTTTAATTCTCCGTTGGTTGAATGACAATGATAAAAATAGAATAGAGAACCATTTCTATAATTTGCCCATGCATTCATTGTGCTGGGAGGACAGCCAAGCAACACAATTATTAGCCTCCTACTTGGAGGAAGGTGATTTACATTCCTAGTTCAACGAGAATGCAATACTGTATACAATTTGACTGTGTGTTATAATTTGTGCACTGTTAAAGTTGCACCTCCAGGAATAGAGAGAGAGTGCACAGGAAGCAAAAATTCAGCTCTAGCGATGTCACTTCCGCAACACCCACTCCCTCACTCTCTCTAACTCACACACACACACAAACGCCCCCAGCTCATCGCCATGGCAACTGAGTAAAGAATAGACCGTAAGGGACTGCTGGAGGGACAGATGATCTGCAAAGGATAGAGCGAGAGATTCCAAGCAGAATGGAAAGAAAAATGGAAAGAGGAAAATGCGTTAGGAGGATAGGACTAGCGTTCCACATGAGAAGAAGAGAAGAGAACATCTGATAGAACTAGCTACCTAAAGGGGAAATGGAGGTTTGTGAATCATTGACAATGCAGTGGAAAAGGTGGAAGAGAGATATAGTAGGGGTAGGAAATGAAGGAAAGGAAGGCACTATTTTTTTAAGAGAAGCCCACACTTTTTCTCCATGGTAACCCTGACACACGAGAAATAGTGACTAGTCTCCTCCCATTCTTGTCCTCTATAGTCTTTAAATGTACAATTTCACATGCACTATGTAGGAGGCCTTCCAGATCCAAAAAGTAGGAAGTAGATATTCCACCACTGTAGTTTTGTGTGGGCTTTTGATAACCTTGACCACTACACACAGGAAACGTTGGTCTGCTTCATAGTGACAATCATATTTTCACCTTATGGCTCACCCCTCCCCCTCTCTCTCTTACCCATCTGTCCCTATTTCCTTCCCTTTCCTCCCCTTCGCTCCCTGTATTTCACTGTCTCCCACACTCTCTATTTTCTCTGTCATGCAATGAGAATGCTGCCTGAGCCAGTATGACCTGAATTGAACAAGTTTACAGTGCATCCTTCTCTCTACCTTTCCTTTAAGTCTGTGTTTCTTAATACATTCAATACAGGGGCGTGCACAATTTCATTATACCGCAGCACTTAACATACCTGATTCAACTAAAGGTCAAATAAAAATGTACACACCGTGAGGTTCCCACAGGAATGGATTGAGAAAGCAAAGAGAGGAAATGATGCTCTGTCAAAAGCATTAAAACCAGGCAATAGACAACCTTTTTTAAGTGAGAAAAACTGCTTTAAGTAATCACTGATCTAATACGGTTGTATACGTGTATGCAAGGGTTCCATTGCTAAACTCTCATCTATTCAGTCATAACATATCGATTACTTCAAGGACAAATTTAGAAAGAGACAATTGTAAAGTAGCAGAATGGGTTGCACTGTATTCATAGGCCAGTAGGAGATACTACCTTTGGGCACACACACAATTCTCAGGGAATTTGGTAACACCAAATTAAGTTGCTTTTATACATGTGTAGTAACACTGTAATTACACTAGTAACAACATATTAACATTTTGTTACTTAGGTAAATTGCATAGCAATATATTGAGTAATTGCACAAGAGGAATAGGGACCGTTCCTTATTCCACTTTTGTGACAACCGAAACTGCTCAACTCCATTACTATCCAGATGAGGAACTATTAAGGAACACTGTTGTACAATGTTGTTACTGTAGTAGCTTCAGCATTGTATTTAGGGTAACTTAATATAAAGTGTTATCAAGAAGTCAGATTCCAATACACACTTTTGAATGCGTGTATCTATCTGTATGTCGAGTCTGTCATTTCAGCACCATTCCGCTGTCCTTAAGTGCTGCCCAGTGTCTACGGAATTCAAACCATTTCAGCACCACAGTGATGTCCTTAAGTGCTGCCCAGTGTCTAGGGAGTTTGAACTGTTTCAGCACCACAGCACTGTTCACACTGCTCTCACAGACTCACACCCACACCTGAGAATAATTGATCTAGTTCAAATAACGACCATGGTCAAATCCACTACTAACGCTAATTGGGTATGATGTAGAAGTCCTCCTTTACAGTCATCAATGGAAATTTATGCCAAAAAAGTCTTCATGTTCAATCTTAAACAGATCAACCGACCAAGGCTGGAATTCAAATCAAATTGTATTTGTCAAATGCGCCGAATACAACAGTGAAATGCTTACTTACAAGCACTTTAACTAACAATGCAGTTAAAAATACCAAAAATAAAAAATAAAAAATAAAAGTAACAAATAATTAAAGAGCAGCAGTAAAATAACAATAGCGAGGCAATATACAGGGGGTACCGGTACAGAGTCAATGTTCGGGGGCACTGGTTAGTCGAGGTAATTGAGGTAATATGTACACGTAGGTAGAGTTATCAAAGTGACTATGCATAGATAATAACAGAGAGTAGCAGCGCATAAAAGAGGGGGGCAATGTAAATAATCTAGGTAGCCATTTGATTAGATGTTCAGGAGTCTTATGGCTTGAGGGTAGAAGCTGTTTAGAAGCCTCTTGGACCTAGACTTGGCGCTCCGGTACTGCTTACCGTGCAGTAGCAGAGAGATCAGTCTATGACTGAGGTGGCTGGGGTCTTTGACAATTTTTAGGTCCTAGATGGCAGAAAGCTTGGCCCCCGTGATGTACTGGGCCATACGCACTACCCTCTGTAGTGCCTTACGGTCGGAGGCCAAGCAGTTGCCATACCAGGCAGTGATGTAACCCATCAGGTTGCTCTCGATGGTGCAGCTGTAGAACCTTTTGAGGATCTGAGGACCAATGCCAAATCTTTTCAGTCTCCTGAGGTGGAATAGGTTTTGTTGTGCTCTCTTCACGACTGAAATAAAAGCCATGTTACAACATATGTGTTGTTTGCTTTATAACCTGTTAGTTCATATGCCTTGCAACCTTTATATAAAGGCCTAAGGCCGAGACAATAAGAAATTCAATCACACCTTTGTTTCATCACAATACCGAAGAGCGACCTCTGTCCGGTGTAGTCCACAAAGATATTGCATGTAAAAAACTGTTACATGACCAACAGAATGATTTAATGTTTCTGACATTTTTGGACTACTTAACAATTTAGAACTACGGAGACTTACTGCAAGTCAAAAAGAAAACAGGAGCAGCATCCACTATTCCACCACCATTTCAACTTCAACATTTCAACATCATCAAATCACCTCTGCTAAGTCTAAAACAGTGAAAACTAAAAGATACCAAAAACAATTTAGGCTAAATATGATGTGGCTGTCCATGGTTCTGATGTGTGTGTGTGTGTGTTCGTTTGTGCAAAGTAGAAAAACATGTTGACTAACCCTACTTGTAGAGAAATTCTCTCTTTCATGTTTGCCACGCCCTGATCTGTTTCACCTGTCTTGTGCTTGTCTCCACCCCCCACCTGGTGTCTCCTATTTTTCCCCATTATCCCTTGTGTATTTATACCTGTGTTTTCTCTTTGTCTGTTGCCAGTTTGTCTTGTCAGGTCTTACCAGTGTGTTTTCCTGTTTTCCTGTTTCTCAAGTTTTTGCGTCCCTATTGAGTCCCCATTGAGCTGTGAATGTGCTATCAACCAGCTTACGCTTTCTACGTATTCCCCAAGGTGTCTACAGCATTGTGACGTAGTTTTACGCATTTATGTTGAATAATAGCCGTAGGTGGTCACCTGATGACTCCCAGGGTGACTCTCGCGTAAAATACAGAGGTAGCCATTCCTCCAATCGGTCCTACTGAAAAACTAATATTATGGAATAGATATTAGAAAAACACCTCTCAGCCAAACATGAAGAACAAACTGAGCTATTTCGCCTACAAAAATAATATTTTGGGAAAAAATGAACTTTGGCTATCTACCTGAGAGTCTCGTGAGTGAAAACATCCGAAACTCATCAAAGGTAAACGATTTAATTTGATTGCTTTTCTGATTTCCGTGACCAAGTTACCTGCTGCTAGCTGGACAAAATGCTATGCTAGGCTATCGATAAACTTACACTAATGCTTGTCTAGCTTTGGCTGTAAAGCATATTTAGAAAATCTGAGATGACAGGGTGATTAACAAAAGGCTAAGCTGTGTCTCAATATATGTCATTTGTGATTTTCATGAATAGGAATATTTTCTAGGGATATTTATGTCCGTTGCGTTATGCTAATTAGTTTCAGGCGATGATTACGCTCCCGCATGCGGGATGGGGAGTCAGTAGAGGTTTTAACCTGCGAGTGTCGGGTAACCACAGTGAGTCCGTACAGTTTCTACCAATTGAATTGAACAATGTTGTTGAGCTGTAGTCAATGACTTGGGTGACTGAAGTCTCCAGACAATTTTATGGGCTTTCCTCTTACATCTCCTATTATATAGGTCCTGGGGACCTGTTTGGCCCGCCTTTTCCGGTAGTCCACGATCAGCTCCTTTGTCTTGCTCACATTGAGGGAGAGGTTATTGTCCTGGCACCACACTGCAGGTTCTCTGACGTCCTCCCTATAGCGTGTCTCATCGTTGTCGGTGATCAGGCCTACCACTGTTGTGTTGTCAGAAAATGTAATAATAGTGTTGGAGTCGTGTTTGGCCACGCAGTCATGGGTGAACAGGGAGTACAGGAGGGGACTAAGTACACACCCCTGAGGGGCCCCAGTGTTGAGGATCAGAGTGGCAGACGTGTTGTTGCCTACCCTTACCACCTGGGGGCGGCCCGTCAGGAAGTCCAGGATCCAGAGGGAGGTGTTTAGTCCCAGGGTCCTTAGCTTAGTGATGAGCTTCACGAGCACGATGTTGTTGAGCTGTAGTCAATTAACAGCATTCTCGCATAGGTGTTCCTTTTGTCCAGGTGGGAAAGGGCAGTGTGGAGTGCGTTTGAGATTGCGTCATCTGTGGATCTGTTGGGGCGGTATGCAAATTGGAGTGGGTCTAGGGTATCTGGGAGGATTCTGTTGATGTGAGCCATGACCAGCCTTTCAAAGCACTTCATGGCTACTGACATGAGTGCTACGGGGCGGTAATCATTTAGACAGGTTACCTTTGCTTCCTTGGGCACAGGGACTATGGTGGTCTGCTTGAAACATGTAGGTATTACAGACTCTGTCAGGGAGAGGTTGAAAATGTCAGTTGCCAGTTGGTCCGCCCATGCTTTGAGTACACGTCCTGGTAATCCACCTGGCACCGGGGCTTTGTGAATGTTGACCTGTTTAAAGGTCTTGCTCACATCGGCTACCGAGAGCATTTTCACACAGTCATCCAGAACAGCTGGTGTTCTCGTGCATGCTTCAGTGTTGTTTGCCTGGAAGCGAGCATAAAAGACATTTAGCTCATCTGGTAGGCTCGCATCATTGGGTAGCTCACATCTGGCTTTCCCTTTCAAGTCCGTAATAGTTTTCAAGCTCCGTGACGTGCTCTGTGACATGTTGAACTGGTTTGTGTTTGTCTATCTTGATGACATCCTTGTCTTTTCCCGGTTAGCTCAAGAGCACGTTTTAGCTAGTTAGCCACCGGAGGACAACAACACAACAAGATGCAACAATTCAAATTGTTTCTATCCCTGATATATTGTCTGTGATAGGAGTGAAACCAAACAAAAAACGGGCTTCCCTTGACACTTTTTTGGGTGCGTCAGGACCATTCACAGTTGAGCTCGCTCAGTTTAGAGCAACGCTGATTTGCTATTATTTTATACTTTTTTAAATCAAGGCAGGTCAAATGCTCGCTGGCTTCCCATGCATTCAATGCTACGGGTGGTAACAACGTCATACTCTTTATGACCAGAACGAATCAGATACAGAGACAGAGGGCCGCTGTTTTGCTCGCTCGGATGCTTTCTTCAGTGAGATACACTCAGCTTCTTGCGAATTGAAGGAAAATTATGAGAGGTAAAAGATCAATTATTTTTGGGGGTACATTTTGTGGGGAAGCCTTGCTTCCCTTGGCATCGATGAATACATGCCACTGCCCAAGACCAATGGCCAGGGCACTTGAATCAGGTTTTATTGGGCAGCCGAACCACAGACCACTTAATTGTGACCACTTAGTTGTTAATGAATTCAGGGAGTTTAAATCAGAAGGCTATCTGTTATCTTTGGGGGTGGCAGGTAGCCTAGTGGTTAGAGCATTGGGCCAGTAACCGAAAGGTTGAATCCTCAAGCTGCCCCTGAACAAGGCAGTTAACCCACTCTTCCTAGGCCGTCATTGTAAATAAGAATTTGTTCTTAACTGACTTGCCTAGTTAAATAAATAAAAAATAAATACGTAAAATCTGTAACACATTCGCCTAAAAAGATCTACGTACAGTACATCTGATTGCATCCATTGCTCTACTAACCTCAGCAAAAAAAGGAACATCCATTTTTTAGGACCCTGTCTTTCAAAGATAATTTGTAAAAATCTGAATAACTTCACAGATCTTCATTGTAAAGGGTTTAAACAGTGTTTCCCATGCTTGTTCAATGAACCATAAATAATTAATGAACATGCACCTGTGGAACGGTTGTTAAGACACTAACAGCGTGTTCTAAGCGTGTTCTAAGTTATGAAAACTTAGAACACTAAAGAGGCCTTTATACTGACTCTGAAAAACACCAAAAGAAAGATGCCCAGGGTCCCTGCTCATCTGCGTGAACGTGCCTTAGACATGCTGCAAGTAGGCATGAGGACTGCAGATGTGGCCAGGGCAATTCATTGCAATGTCCGTACTGTGAGACGCCTAAGACAGCCCTACAGGGAGACAGGCCGGACAGCTGATCGTCCTCGCAGTGGCAGATCACGTGGAACAACACCTGCACAGGATCGGTACATCCGAACATCACATCTGCGGGACAGGTACAGGATGGCAACAACAACTGCCCGAGTTACACCAAGAACGCAGAATCCCTCTATCTGTGCTCAGACTGTCCGCAAGGCTGGACTGAGGGCTTGTAGGCCTGTTGTAAGGCAGGTCCTCACTAGACATCACCGGCAACAACGTTGCTTATGGGCACAAACCCACCGTCGCTGGACGAGACAGAACTGGCAAAAAGTGCTCTTTACTGACAAGTCACGATTTTGTTTCACCAGGGGTGATGGTCGGATTCGCGTTTATCGTCGAAGGAATGAGCGTTACACCGAGGCCTGTACTCTGGAGCGGGATCATTTTGGAGGTGGAGGGTCCGTCATGAGCTGGGGGGGGGGGGGGGGGGTCACAGCATCATTGGACTGTGCTTGTTGTCATCAAGACAGGAATTTCAGTGTTCTGCCATGGCCAGTGGAGAGCCCGGATCTCAATCCCATTGTGCACGTCTGGGACCTGTTGAATCGGAGGGTGAGGGCTAGGGCTATTCCCCCCAGAAATGTCTGCGAACTTGCAGGTGCCTTGGTGGAAGAGTGGGGTAACATCTCACAGCAAGAACTGGCAAATCTGGTGCAGTCCATGAGGAGGAGATGCACTGCAGTACTTAATGCAGCTGGTGGCCACACCAGATACTGACTGTTACTTTTGTTGAATGTTTTTTCTGTCCATACAAATATTTACACATGTTAAGTTTGCTGAAAATAAACGCAGTTGACAGTGAGAGGATGTTTACATGACTGCTTTGCAGAGGTGAAAGTAGGGTGGAACAGACGGACATAGGGTACTGTTTAAAAGGAGTGATCTGACATACTCAAAAAAGGTTATAAGAAAGTGGCCAGATTTGCAACAGGAAAGAGCTTGTGTGAAACAATAGAAGGCCATGACAAAAGCAACTCAACACTATGGAATTTGTTTTATTTAATTTCACCTTTATTAAACCAGAATGTTTCAATGTTTCACCTCTTTCCGATGGGTTGCATATTTGATCCATTCAAAACAACTTTAGTGCATAAAAACATAAATATAAATAAATACCCACCACCATAGTAAATACATGTAGGCCTTGTCATCCTGACCTGAAAAACTATGTCTTTAGCCTTATTTGAATATTTCTTAATACAGTATGTCACATAGTGGTTTACAATGTGATATCGAATCTCTATTGGAATCCAAATTGCAGGAAGATATCCAGCACTTCTACATTACCCACATATAGCATTTAGAATACCTGTCATAGTAGGGACGAAAATACAGCATTTGGAGACTACCTACACAGTGTAAACTGTAACAACTATGTCACTAACGGTGGTATAAATCCAACCACAATCCCAAAAGTGTCGATTTAACCCACATTTCTTTAACAATGTGATTTCAACTATCCATGATTTACTGTGTAGTTGGGATGATCTGAGGTTATAAGAACCATGGCTGGTCTGGGTCAAGGAACAGAGGTACAGTGGTACGTTTACTAGTTATAGCCTTATAAAATAAATAAAATACAATAACAAATTATGTGTGAGGAGCATCCAGTGACAAATCTCAACACTCCATATTGCAAGGTGTTCAAAATGTGCTATCAACTGATGCATGCATGTAGATTATATCACCAAAATCAATGTGGCAGACACTAACTAGTCTTTTCTGTTGCTGTTGGCCAGGCGTACTGTAAATCAAAAACATTGCCTTAAAAATAAGATGTAGGCTATGCAGAGCCATGGTTGGATCATCTTGGGTATATCAGCTGTAGTTACATAGACCACAGACCTGTGACAGTCAAACAGGACCCAAACTGGAGGGACGCATTTTATTTTACCCATTTGGATCCCGGGTCGGGTCAGTATTCAGGTTGAGGGACCAGTGAAGACCTCTACTGCATACTTTTTGTATGCAGGATGAATGACTGTGTGAGCTTTGGTGGTAACACTATTTGAAGGTTGTATACATAAGGAATTCACAACACCTTCATGACCAGGCATGACACGTTTGAGTGTTGCAGTATCATTCATAACAACATTCATAACACATTTAATTATTATTATTTTTTTTACCCCTTTTTCTCTCAATTTCGTGGTATCCAATTGGTAGTAGTTACTGTCTTGTCTCATCGCTGCAACTCCCATACAGACTCAGGAGAGGCGAAGGTCGAGAGCCACACGTCCTCCGAAACACAACAAAACCAAGCCGCACTGCTTCTTGACACAACCCACATCCAACCCGGAAGCCAGCCGCACCAATGTGTCGGACGAAACACTGTACACCTAGCGACCTGGTTAGCATGCACTGTGCCCGGCCCGCCACAGGAGTCGCTAGTGCGCGATGAGACAAGGATATCCCTGCGGCCAAACCCTCCCTAACCCGGACGACGCTGGGCCAATTGTACGTCGCCCATGAGCCTCCCAGTCGCGGCCAGCTGCGGCAGGGCCTGGGCTCGAACCCATAATCTCTGGTGGCACAGCCTTAGACCACTGCACCACCCAGGAGGCCCCTCAAAACACATATATCAGTGGAGAGCAGTTTATAAAATAAAAGTCTTAGGGAATATTTTCTACAAAAAAAACAGTCACTGTATCCAACCCCCTGACACACAACAGCTGGGGTCTCAGAGCACTACCCGTGTTGTAGTTAGGGGTTAAATGCTTTTCTCAAGGCCACAATCAATCAAATGCATTTATAAAGCCCTTCTTACATCAGCTGATGTCTCAAAGTGCTGTACAGAAACCCAGCCTAAAACCCCAAACAGCAAGCAATGCAGGTGTAGAAGCACGGTGGCTAGGAAAAACTCCCTAGAAAGGCCAGAACCTAGGACGAAACCTAGAGAGGAACCAGGCTATGAGGGGTGGCCAGTCCTCTTCTGGCTGTTCTGGGTGGAGATTATAACAGAACATGACCAAGATGTTCAAATGGTCATATATGACCAGCAGGGTCAAATAATAGTAATCACAGTGGTTGTCGAGGGTGCAACAGGTCAGCACCTCAGGAGTACAATTTTGTAGCCGATCATTCAGAGTATCAGTGCTGCACAATGGCAGTACTGGATGGCTGGCACCAGACCTGGATTCAAAGAGTAATTTAAATATTTCAAGTATTTGAAAGAAAACAGTAACAATTTGAATGCAGGTCTTGACAGCTCCTTAAGCAGTAAACACCAAGAATCAGATCATTCTTATCACAGTAGGAGGCCATTCCATCTCTTGCTAGAACAAAATATGTACCTGCTGCGTGCTGACGTGGTACAGACGAACCTGCTGTTTCTACATCACAATGCTCGAAAGTGGCTGACAACTTGACATTGAGCAAATCAGAGAGCATGAACCTCCACGTGGGGGAGCCAACAGGTGTGAGAAGAAGCCATTTTTTTCCGGTCTAATCCACCCCCTTTTCATCCGAAATGTTCAAACTAAAACAATAAAGCTGCATAATAGGGCCCTACATATTTTACATCTAGCTAAGGAGTTTTGTGCTTGAAGGATTTTTTTGAATAGGTTTGATTATGTGCCCTAGCTTCTTAGTTAGCTAGCTAGCTAGTTGGCTAAAGCCTTTCTTAACTGAGCAAGGCAGTCACACACACTCCAGATGAAACAAATGGGGTAGTAAATGCAGCACAATACACACAACACTAAATGCTTTATCAAGCTAGCTACCTGGCCACTGTAGCTACTAACATTATAATTCAATCAAAATGGACTGGTTTCCATGAAGCAGATGCCAATAGCTGGCTGCCGAGTGTCAATGCAGTGTCTTTACTTTACCTAGCTAGCACAACAGCTAGCTAGCAAATCATGCTAACCATTTAGCTAAAGTAAACCCACTACTGTGCCCCTACTGTAACTGTTTTACATCCTACAATGCTCAGAGGTTGACCACATACAGTTGAAGTTGGAAGTTTACATACACTAAGGTTGGAGTCATTAAAACTCATTTTTCAATCACTCCACACATTTATTGTTAACAAACTATAGTGTTGGCAAGTCGGTTAGGACATCTACTTTGTGCATGACACAAGTACATTTTCCAACATTTGTTTACTGACAGATTATTTCACTGTTTCACAATTCCAGTGGGTCAGAAGTTTACATGCACTAAATTGACTGTGCCTTTAAACAACTTGGAAAATTCCAGAAAATGATGTCATGGCTTTAGAAGCTTCTGATAGGCAAATTGACATAATTTGAGTCAATTTGAGGTGTAGCTGTGGATGTATTTTAAGGCCTACCTTCAAACACTTTTCTTGACATCTTGGGAAAATCAAAAGAAATCAGCCAAGACCTCATCAAAAAAATTATAGACCTCCACAAGTTTGGTTCATCCTTGGAAGCAATTTCCAAACACCTGAAGGTACCACCAAACAATAGTATGCAAGTATAAACACCATGGGACCACGCAGCCTTCATACAGCTCAGGAAAGAGACGCGTTCTGTCTCCTAGAGATGAACGTACTTTGGTGCGAAAAGTGCAAATCAATCCCAGAACAGCAGCAAAGGACCTTGTGAAGATGCTGAACGAAACAGGTACAAAAGTATCTATTTCCACAGTAAAACGAGTTCTATATCGACATAATCTGAAAGTCCGCTCAGCAAGGAAGAAGCGACTGCTCTAAAACTGCCATAAAAAAGCCAGATTACGGTTTGCAACAGCACATGGGGACAAAGATCATACTTTTTGGAGAAATGTCCTCTGGTCTGATGAAACAAAAATATAACTATTTGGCCATAATGACCTTTGTTATGTTTGGAGGAAAAGGGGGATGCTTGCAAGTCGAAGAACACCGTCCCAACTGTGAAGCACAGCTCCTGTCTCAGCCTCCAGTATTTATGCTGCAGTAGTTTATGTGTCGGGGGGCTAGGGTCAGTTTGTTATATCTGGAGTACTTCTCCTGTCCTATTCGGTGTCCTGTGTGAATCTAAGTGTGCGTTCTCTAATTCTCTCCTTCTCTCTTTCTTTCTCTCTCTCGGAGGACCTGAGCCCTAGGACCATGCCCCAGGACTACCTGACATGATGACTCCTTGCTGTCCCCAGTCCACCTGGCCGTGCTGCTGCTCCAGTTTCAACTGTTCTGCCTTATTATTATTCGACCATGCTGGTCATTTATGAACACTTGAACATCTTGGCCATGTTCTGTTATAATCTCCACCCGGCACAGCCAGAAGAGGACTGGCCCCCCCACATATGCTCTCTCTAATTCCCTCTTTCTCTCTCTCTCTCGGAGGACCTGAGCCCTAGGACCATGCCCCAGGAATACCTGACATGATGACTCCTTGCTGTCCCCAGTCCACCTGGCCGTGCTGCTGCTCCAGTTTCAACTGTTCTGCCTTATTATTATTCGACCATGCTGGTCATTTATGAACATTTGAACATCTTGACCATGATCTGTTATAATCTCCACCTGACACAGCCAGAAGAGGACTGGCCACCCCACATAGCCTGGTTCCTCTCTAGGTTTCTTCCTAGGTTTTGGCCTTTCTAGGGAGTTTTTCCTAGCCACCGTGCTTCTACACCTGCATTGCTTGCTGTTTGGGGTTTTAGGCTGGGTTTCTGTACAGCACTTTGAGATATCAGCTGATGTACGAAGGGCTATATAAAATAAATGTGATTTTGATTTGATTTGAAGCACGGGGATGGCAGCATCATGTTATGGGGGTGCTTTGCTGCAGAAGGGACTGGTGCACTTCACAAAATAGTTGGCATCATGAGGCAGGAAAATTAGGTGAATATATTGAAGCAACATCTCAAGTCATCAAGTTAAAGCTTGGTCGCAAATGGGTCTTCCAAAAGGACAATGACACACAGCATACTTCCAAAGTTGTGGCAAAATGGCTTAAGGACAACAAAGTCAAGGTATTGGAGTGGCCATCACAATGCCCTGACCTCAATCCTATAGAAAATTTGTGGGCAGAACTTAAAAAGCATGTGTGAACAAGGAGGCCTACAAACCTGACTCATTTACACCAGCTCTGTCAGGAGGAATGGGTCAAAATTCACCCAACTTATTGCGGGAAGCTTGTGGAAGGGTACCCAAAACATTTGACCCAAGTTAAACAATTTAAGGGCAATGCTACCAAATATGAATTGAGTGTATGTAAACTTCTGAACCACTGGGAATATGATGAAATAAATACAAGTTTAAATAAAGTATTCTGACATTTCACATTCTTAAAATAAAGTGGTGATCCTAACTGACCTAAGACAGGGAATTTTTACTAGGATTAAATATTTGGCTAAGGTGTATGTAAACTTCCAACTTCAACTGTATACTCAAAAATAACCAAATGAAGGAAATTGGCATACATGATCTTGTATTAGGAAAACGTATTATATTTGGACCGTACATATTACCTTTGGGCTTAATTCAGTATATACAGAAATAAAACTATTTAGAATTTAATGAAATGTAAAGCATATGACTCTTAATAAACCCAAAGTGTATGTTGTAAAACACTACAACTCAGAAACAAAAGCAATCCATATGGGATCATGCAAGAGAAAAGGCTTCAATCAGAAACAGAACCAATCAGTATGGTATCATGCAGAAGAACTGGAATTCATAAAGTCATAGTAAACTCAGTAATTCACCATCAGAAAAAAAACATTCAATGAAGTAAAACCGGTTGCAACCTTGAAAAACCTGGGGTACCCCTTATTACTATTGAGAGCTCTGAAATGTAAAAAGTATCTTGCTACGTTGCAGGCCTGGGCTTCGTTCCTCAATGAGACTAGATGAACAAGAACAAGAGTGGTCCTTGCTCTTCTCTGTGTCTGTGTGTGGGTGTGTGTGAGTTCTGGGAGTGGGAGTAACACATGCATGCGATAGCGGTTCATATTCAGTGCAGGGGTGGGAAACAGAAGGCTAGCTTTGCTAGTTAGCCAGATGACATTTCATCATAAGACCTAAACTACTCTGACACACAGTACTCACGATACAACTGTCTCACTAGCTACTCTGAACTAGGGCTGTTGCGATGACCGTATTACCGCCACACCAGCGGTCACGAGTCATGAAGGCAGTCAAATTCCACGTGACCGTTTAGTCATGGTAATTAGGCTTCTCCAAGCTCTGATTGTGCTGCTGGTCGTTAGTAGACTACCAAACTTGCTAACTGTCTGGTACTCAGCAATCTATTGTTCCTGTAATCACTCTGACATCAATGCAAATGTATTCGAAAATCGAATCAAACACTTTGTGAGAGCCCGTGAGAGCCCATGAGCTCATGTTGTGCAACTTTTCTATAGGCTATGCAATTGCGCTAGAAAACAGTGATGGCCTCTATTAAAAGGAGGTGGGTCCCATCAGCGTTCTATAGGCATGGCATACTATATGTATTTCTCAACTTTCCTAATATTAAGCACATAGTTTCTTTACAACCGGAGTATAGCCTACCTGGCTGGCATGAAAATGAACCACCGGAAAACCATCCTCCATTCGCTATTTAAGTGCATAGATGACATGTATTTTTTTCCCGCTACCCCTGTTTCGATACAGGTGCATGATAATGGTCCATTCCAAATCAAAACAAATTTCACACATATATTATTTAGTACATGTAAAAACAAGATTAAATCAAGAATAGTCTGATGGGTGACAATATTAGCCTATCACTTGTGAATTATATATTATGACTTGTGAATGATGCCTTTTTTTAAATTATAGTTGTATACCTCATGTAGCCTAGCCCATAGGCCTATACAGTGCATTCGGAAGATTTCAGACCCCTTGACTTTTTCAACATTTTGTTACATTAAAGCCTTATTCTAAAATGTCTGAAATAGTTTTTTTCCCTCGTCAAATCTACGCACAATACGCCACGATGACCAAGCAAAAACAGGTTTCTAGAAAATTTTGCAAACGTATTAAAAATAAAACATGGAAATATCACATTTTCATAAGTATTCAGAACCTTTACTCAGTACTTTGTTGAATCACCTTTGGCAGCGATTACAGACTTGAGTCTTATTGGGTATGACACGACAAACATGGCATACCTGTATTTGGGGAGTTTCTCCCATTCTTCTCTGCAGATCCTCTCAAGCTCTGTCAGTTTGGATGAAGAGTGCCGCTGCACAGCTATTTTCAGGTCTCTCCAGAGATGTTTGATCAGGTTCAAGTCTGGGCTCTAGCTGGGCCACTAAAGGACATTCAGAGACTTGTCCCATAGCCAGTCCTGCGTTGTCTTGGCTGTGTGCTTAGGGTTGTTGTCGTGTTGGAAGGTGAACCTTCGCCCCAGTCTGAGGTCCTGAGCACTCTGGAGTAAGTTTTCATCAATGATCTCTCTGTACTTTGCTCCGTTAATCTATCCCTTGGTCCTGACTAGTCTCCCACTCCTTGCCACTAAAAAATATCACCACAGATTGATGCTGCCAACACCATGCTTCACCGTAGGGATGGTGCCAGGTTTCCTCCAGATGTGATGCTTGGTTTCATCAGACCAGAGAATCTTGTTTCTCATGGTCTGAGAGTCTTTATGGGCCTTTTGGCAAACTCCAAGCGGGCTGTCATGTGTCTTTTACTGAAAAGTGGCTTCCACCTGGCCAGTCCTGATCGGTGGTGTGCTGCAGAGATGGTTGTCCTTCTGGAAGGATCTCCCATCTCCACAGAGGAACTCTGGAGCTCTGTCAGAGTGGCCATTGGGTTCTTGGTCACCTCCTTGACCCAGGCCGTTCTCCCCCGATTGCTCGGTTTGGACAGACGGACAGCTCTAGGAAGAGTCTTTGTGTTTCCAAACTTCTTCCATTTAAGAATGATGGAGGCCACTGTGTTCTTGGGGCTCTTCAACGCTGCAGAAATGTTTTGGTACACTTCCCCAGATCTGTGCCTTGACACAATCATGTCTTTGTGTTCTACAGACAATTCCTTCGATCTCATGGTTTGGTTTTTACTATTACATGAACTGTCAACTGTAGGACCTTAAATAGACAGGTGTGTGTCTTTCCAAATCAAGTCCAAATAAATGAATTTATCTCAGGTGGACTCCAATCACGTTGTAGAAACAACTCAAGCATGATCAATGGAAACAGGTTGCACCTGAGCTCAATTTTGTGTCACAGCAAAGGGTCTGGATATTTATGTAAAGAAGGTATTTCTGTTTTTTTATTTTTAATACATTTGCTAAATGCTTTGTTATTATGAGGTATTATTTTATGTAGATTGATGAGATTTATTTTAATATATAATCCAATTTAGAATAAGGCTGTAACGAAACAATATGTGGAAAAAGTCAAGGGGTCTGAATACTTTCTGAAAGCACGGTATGTTTTGAAGGTTTGTATCACAACTAAAATTGCCAAATAACTACTTAAAATTAAGCACATTAATCCGCTTTACAACTGGCATACATAAGCAGCGCGTGAGTTTCATGTTTGGGGAAGATCATTTTCACCATAAAAATGCACCTTCACAATAAAAGCATTACATGTATAATTGAATTTGTGATTATGATAATGGTGTTTTCTGCTAATGGAACATTTGCACTTATAGCCTACTGCCATGTGCTCATTAATGAGCTTATAATGTGAGGAAATAGTTTATCAACATTTTAAGCTAAATGTTCTGATCTGTTGCAGAGTAAATTGAGTAAAACGTTTTATGCTAGTGGTTGTATTATGGATATTTTGCATCCCACAACTGTCCCAGACTATGTTTGGAATTTTCATTTCTCACACAGAATAGAATAGGTAAACTACTATGGGGGATAGTAGATTGATATAGGCTAGTGGTTTTGCTGTTCGTTAGGCTTACTCATCTTGTGAGCTGACGAAAAGTAAATGTGGACAGTTCTTCCAATATCTTCAATATGCACCTCGTAAATTGATAAGGACGCGCACAGTTGCGTCCTGATGTGTCTGTCTTCACTTGTAGCCTGTGAGAAAGACCCGATCACATGATGGAGAGTTAGGAGCGCGGGGCACTCAGAGAGAAGGGCACAATGCAGCACTCCGAGGCAAGGGCACAGCAGCCACCGGCTGCAAGAGGCATGGATTTTTATAGGGTGCATTATGGCCATAAAGGGGATGCCGCCATGAAATTTGAGGCATTACCATGTGCTAGTCAAATTGTGAATGGGAAACTAATGAAGTGTGTACAGCCTGCGCAAAAAAAAACTAAGCAGAGCTCATGCCTTTCAAGCGATTTTTTCCAATCATCATTAGAATCACATCATGCAACCTTACAATGTATTAAAAATCAAAAGACATAGCCCAACATTTGTAGATCAACTAAGTTACATTAATAACTCTAAATTAAGCATATAGGAGTACCTATTTCTTTATTAACCGCTGAACACAGAATAGCCGCATGTGTGCATAAATATTCATATTTTATTCAGCATTGTTCAATTGTATTCTTCATACTATAAAATCATATAAAAAAATGCCACGGAATTCAAAGCAAATCTTGTCTGCTAAATGAACTAGTCCAGCCAACAACCAGTTGGCATAGCCAGACCAGGACCTAACATAAGGACAACTCGGAGTGATGAATCTGGGTTTGGCAGATTCCAGGAAAACACTACTTGCCCCAATGCATAGTGCCAACTGAAATGTTTGGTGGAAGAGGAATAATGGTCTGGCGCTGTTTTTTGTGGTTTGGGCTAGGCCCCTGAGATCCAGTGAAGGGAAATCTTTATTTTTTATTTTATTTTATTTCACCTTTATTTAACCAGGTAGGCTAGTTGAGAACAAGTTCTCATTTACAACAGTGACCTGGCCAAGATAAAGCAAAGCAGTTTGACACATACAAAAACACAGAGTTACACGGAATAAACAAACATACAATCAATAATGCAGTAGAAATAGTCTATATAATGCTACTGCATATAATGCAATTCAGGTAGCCTAGTGGTTAGCGTGCTTGGCCAATACCTAAAAGGTTGCTAGTTCAAACTAGTTAAAATTCTGTTGTTCTGCCCCTGAACAAGGTCGTTAACCCACCCTCCTGGATGAGGGCAAGGTTCTTTGCAGTCTGGCGAAGTACACTTCCAAGAAAGGGCTTTGGGATGGAGATGCAATATGGCAGTCGTGCCAACATATCTCATCAGCCACCTGGTGGAAGGGACCTTGTGGATCTGAGGTTCTTTCCCCTGTTGCCTCCATAATCCTCCAAATCTAACCAACATCAGCCACCTCAGAGTGCAACTGGCCCTTGTTTGGGAACACACACACCAAAGCACGCAACAGGCTGACCATTACAAGGGTTGAAAAATTGGTGGCCATCCGGGCAAATTTGAGGCTTTTTGAGCCTGACAACGAGCCATCCTCAACAAGGTTGGAAAGTGACAGTGAAGATCAGGCATCAGAGTCTGATGGTCCAGTGAGAAGACATGGAAGCCTAAGAGGAAGACAACCAAAGCTTTAGTTTCTAGACTTTCATTTTACAGATGTATGTTGAAAATGTTTTTGGGAGATGCGATGGATCACTGGGGATCATTCAATATTCCCTTTCTTTTTTTTGTTCAGTGAAATCATCCCATGTCAACTCATTTTAGTTACGAATTTTACTTTAATTAAATGTTTGTTTTTTAATTTCTATTGGGAGGATTTAATCATTTGCAATTATGTATACTTATGAAAAGGTAAAATATTTATGTTTCTGTCTCCATATATGGTAAATATATCCAATGCAAAAAACATCTACATTTATATGGTATTAATATTAATTTGCATATATTTCCGTTAATTCCCATATATTACTGTTAATTCCCACAAAATGTCCACCTCTGAATATTCCCCAAAATGTGCAGCCCTAGTTATGAGTAATAGGTTTTTGTCAGTGTCAAATCTTCATTTGCATAAAGGTAATTGGGCTCTAGCTGCTCACTCTCTCAGGTACAGATGAAAGACGTTCAGTCAACTTTTTGTTCTTCTGAGGTAAAATTAGCTAGCTAACTGCCTAGTTTCCCAAAAATTGAAAATCTACCACCTCTAATTTCACCAGACTGTTGCTCACGGACAGAAGAAATGGACTTCAAACATCAATAGCCAGGTAAGTTAATGTTAGCTAGCTAACTAGATGTTGAATGTGAGTGGTGTAACGTTAGCTACCTAACAACTTTACTGAGTGAGTTTGTCTAGCTAGTGCTAGCTATATCTGCCTGCCCTCGACATTAAACTGAAATCAAGATAGCTAGTTGTTCATGTTAAAGTTGTGGAAGCTATAAAACATCAACCACCTAGTTAGCTTGCTATAGTGCTGTCTGTATGAAGAACCAATTTATCAGCTAGTATGCTAGTAGTTAAAACTGCACCCCCTATCAATGCACAATTGTCATCAAAGGTCAGTCTCTGAGTCTCTGAGAGTTGGCACAACACTTTAGGGGTTATTACAGTGGTTCCTCCTTTAAACGCTGCAGTGTACTGCGGCGCATCTTGCATGGTGCCGAATAATTGTATGGCACGTTATTTAAGTGTGAACCACTGGTACCATTAATGCTAGTTAGCGCTAGTTTGACCACCAGAGGGCATCTTTGAGAAGCATTTGATAGCCTTCAATAATGGCTGTAGTAGAGAATGCGGGCACGCAGGAGACCGGCTTTAAATTCCCCGACAGGGAGGAAGGAGTAGGCTGTTCTTGTGAATAAGAATTTATTCTTAACTGATTCCATATGTGTTATTTAAAAGTTGTGATGTCTTCACTATTATTCTACAATGTGGAAAAGAAGTAAAAAATAAAGAAAAACTGGTACTTGCTTAATTCATTTGATTAATATTATGGTGTTTCTATGCCAAGGAAAATGAAAAATCCTCTTTGTTTCCGTTAGGATGGAACGGAAAATATGGCGCTGTACAACATGACGGTCAGGAGTACAGTACTGGGCTATTTAGATAAAGAATCCTGTGTCCTGCGGGCATGTGGGAGACCGGGGTTCAATTCCCAGACGGGGAGGAAGGAGTAGGATATCCTTGTAATTAAGAATTGGTTCTTAACTGACTTCCCTAGTTAAATAAAGGTTCAATAAAATAAAACATTCTAGATGGTTCTGTGCTTCCAACTTTGAGGCAACAGTTTGGGGAAGGCTGTTTCAGCATGACAATGCCCCCGTGCACAAAGTGAGGTCCATACAGAAATGGTTTATTGAGATCGGTGTGGAAGACCTTGACTGGCCTGCACAGAGCCCCGACCTCAACCCCATCAAACTACTTTGGATGAATTGGAAAGCCGACTGTGAGCCAGGCTAATCGCCAAACATCAGTGCCAGATCTCACTAATGCTATTGCTGCTGAATGGTAGCAAGGCACGCAGAAATGTTCCAACATCTAGTGAAAAGCCTTTCCAGAAGAGTGGAGGCTGTTATAGCAGCAAAGGGAGTACCAACTCCATATTAGTGTCCATGATTTTGGAATGAGATGTTCAACGAGCAGGTGTCCATATACTTTTGGTCATGTAGTGTATTCCCAGATTTTCATTCAACACATGCATCACAAAAGATGCAGCAATTTTTGCAAGACAAAAGAGTAAGCTAGGTGCGCTTCAATTAGCTCATTTGGTGCAGTGTGAGCAGGGGTGTAGTGCAGTGGAGGCTCCTCAGAGGAAGGGGAGGACCATCCTCCTCAGTAATTATTTTATTTTAAATTGTAAACCATTTAAAAAGTTATAATTAAAAATATATATATATACTAAATATATTCAAGTCACCAAATAATTGATTAACAACAGACTGTTTTGCAATGAATGTCTACAGTAGCCTCAACAGCACTCTGTAGGGTAGCACCATGGTGTAACCAGAGGACAGCAAGCTTCCTTCTTCCTCTGGGTACATTGACTTCCATACAAAACCTAGGAGGCTCAAGTTCTCACACCCTTCCAAAGACTTGCACAGTAATTATGACAACAAAATTATGACAAAGGACGTCCTCCAACCTATCAGTGCTCTTGCAGCATGAACTGTCATGTTGTCCACCCAATCAAAGGATCAGAGAATGAATCTAGTACTGAACCCATAAGCTACGGCTGGCTATTCAGCACTGCAGTGCATAAATTGTGAGAAATTGAGTCAACGAGAGAGAACGACAATGTTGAACAGTTTTGAACAAATTATTTCATTCCAAAATGAAGAAGCCAGAGAGAGAAAGAGAGAGCCATATTTTGTCATTCTTTACACTCTCACTTTCACTTACTTAGCTAGCAAATGCAGCTAGCTAACTAGTTTAGCCTACTCAAACACCCGGCTCAAACAGAGGGATATTATGTTAGCTAGCTGGCTACCTATCCAACACAACACTGGAACTGTTCCATTTCAAGGTACATTGTTCTCTCGACCTGTGTGCACCTATGTTGTAAACTTGAACTCATTTGTAGCAACCTCATGATGGGTATAGGGAAAATTTGAGTATCATGTAGTAGCCTAAACCTATTGATGTTACATTGAACAGGGTGAATGGAATGTGAATGACAGTCATCCAATAGGTTGTAATAGGAATAAGGCCATGCTCATGAGAAAAAAAATCGTCCTCCCTCATTAAACGGCATCGACTTCGACACTCCGGTGCTCTCCAGCAGCACAACAGTGGCTCTGCCACTTCTAACAATGGTGCTCGGAGAGCACCGGAGTGTCGCTCTGCCACTTCTAACAATGGTGCTCGTAAAGTTAGATCAAAGCGGAATCAGTGTCTTGGAATATCTCATCAGTATTTTACATAACATAAACAAATATAATACAATAGTATAACGTTACTGTTACATCAAAAACAACACCTAATATCTCATGAGATTTTAGGATGGTTAACTGAATAGTCACTTTTTTTTCGCCTGTGGCCAAAACAACCACGCGCCACACTAGACTTATGTGCTTGGATTTGAACAAAAAAGGAAGGCTGTAGGCTCTGTAGGCTAAGCTATAGTTTAACGCCATCTGCTCTAATTTGTTTATGAAACATTAAATCAAGATGATGTAAATGCATATTCCCATGAAACTGATTGAGATCAAATGACTGGCATGCAGATGAAGTTAGTTTGGACGTTTCACCGGTAAAATGTGATAATAATTATTGTTCACGATTGACAGGGATGATGGCCTATTTTGAAATTAGGTTTGCTTAACTTGATGTTTGAGGGTATTAAAAATAGAAAATGTTATTGAAACAATATGTGTGGGCATAGGCAGAGGTTGCAATTGGAAGATGCATGTTATACATATACATAATGAGATGGGTATTTTAAATGTGGTCACCCTACATGGGGACCCGTGTCTAAAACCAGTAACCTTCCGCCTCACACTTCAGATTCCCTCAGTCAGCCCTGGGTTTCAACTGAAAATCTTATATTTACTCCAGTCTAGTGTATGCATGAAACTGTTTCTTTGTGTGTGCACGATGCTGTATCAGTAAAGGGGTGGGTGTGTTGGGGTGTGTGCCAGGGAAGTGATGATGCATTTCCTAAGGGCTATTACATTCCTTTCAGTCTATCTATGAATCGAGGACAGGTTACTATTTTCTGCATCTCACAGGACCAAAACTACATTCCCTTTTCTCTCTAGCTAAAATGGAACACACTGGGTTTGTTTCACAGGGTGAGTAACTCATTAAGCGTAATTCAGAGTCCACAGACGCAGGGACGTTTGAGACCACACAGCCCGACTGCGCACCTCCCCAATATTACCAACCAACGCGGCTCCATTTACGCCTCTATTCATTTGAATGTGTGGAGAAATTGCTTGAGCAGCGACGAGAATTCAGAAAGTATGTAAGCTAATGGTCCAATATTCTAGAACTATGCTGTGCTTAAGCATACACATTTTGTACTCTGATAGGGTTTTACAAGTAGGCCTAACGGATTTTGGTAAATGGACGTTTACAAATAAATTTGTTGAGGCACAGTCAAGTTAAAAAACAATGCTACAACCTTAATCATTATGTTGTACAACGAATTTAGGAATAATTGTTTTATTGCAAATGTGTCTTAAAAATGGTCAGAGATGTTTTATTTCTAAGTATAAGGAAACAAATTCTGTAAGTAGTTTTGTCATTTGAGTGAAGTATCCCTCTAGGACAGTGGTATTCAAAGTCGTGATTGCGACCCCTACTGGGGTTTCTGAGAACTGCAGTAGGGTTGCCAACCCCACCCCGAACCAAAAATTACAAATAAAAATACAATTTTATTGAGTAAATGTATTTATGTTGATAAGAAATTAAAATGCCATGAGTTGAAGGTTATTTGTTGATGTAGAAATGTACATTTAACGATTTTAAGGTTGTGTCATAAGATTTTTGGTGAGGTCATGAGAAAGTCTTGTGAAGAAATGGGGTCCCGAAAAATTCAGGCAAAAAAAAAAAAAGGGTCCCAGTTGAAAAAGTTTGTATACCACTGCTTTAGGACATCTTATAATAAGCAACCTTCAAATAAAGTGTTAACCAAAATCTAAATATCACACCTAATGAACTATCCTAACAGTTTCATAACATAATTCAACACCCTAATCTAAATTAGGAGTGGTTTTAGTCCTAAAAACAATTGTATCAGGATTCTGAACATCTTTTCTGATACACTAATGAGAGGGTCAAAGTGAACTTCTCAAAGCTAAGCAAACTTGCAAGGAAGTACCTGTGCATTACAGCAACAAACTCAATGATTGGGTTACAGCACATACAGTAATGTTGATGTCTCGCCGTTATCTATAAAATCCAGATAATGTAAAAATATTTTGTGGCAAACATGTTTGACAATTAGGTAGATGAGCTGAGATCATTATATATTCAAATGAATGTCTACAGCATGACAAAACATGACAGAAAATCTGAGTGAAGTTGCATGTTTGCTCTTTCAAGTGTTAAGGAACCAAGCTATTATTTGTCAGTTTACAAATAACAAATGTTCTCCATTCTCAATCAAGTTAAAGTGGTAAATGTTTCTTCTGTTTTTTTTTTTTTTTTTTTGTGGAGGGGAGTACTCAGACTGAGATTGATATGGACTTTGAGATGATTAATGGTATATTTTATGAACTAAACAAATTAGTTCTTACTGATCAAGGCCTTTTGATTTCCTTATTGTGCTATGAATGAAAGTTTTTTTTTTATAACATAAGCCTTAAGACTGCATTTACACAGGCAGCCAAATTCTGATATGTTGCCCAATTTTGGCAAAAGATCTGATCTGATTGGTCAAGAGACCAATTAGTGAGATTTTTTTTCTTCTTTAAATTGTCTCAAACATATATTAATGGTCCTTGTGAGTATGGTTAACCACTGACTACATCACAGTATTAGGAAGAGCCTTAAAATGATTTATACAAGGTCTGTTAATTATGCCTAGGGTGATTAACCAATTAGTCCAGTGACAATAAGATCTCAATATATTTACAACAGGAAATTAATACAAATCAGATACACAGTTCCGATTAACAGTCCAACATTGTGACTACTAAATTCCAAAGCTATAACACAAACCTGTATCAGCTTGATCCTATGTATATCCATATTTAAGAAATATGAAATTATTTCATTTGTTTGGGCTATGCAAAACACGAACTTAAATGACCCTCAGCTTATTGGTGTAATACTATGACCCCGTGCTCCAAATATTCTCACCTCAATTCCACGACTTTTCACCGTTGGGCTATTTTGAAATCTAAAAATACACTATGTGTTCAGTGCAGTGCAGTGGCTGGCGTAGGCTTTAGTAAAATACTCAGGCCAACAGCTCCCCCATACAAATGAGAAGTGCACTATCGAAAGAGTCAGGTTGTGCATTGACAAAAAAACACATTTCGTATCAATAATTTAATAATGACCGGCTTATACACACTATTAGAACATCAAGTACATTTAATGCTGTATAATCATCTCGGAGTATTTCAGGACCAACTAGTCACGCATTCAGTGTTTCCATCAACTGAAATAGTTAAGAAGACATATCATTTAAAAAAAAATACTGTAACAATTCAGCTACAGTGCATACACGCACAACATTTGGCCATCACTATCAACAGCAAATCAAATAGTCCAGTTGACAAAAGCAACACGATGATTGTATACCTTACGAAATGATACAGAGAGAAACAATCTCGCAACCTGCACTGTACCACTTACTCATTCTCTGTGGGTTATGAGGCAACGAGAGGGAGCGTGATTGTAAGAGCTGTTAAATATCTGGGTATCTTACCTTGCGAAGAGACATAGGACATGGTCCAAAGACATCGGAGTCACCGAGAGCAAGCTCCCAGCACGTCCAATCTCGTCAGTATATAAATTCCATTATTAGACAGCTACATAATGATCCCGCAAAGCCTAGGAACCGTTAACTGACAAAATACAACAGCAATGTATTAAAATGACTCAGTCCATCTCCTTTGGAAACCATTTCCGACGATAGAGTAAAGGACATAAACATCAATGCATGTAAATTGTAGTCTACATGGAAATAGGGTATGTCACACGAGCCGAAGTGAGTGGGAGAGAGAAGCAAGAAGAGGTGGAGCGTTTGAGCGGTTGCGTGTGCAATGCATTAGGCTACCAAGTGCACGTTATAGGTTATCTTAATCGTTCTCTACCTAATTATCATCAGAACAAAGTCTATTCCCATTGAATTTAGTCCCATTGAATTCAACTATTTTCAGCGTTCTCGTAGAAGCACGCTCATACGCTTGGCACACACACGCACTTTCAAAATAGTGCCCGAGAGCTTGGTGGTAGTGTCAATGTGTAATACTAAACACTTTTATATTTTCGCGTCTCTTTTCTCTCAGTTCCTATTAAAGCGGCAATCAGCGGTTACAATAACAGTAGCAAAGCGGAGTGTCTCCCCGTTTCGGTAAAAAGCTGAGGGACAGGGCTGGAGAAGTGGATGTAACATACATGCTATCACAATTATAGTTTAAAACATGTTTTGAGTCTATATTGTGTTTGTTTATATTTACTTTGTTTACAAACATTTGAGTAAAACAAGCTCATATTTTGGGTTTTGATGGGGTATGACAGTGGAACTAAGCTCATGGTGGATTTAAATAAATTATATTCTTCACTAATCAATGGGTACATATCATTCATTTCTAAGTAAATGTACGTAGCAACTGCAGATTGTCCCTTTAAGCATGAAGGTAATTTATGTAATTAAATGCCTACTTCATTAATTTAAACGTTTAAATTATTTAAATAGCAACCACCAGTGAAAGTAGATTGCATGATTCCGGGGAGGGGTTAGAGGCTACTCAAACTCCCCTGTTTTTATGTTTTCCCCTCTCCTAATGTTGTGGTAGGCTACACATTTGTAGATATCCTACACTACAACTGTGGTATGTGAACTGTGCTGCACCATCCTCAAGTTGAATCGAGCTTGCCCACTTATTCTTCACAGCTCCAAAACACAAACGCACTATAGATCTAACACTGAATGGATGCTAGTTTAAAAGTAACATTATCATGTGATCAAGGAAGTCTGAAATGCAGCCATGGTTTGAAAAACTATGCGATCAAAGGAATCTTCAAACTCATAAAATACACACCCTCGTCCACTTACCCTCACCTTATGCCCTTGGGGGAATCCCCGCGGCAATATTGTCGGTGTCCGTAAGATTAGCCAAGTTAGGGAACACCCCCCTGAAATGTACAAAAATTAATGGGAACATATCGGCACTATACGAACGATATACACGGTGTCCAATACCACTCAATTGGGACGTCTTTTCATTCAAAGTTGATTGCAAATGCCATATGGCAAATGCCAAGTGTAACACTGCAAAAATCCAATAGATGGCGAGTGTGCTCCACTGTAATTGTTCATATTGCAAATGTAACACAGGTCAAGACCCAAGAGTAAAATTTAGAAAATTTGAAAAAAAAATCAAAAACTTATCACCCCCTTAAAAAAGTGCTTTCTGGACCGTTTTTCAAAATTCTTTAGATTGTTTAGTCAATTACACATGTATAAGAACTGTATGAATATACTTTTGTCAAATTTTATTATCATAATCTTTTTTTCCCTTGTCCATAAGGCCATTTTGTCCATTTGCAATATGATTTCATTGGAAGTCAAAAGTCGAAGTCAGAAGTCACTTTTTTTTTGTTGCCAAATGCCATAAGAAATGTCCAAATGCAATATGAAAGATTTGAAAGTGCCAAATCAGGATTTTATGTCCATTTGCCATGTACAATCAACTGTATTCGGTTAACAAACCCAAAAGTCTGTGAACCATGTCCAACAGGCATTTATACTGCCAAAATGATAGATAGCACTATGTTAAGCCATGCATCAACCTGGATGGTCTATTTGTCATGTATGATGAGGGAGAAGTGGGACTGTGTTTTTTAACAATAAAAAAAAAACAACTCCAAAATGACAAGGGATGGGCACGGGTGGGGGGTGCTCCCTACCAACCGTTGACCCCTTGTTACCCGGTAAAGGCATTCAAAACCATTTTAAAAATTGACTGGCCTGATGAACTCGTGGATGGCCAGGCAGTGATAGTGGTTCCTCTCCATCGCTCGTTGTGTGGATTTCATCATGTCCATTTGGTGATGTTTTTTCACATTGCAAATGCACTGTTTATTTGCAATATGTTTCAATGGGCATTTACCATGACAAATTTGTCATGCTCAAAAATACTGCAGAAATGCAAAATTGACTGGCCCGATGAACCAGAAACACTGCCCGGCCATCCCGAGTTCCTCTCCATGCCTTCTGTTCAAACCATAACAAAAACATAAAACACATAGTTATGTTCTAGCAGCGGATCCAGTTCTGACATAATGTGTAGGCCTATCTGAGGCTACCCCGAATCCCGAGTTTCAACTCGATAGATCATTTGGAGCCCGAGTAGCGACCTTAATTGGTGTTGCTACGGGGTCCTTGAATGAGCTATCGGACAGAAACGTTAGGGTCTCTGCGACTCTGGGACATTTCTAAATGTCGTAATTTTCGTGATGTCAAAATTAATTGAAGATATTGCAAATGTACGAGGCTGTTTCTCGGTTCGAGAACCTTCTAGAGCCACATAACTCACCATCGACCTGAGCTCTAGAACAGGTTTCTAAAGTTTCAGAACTCTCGGTCTGACGGTTCTTTAATAGTTAGAACAAAGCTAACTGTTGCATGATCTGTCTGTCTCTACGCACCACACTGTGTGTGTGTGTGTGTGTGTGAGTTTTTCTTGGAAATTTTATGGGAGACATGACTGATTTACAGTTCATGAGGGTTGCCTAATCGCACATATGAAGTTTTGGAAAGATCTGACTTTTTTAACCCTTCGAAACAGCCCCATATGACACCAATTTTGGCACTTCCGGTTGGCACAGGAAGCTATAACTAAACACATATCCTCCTTGGGGTAGGCACTTATATAATTTTGAGTTTTAAGTCTTTATGTTAAGAACTGACTTATTTACGGAGGGTTTAGCGAGTGTGTGTTATTTCAGAAAATCACAGAAATCTCTGAGCTCCTAAACACACTTTAAAAAGATTCAAATGAACACGCTGCAACTGGATCTGTAACTTAAAAAAATATTTTTTTGAACATCACCAATTGTACATTGTACGATTTCTCTTAAATTACGATGGGTAAATAAATGTCTGGTTCTTTTTTTCCTGACACCGTAGGTTCATTTACTTTGACATGAAGCGGTAAAATTATTGCTCTATTTTTGTTTTGGACCTTTAATCCCAGAAAAATGGCCATAACTCAAAAACCAATGAGGCCTCGACGCCATCTTGTTCGGGGCCAAATGCCCAATTATGCCAAACCTATGCTCACCAAGTTTCGTCTTTCTAAGTCTTTTCCATTTAGGAGAAAAGGCTTTGTCGTGATTGAAGATGTTTTGTACATTTGCAATATGATTCCATTCGCCCTCTTGTGGGATTTACCGGGACAGCGGAAAAATGACCAAAATTAGAAAATGTCATAAAATGGAAACCGAATGTCCGAGAGACTTCGTTTGATGACTTCCCGGAAGATCCGGCTCCCGTGCACGGACCGCCGCCGTCCGCAAATTTTAGAAATGTTGGTGGACGTCTAGTAAGGGACCGTACAATTCCCACGTAAAATTTCCACCTGTACAACCCTAGCTATGAGTAATAGGTTTTGTCAGTGTCAAATCTTCATTTGCATAAAGGTCATTGGGCTCTAGCTGCTCATTCTCTCAGTTACAGAGGAAAGACGTTCACTCAACCTTTTGTTCTTCTGAGGTAAAATTAGCTAGCTAGTTAACAATGACTGCCTAGTCTCTCAACCATCTCTTATTACACCAGACTGCTGCTCACGGACAGAAGAAATGGACTTCAAAATCAATAGCCAAGTAAGTTAATGTTAGCTAGCTAACTAGGTGTTGAGTGTGAGTGGTGTAACGTTAGCTAATGTTACAGCTGTAAAGAAAGTAGCTAGATAACGTAAACTCACCCAAATCCGTACAAATGTGCGCAACCGCAACATTCAAACGAGGCTACGAAGAAAACTAATGGGACTGTAGCGACTGTGTTGCCTTCAAAATCAGGGGTATGAACTAGGTTTCTATTCAAGTGTTGATCGACATGGTAATGGCTCTATAGTTTTGGAGAAAAGTAGAAAAAACTGACCCTCCGTTATATTGTGACATGCCGTAACGTACAGCACGCATAAAGCAATTATTTCTGTTTTACAATCTCTCTCCACCAGGTGTAGCCCTTCTCTCATCCTTTAAAAACAAGAAATGGACAGTGACAGAGGTAAGGTGGGGATACCTAGTCATTTTTTACGTCATCACTGCATGCGATCATCATTCTCAAAGCCGCTGTTTACTTCTAAGATCACTTTAGCACCGGCCTAAAAAGGGGATGTATTTGAGATGGGAGTACCTAGAATTGACAATTGATATATACCATTGGATGAGATAATGTTTTGGTCCTAAGTGGTACCAAGAATGAGATAAGAACTTCGTTTAGGAGACCTTACTGAACAATAATTCATAGCTAATGCTATCAAGCTATGGGATACTCCTCTTTCAAGTAAAAGGTTATTTTTGTAATGTTCCTAAGATCTGTTATTCGTCATGTGTGTTGAGATGGGTGTGTCTTGGCTATAAATTATACTAAGAACTGTTTTGTAAGCACTCTCAGAGAATTCATTTATAGACACTGAATTGATCTGAGAGTCACAGGGTGAAGCTCATATATAATAAAATATGGACTTTATAATATACTCTGACTTGTGTGTGGTTTGCTCTCTCAATGTTTAGTAATACAGGAAATTACCACGACAAGCTATAAAACATCAACCACCTAGCTAGCTTGCTATAGTGATGTCTGTATGAATAACCAATTTATCAGCTAGTATGCTAGTAGTTAAAACTGCACCCCTATCAATGCACAATTGTCATCATAGGTCAGAGTCTCTGAGAGTTGGCACAACACTTTAGGGGTTATTACAATGGTTCCTCCTTTAAACGTTGCAGCGTACTGCGGCGCAGCTTGCACGGTGCCGAATAATTCTATGGAACGTTATTTAAGTGTGAACCACTGGTACCATTAATGCTATTTAGTGCTAGTTTGACCACCAGAGTGCATCTTTGAGAAGCATTTGATAGCCTTCAATAATGGCTGTACTAGAGAATGCGGGCATACAGGAGACCGGGTTTAAATTCTCTGACAGGGAGGAAGGAGTAGGCTGTCCTTGTGAATTTGTTCTTAACTGATTCCATATGTGTTCTTAAAAAGTTGTGATGTCTTCACTATTATTCTACAATGTGGAAAATAAGTAAAAATAAAGAAAAACTGGTACTTGCTTAGTTAATTTTATTAATATTATGGTGTTTCTATTCCAAGCAAAATGAAAAGCCCTCTGTGTTTCCGTTAGGATGGAATGGAAAATATGGCACTGTACAACGTGACGGTCGGGAGTACAGTCCTGGGCTATTTAGCGAAAGAATCCAGTGTCCTGCGGGCATGCGGGAGACCGGGGTTCAATTCCCTGATGGGGAGGAAGGAGTAGGATATCCTTGTAAATAAAAAATTGCCTAGTTAAATAAATGTTACACTAAGAGCATAACATTTCTAAACCTAATTTTCTAAATGGAGATTCAGTGAAAATAAAAATCAAATTGATTTATCTAGACCAGTCCCCATGATTGTCTCAGAGCTGCGCGAAACGGTGCTAAAATAGTTGTAGGCTATCACTTCAAATCCTATTGCTTCTAACTTCAATATGCTCATTAAGTAAATAAGACCTACTCTACTTTTAACAGCACTTGACTCAACACTAGTGAGACTCATAATGTAGGCCTACAGTAGGCAACATATCTAAACATATGATGTGACTCTCTGCCAAGAATTACATATAGAGGATTGGAGGATATTTCTGTAATTCAGGGATATTTATTCCCATAGTAATTCATTATGGATCCATAACTAAATAAACATTGGCATTTTGAAGGAGTATTTTTATCATTATTTTATTAATGAAAGCATAAAGATTCCATTATTAGTTACATTTTTACACTAACAGCTTAACATTTCTAAACCCTAATTTTCTAATTCTAATCTAACTAATACCCAAATGGAGATTCAGTGAAAATAAATATAAAATTGATTAATCTCATGGGTCTCCCAGTTGAGCAAGCACAGGTATTGAACCTGCATTTTAAGCAACACCAAAGACCGTTGTACCACTTAGGCTCTGTGCAATGTGAACGGTTGGGAGAGGCCTACAGTACTACAATAAGAGCAACTGCAGTTGTTGTGGCAGGGGCTGTCGTAGTGCCGGCTGCAGTTTTGGTGGTAGCAGCTGCAGTTGAAGTCGGAAGTTTACATACACTAAGGTTGGAGTCATTAAAACTTGTTTTTCAACCAATCCACACATTTCTTGTAAACAAACTATAGTTTTGGCAAGTCGGTTAGGACATCTACTTTGTGCATGACGCAAGTAATTTTTCCAACAATTGTTTACAGATTATTTCACTTATAATTCACTGTATCACAATTCCAGTGGGTCAGACATTTACATACACTATGCTGACTGTGCCTTTAAACAGTTCCAGAAAAGATGTCATGGCTTTAGAAGCTTCTGATAGGCTAATTGCCATAATTTGAGTCAATAGGAGGTGTACCTGTGGATGTATTTCAAGGCCTACATTCAAACTCAGTGCCTCTTTGCTTGACATCATGGAAAAATCAAAAGAAATCAGCCAAGACCTCAGAAATAAAACCGGGATCATCTTTGGGAGCAATTTCCAAATGCCTGAAAGTACAGATGAACCAACAATAGTACGCAAGTATAAACACCATTGGACCACGCAGCCACCATATCGCTCAGGAAGGAGACGCGTTCTGTCTCCTAGAGATGAACGTACTTTGGTGCGAAAAGTGCAAATCAATCCCAGATCAACAGCACAGGAACTTGTGAAGATGATGCAGGAAACGGGTAAAGGTATCTATATCCACAGTAAAACGAGTCCTATATTGACATAACCTGAAAGGAAGAAGCCACTGCTCCAAAACCGCCATAAAAAAGCCAGACTACGGTTTGCAACAGCACATGGGGACAAAGATCTAGTTTGTTTCCTCAGACCAGAGGACATTTCTCCAAAAAATACAAACTGTTTGGCCATAATGACCATCGTTATTTTTGGAGGAAAAAGGGAGAAGCTTGCAAGCCGAAGAACACCATCCCGACCTTGAAGCATGGGGGTGGCAGCATCATGTTCTAGGGTTCCTTTGCTGCAGGAGGGACTGGTGCACTTCACAAAATAGATGGCATCATGAGGTAGAATAATTATGTGGATATATTGAAGCAACATCTCAAGTCATCAGTCAGGAAGTTAGAGCTTGTTTGCAAATGGGTCTTCCAAATGAACAATGACCGCAAGCATACTTCCAAAGTTGTGGCAAAATGGCTTAAGGACAACAAAGTCAATGGATTGGAGTGGCCATCACAAAGCCCTGACCTCAATCCTATAGAAAATTTGTGGGCAGAACTGAAAAAGCGTGTGCGAGCAAGGAGGCCTACAAACCTGACTCAGTTACACCAGCTCTGTCAGGAGTAATGGGACAAAATTGGTGATAAAGTGGTGATAATGTGGTGATCCTAACTGCCCTAAGACAGGGAATTTTTACTAGGATTAAATATCAGGAACTGTGAAAAACTGAGTTTAATGTATTGGGTTAAGGTGAATGTAAACTTCTGACTTCAACTGTATTTTCGTAGAGGCAGATGCAGTTGTGGTAGCAGCTGAAGTTGTGATGGCTGGGGCTGTTGTAGTGGAGAATGCAGTTGTGGTGGCTGTGGCTGTTGTCGTTGTGATAGCTGCAATTGTTGTTGAAGCTACGGTTGTGGTGGCAGCAGCTGTCATAGTAGTGGCTGCAGTTGTGGTGGCGGGGTCTGTCGTAGGGGTGTCTGCTGTTGTGGTGGTAGCTGCCGTTGTTGTGGCAGCTGCTTTTGTGGTGGAAGCTGAGGTTGTGGTGGTAGCGGCTGTCGTAGTCGCGATTGCAGTTGTGGTGGCAGTGGCTGTCATTGTAGTTGCACCTGCAGTTGTGGTTGCAGAAGCTGCTTAAATCATACTTAAGTAACATATTTTAACCATTTTAAATGCATTTAATTTCAATTTTTTTTGTATTTTGTTAACATTTAAGTATATTAAATACAATTTTAAATGACCTAAATTGGGCTGCTTTTTGTACTTAAGTATATTCTTACTATGATATATAATGATCAAAACAAATATACTTTGAATACAACA
The DNA here is from genome assembly GCF_057628025.1 of Oncorhynchus mykiss. Classification (NCBI taxonomy): domain Eukaryota; kingdom Metazoa; phylum Chordata; class Actinopteri; order Salmoniformes; family Salmonidae; genus Oncorhynchus; species Oncorhynchus mykiss. Next base: position 28,516,393 of record NC_143051.1, read on the forward strand.
TAAGTACATTTTATGTATATTTCACATGAATTAGAAAAATGAATCACTAAAATGGTATTTTTATTAGAATTGCTGTGTTTTCTTTACAAAACAGTGTTTTCTTATACATATACATTTTTACTTATTAACCACATTAGCCATTGTATTTTGCAATGTGAAGGTTTTCTTGATTGATTTTAACATGCTATTTACCAAGCAGTTTTGGCTGGTGCTTCACAGTCCATCAAATGATTGAGAGCTGTTCACATTTAGCATTTCACACTTTAATTGTTCATATTATGGTATTCAATTAATATTTTAAATAAAATCTGTAATATGTAATTAAAAGTACAAAATTATTCTGTTTGAAAATGAACATCAAAACATTTGAATAAGCTAAATATGAGGAACAATATATTATAAATCAAAACTTTAGCTGAAGAAAAGGATGCTGGGGGAATGTGCACAAGCGTTTTAGAAAATATACTTGAAATATATTTTGTGGACGTTTAAGTTAAATATACTTTTTTGAAAGTATACTTAAGTATATTTTCTTGAGGTATGAAAAAGTATACTTTCAGGAAGTATGTTCCTCAGTTGTACAATAAGCAATCGTTCTCATTGTCAACTTTCTCATTGCTCTTCTGAACAGGAATTCAGAAAGACCTTCAAAACTTACTAATGGCACTGAAACTCCAGTGTCTTGGATTTATCCACATTTTGTTCTTATAAAGTGGGATTAAAATGTATATAATTGTACATTTTTGTCAACAATCTAACTAAAAAACTCTGTCAAAGTGGAAGATTTATATAAATGAATTAAAATATAGTCATTGCATAAGTATTAAGTTCGCTGAGTCCATACATGCTAGAAACACCATTGGCAGCAGTGAGACAGCAGAATTCCTCTCCCAGTAACTGTTGTAAAACAGACTGAAGCAGGTTTTCCTCTAGGATTTTGCCCGTGCTTCGCAGCATCCCGTTTCATTTTATCCAGAAAAAAGTATTTGCCAATGTCAAGCATACCCATACCATGATGCAGCCACCACCATGCTTGAAAAGGCGGCAGTTACTCAGTGATATGTTTGGAGCAAATCCAACACAACACAAGGCTTTGCATTTAGGCCAAATCAACAAACAAAAAATGCAGTATTACTTTATTGCCCTGTTGCATACAAAATGTATGTTTTGGAATATATTTATTCGTAAATTTGTATTATCATTTTCACTCTTTATTGTGGAGTCACTACAATGTTGTTGATCCATCCTGTTTTTTTTTTTTTACCTTCACAGCTATTAAACTGCTTCATAATCACCAATGCCCTCAGGGTAACATCCATGAGAAGTTTAATTCCTGTCCTGCAGCTCTGTTCAGAAGGACGACTGTATCTTTGATGTGTCTGGGTAGTTCAATACATAATACACAGCATAATTATTCACTTGACCATGCTTAAAGAGATATTCAATGTCTGATTTGATATATTGTTTGATATATTGTTACCGATTTACCAATCACTGCCCTTTTATGAGGCTTTCGAAAGGCTCCCTGGTCTTTGTAGTTGAATCTGTGCTTGAAATTCAATACTTGACTGATGGACCTTACAGATGTTATATTTATGGGGAACAGAGGAAGGGTCATGAAACATATTCTGTAATTTGTTAAGCCAAATTTTACTCCTGAACTAATTTAGGCTTGCCTAAGCAAAGATAGCTAAAATATAGTAATTGCATAAATATTCTATCACATTTTTATTAATCTTGTACTTTTCCCACTTTGACATTACAGAGTAATTAGAGTTTCATAAAAAAAGCAATGTTTCAATTTAAAAACAACTTCAATTGTATTTTTATGAATATACTAAAATACAATAAAAGCATTTGAACTTAAACACAATCATAACTGTACTTCAATTTCAATGATAGTGAACATATTGTATGCTTAAAGACTGAAAACAATTCATTTAAATTACACTTTTAATAAGTGTATTGAAGTGTGATGATTGCATACAGTAAAAGGCTGAAAAAAAAAATGAATTTAAAGTACACTTTTAATAAGTGTGTTGAAGTGAAATTGTTATGTGTAGTATATACTTATTTCCGAAAAATACATATTGTATTTTCAGTATATTATTATCTTATTTTAATTTCATATATTTAAGTATAGATTAATATACTTTTTTCACTTGGGTGTTGTGGTAGCAGCTGCAGTTGTGGTGGCAGGGGCTGACGTAATGTAAAAATGCAGTTGTGATGGCAGTTGCTGTTGCCATTGTGGCAGATGCAGTTGTGGTGGAGGCAGATGCTGTTGATGCAGCAGTGGTGGCAGCAGCTGTCTTAGTGGTGACTGCAGTTGTGGTTGCAGCAGCTGCTTTTGTGGTAGAAGCTGCAGTTGTGGTGGCAGCGGCTGCTGTTGTAGTGGCAGCTACAGTTGTGGTGGTAGGGGCTGTTGTAGTGGCAGCTGCAGTTGTGGTGGCAAGGGCTGTGGTAACACTGTAACTCAGCTTCAGTTGTGGTGGGAGCGGCTGTCGCAATGGCAAATGCAGTTCTGGTGGCAGGGGCTGTTGTAATGGTGGCTAAAGTTGTGGTGCCAAAGACTAAAGTTGTGGTAGCAGATGCTGTTGTTGTCTGTCATAGTGGCGGCTACCGATGTGATAGCTGGTGCAGTTGTGGTGGTGGCGGCTACAGTTGTGGTGGTGGCGGCTACAGTTGTGGTGGTGGCGGCTACAGTTGTGGTGGTGGCGGCTGCAGTTGTGGTGGTGGCGGCTGCAGTTGTGGTGGTGGCGGCTGCAGTTGTGGTGGCGGCGGCTGCAGTTGTGGTGGCGGCGGCTGCAGTTGTGGTGGCGGCGGCTGCAGTTGTGGTGGCGGCTGCAGTTGTGGTGGAAGCTGCAGTTGTGGTGGAAGCTGCAGTTGTTGTGGCGGGGGCTGTCATAGTGGCAGCTACAATTATGGTTGCGGCTGCAGTTGTGGCGGCTACAGTTGTGGTAGCTGATGCAGTTGTGGTGGAGGCAGCAGTTGTGGTGGCAGGGACTGTTGTACTTGTGGCTGCAGTTCTGATGGCAGCAGTTGTGGTGGCGGCTGCAGTTGTGGTGGCGGGGGCTGTAGGAGTAGCGGCTACAGTTGTGGTGGCGGCTACAGTTGTGGTGGCGGCTACAGTTGTGGTGGCGGCTGCAGTTGTATTGGCGGGGTCTGTTGTAGTTGTGGCTGCAGTTCTGATGGCAGCAGTTGTGGTGGCGGCTGCAGTTGTTTTGGCGGGGGCTGTCATAGTGGCGGCTACAGTTGTGGTGGCGGCTGCAGTTGTGGTGGAAGCTGCAGTTGTGGTGGAAGCTGCAGTTGTGGTGGCGGGGGCTGTCATAGTGGCAGCTACAATTATGGTTGCGGCTGCATTTGTGGTGGCGGCTACAGTTGTGGTAGCTGATGCAGTTGTGGTGGAGGCAGCAGTTGTGGTGGCAGGGACTGTTGTACTTGTGGCTGCAGTTCTGATGGCAGCAGTTGTGGTGGCGGCTGCAGTTGTGGTGGCAGGGGCTGTAGGAGTAGCGGCTACAGTTGTGGTGGCGGCTACAGTTGTGGTGGCGGCTGCAGTTGTGGTGGCGGCTGCAGTTGTATTGGCGGGGTCTGTTGTAGTTGTGGCTGCAGTTCTGATGGCAGCAGTTGTGGTGGCGGCGGCTGTAGGAGTAGCGGCTACAGTTGTGGTGGCGGCTGCAGTTGTTTTGGCGGGGGCTGTCATAGTGTCGGCTACAGTTGTGGTGGCGTCTGCAGTTGTGGTGGAAGCTGCAGTTGTGGTGGAAGCTGCAGTTGTGGTGGCGGGGGCTGTCATAGTGGCAGCTACAATTATGGTTGCGGCTGCAGTTGTGGTGGCGGCTACAGTTGTGGTAGCTGATGCAGTTGTGGTGGAGGCAGCAGTTGTGGTGGCAGGGACTGTTGTAGTTGTGGCTGCAGTTCTGATGGCAGCAGTTGTGGTGGCGGCTGCAGTTGTGGTGGCGGGGGCTGTAGGAGTAGCGGCTACAGTTGTGGTGGCGGCTACAGTTGTGGTGGCGGCTGCAGTTGTTTTGGCGGGGTCTGTTGTAGTTGTGGCTGCAGTTCTGATGGCAGCAGTTGTGGTGGCGGCTGCAGTTGTGTTGGCGGGGGCTGTAGGAGTAGCGGCTACAGTTGTGGTGGCGGCTGCAGTTGTTTTGGCGGGGGCTGTCATAGTGGCGGCTACAGTTGGGGTTGCGGCTGCAGTTGTGGCTGCTGCAGTTGTGGTGGCCTCTGCAGTTGTGGTGGCGGATGCAATTGCGGTGGTGGGGACTGTCATAGTTGCGGCTGCAGTTCTGGTGGCAGCAGTTGTGGTAGCGGCTGCAATTGTGGTGGCGGGGGCTGTAGGAGTAACGGCCACAGTTGTGGTTGCGGCCTGAGTTGTGGTGGCAGATGGAGATGTGGTGGCGGCTGCAGTTGTGGTGGCTGGAGCTGTAGGAGTTGTGGCTGCAGTTTTGGTGGCAGGGGCTGTAGGAGTAGCAGCTGCAGTTTTGGTGGCAGGGGCTGTCGTACTTGCGGCTGCAGTTTTGGTGGCAGCAGTTGTGGTAGCGGGGACTGTCGTAGTTGCAGATGTAGTGGCATCTGCAGTTGTGGTTGTTGAACCTGCTGTTGTGGTAGCAGCGGGCCGGCGTAGTGATGGCTCCAGTTGTGGTGACCGTGGCTGTTATCGTAGTGGCTGCTGCAGTTGTGGTGGCAGGCGCTGTACTAGTGGTGGCTGCAGTTGTATTGGCAGTGGCTGTTGTAGTGGTGGGGGCTGTTGTAGTTGTGGCTACAGTTGTGATAGCGGATGCACTTTTGGTGGCAGGAGCTGTCATAGTGGTGGTTGCATTTGTTGTGGCAGGGTGTGTAGTAGTGGTGGCTTCAGTTCTGGTGATATCATCTGTAGTAGTTGCAGCTTCAGTGGCAGCTGTCGTATTGACAGCCGCAGTTCTGGTTGCGGCAGCTGTTCTTGTGGTAGAAGCAGCAGTTGTGGTTTCAGTAGCTGTCGTATAAGCAGCTGCAGTTGTGGAGACAAGGGCTTTTATAGTTCCAGCCACTGCCACAACAACTGGAGCAACCACTACGCGGGCCGGCGTAGTGGGGGCTTCAGTTGTGGTGTCAGTGTCTGTTATCATAGTTTTTGCTGCAGTTGTGGTGACAGGGGCTGATGTAGTTGTGGCTATAGTTGAGGTGAGAGGGGCTGTCATAATGGCGGTTGCAGTTGTGGAAGCAGCTGCATTTGTATTGGCAGGGGCTGTCATAGTAGCGACTGCAATTGTGGTGGCATGGGCTATCGTAGAAGAAGCTACAGTTGTGGTTTTGGGGGCTTTCATAGTGGCTGCTACAGTTGTTGTGACAGCGGCTGTCGTAGTGGGAGTGGCTATTATTGTAGTGGCAGCTGCAGTTTTGGTTGTGGTAGCTGCTGTAGTATTGTGGGCTGCAGTTGTGGTTACAGCGGATTTTGTTGTGGCGGATGCTGTTGTGGTGACAGCGGCTGTTGTCGTAATACCAAATGCTGTTGTGGTTGCGTTAGCTGCTGTTGTGGTAGCAGCTGCAGTTGTGGTGGCAGGTGCTGACGTAGTTGCGGCTACAGTTGTGGTGAGAGGGACTTTGGTAGTGGCAACTGCAGTTGTGGTGGCAGTGGCTGTCGTAGTGGTGATTGCAGTTATGGTGAATGGGACTGTTGTGGTGGCAGCTGCAGTTGTGGTGGCAGCGGGAGTTGTCGAAGTGGTAAATGCAGTTGAGGTGGTGGCAGATGCTGTTGTGGCAGCGGCTGTAATTGTGGTGGCAGAAGTTGTGGTGTCTGCAGCTGCTGTCGTAGTGGCATATGCACTTGTAGTGGCAAGAGCTGTCGTAGTAGTGACTGCATTTGTGGTTGCAGGGGCTATTGTAGTAGCAGCTGCTATTATAGTGGTGGGGGATGTTGTAGTGGTGACTACAGTTGTGATAGCGGATGCACTTGTGGTTGCAGGAGTTGTCATAGTGGTGGTTGCATTTGTTGTAGCAGCAGCAGCAGTTGTTGTTGTGGCGGTGGCTGTTTTTATTGTGGTGGCTGGAACTGTTGTTGTGGCTGCTGCAGTTGTTGTTGTCGCATTTGCAATTGTAATGGCATGGGCTGTTGTTGCGTCTGCAGTAGTGGTGGCTGGGACTGTTGTGGTATCGGCTGCAGTTCTGGTGGCAGGGACTGTCATAGTAGCAGCTGCAGTTGTGGCAGCTGGGGATGTTGTATTGGGGGCTGTAGGTGTGGTGGCAGCGGCTGTTGTAGTGGCGGTTGTGGTGGCAGCAGTTGTGGTGGCTGGGGATGTCGTAGTGGTTGCTGCAGTTGTGGTGGCAGGGGCTGTAATTGTTCGGGTTGCTTTTGCAGTGGCAGTTGAGGTGACAGTGACTGCAGTTGTAGTGGCATGGACTGTCGTAGTGCCGTCTGCAGTTGTTGTGACAGGGCCTTTTGTAGTGGTGGCTGCTGTTGTGGTGACAGCAGATGTTGTCATAGCAGCAAATGCAGTTGAGGTGGCTGGGACTGTTGTGGTTGCAGCTAAAGTTGTGGTAGCAGCGGGAGTTGTCGAAGTGGTCAATGCAGTTGTGGTGGTGGCAGATGCTGTTGTGGTAGTGGATGCAGTTGTGGTGGCAGAAGTAGTTTTGGCAGCGGCTGCTATCGTAGTGGCAGATGCAGTTGTGGTAGCAGCTGCAGTTGTGCTGGCTGGGAATGTAGTAGGTCGGGCTGCAATTATGGTGGCACCGGCTGTCGTAGTGGCAATTGATCTTGAAGTGTCACTGACTGTTGTGGTAGAAGCTGCAGTTGTAGTGGCAGCAGCTGTCGTATGAGCGGCTGCAGTTGTGGTGTCAGCAGCTGCTGTCATAGTGGCGGCCACAGTTGTGGTGGCAGTGTCTGCTGTTGTAATTGCAGCTGAAGTTGTGGAGGCACCGGCTGTCCTAGTGTGGGCTGCAGTTGTGGTGACAGTGGCTTTTGTAGTGGCGGCTGCTGTTTTGGTGACAGTGGAAGTTGTCTTAGCAGCAGATGCAGTTGTCTTTGTGCCAGCTGCTGTTGTGATGGCAGCGAGTGTTTTTGTGGCGGTTGTGGTGGCTGGTACTGTTGGGTTGGCGGCTGCAGTTGTGGTGGCTTTGGGAGTTGTCGAAGCCGAAAATGCAGTTGTGGTTTTGGAAGTTGAGGTGGCAGCGGGAGTTGTCGAAATGGTAAATGCATTTGTGGTGGCTGGGACGGTTGTGGTATCGGCTGAAGTTTTTGTGGCAGCATCTGTGGAAGCAGGGGCTACTGTTGTAGTGGCAGATGCAATTGTGTTGGCTGGGACTGTTGTGGTATCGGCTGCAGTTGTGGTGGCAGATGCTGTTTTGGCAGCGGCTACACTTGTGGTGGCTGCAGTTGTGGTGGCAGCGGATGCTGTTGTAGTGGCAGATGGAGTTGTGGTAGCATCTGCAATTGTAGTGGCATGAGCTCTAGATGTAGCGACTGCAATTGTGGTTACAGGGGAAGTTGTAGTAGGTGCTGCAGTTGTAGTGGTAGCAGCTGCAGTTGTGGTGACAGCAGTTGTGGTGGCAGCGGCTTTCGTAGTGTGGGCTGCAGTTGTCACTACAAAAGCCCCTGTCATCACATCTGCTGTTGTGGTTTTAGCTGCTGTTGTCGTAGTAGTGGTGGCTACAGTTGTGATAGCAGATGCACTTGTGGTGTTAGGGGCTGTCTTAGTGGTGGATGCAGTTGCAGTACCAGCTACAGTTGTGGTGGCAGGGCCTGACATAGATACAGGTACCACAACTGCGTCTTCCATTATAACAGCAGCCCCTACAGTTGTGGTGACAGCGGCTGTTGTAGTGTGGGCTACAGTTTTGGTGGCAGTGGCTATTATCTTAGGGGCAGCTGCAGTTGTGGTTACGACATCTGCTTTCGTAGGAGCGGCTGCAGTTATATTGGCAGCAGTTGCGTTGGCAAGGACTTTTGTAGTAGTGGCTGCTTTTGTGGTGAAAGCTGCTGTTGTCGTCGTAGCAGTTGTAGTTGCAGTGGATATTATGGTAGTGGCAGCTGCAGTTGCGGCAGCTGCTATCGTAGGAGAGGTTGCAGTTGATGTACCAGCTCCACTTGTGGTGGCAGGGGCTGACATAGATGCAGCTTCCACAACTGCATCTTCCATTGTAACAGCAGCCCCTGCAGTTGTGGTGGCTGCGGTTGTTGTCGTAGTGGCCACTGCAGTTGTGTTGGCAGCTGCTGTTGGGGTGGCGACTGCAGTTGCTGTGGCATCGGGAGTTGTCGAAGTCACAAATGCAGTTGTGGTGATGGCAGTTGTGTTGGCAGGGGCCGCTGTTATAATGGCAGATGCAGTTGTGGTAGCATCTGCAATTGTAGTGGCATGGACTGTCGTAGTAGCAACTTCAGTTGTGGTGGCTAGGGCTATTGTAGTAGCAAGTGCAGTTGTGGTGGTGGGGACTGTTGTGGTGGCGGATGCAGTTGTGGTGGTGGCAGATGCTGTTGTGGCTGCACTTTTGGTGTCAGCGGCTACTGTCGTAGTGGCAACTGCAGTTGTGGTGTCAGCGACTGTTCTTGCAGTAGTGGTGGCTTCAGTTGTCATAAGGGATGCACTTGTGGTGGCAGGGGCTGTCGTAGTGGTGGTTGCAGTTGCAGTACCAGCTATAGTTGTGGTGGCAGGGCCTGACATAGATACAGGTACCACAACTGCATCTTCCATTATAACAGCAGCCCCTGCAGTTGTGGTGACAGCGGCTGTTGTAGTGTGGGCTGCAGTTTTGGTGGCAGTGGCTATTATCTTAGTGGCAGTTGCAGTTGTAGTTACGGCATCTGCTTTCGTAGGTGCGGCTGTAGTTATATTTACAGCAATTGTGTTGGCAAGGACTTTTGTAGTGGTGGCTGCTTTTGTGGTGAAAGCTGCTGTTGTCGTCGTAGCAGTTGTAGTTGCAGTGGCTATTAAGGTAGTGGCAGCTGCAGTTGCGGCAGCTGCTGTCGTAGGAGATGTTGCAGTTGTTGTACCAGCTGCAGTTGTGGTGGCTGCGGTTGTTGTCGTAGTGGTAACTGCAGTTGTGTTTGCAGCTGCTGTTGTTGTGGCGGTTGTGGTGGCTGGTTCTGTTGGGGTGGAGGCTGCAGTTGCTGTGGCATTGGGAGTTGTCGAAGTCGCAAATGCAGTTGTGGTGATGGCAGTTGTGTTGGCAGGGGCTGCTGTTATAGTGGCAGATGCAGTTGTGGTAGCATCTGCAATTGTAGTGGAATGGACTGTTGCCGTGACGGCTACAGTTGTGGTGACAAGGGCTTTTGAAGTGGCGGCTGCAGTTGTGGTGACAGGGGCTTTTGGGGTGGCGGCTGCTGTTGTGTTGACAGCGGATGTTGTCATAGGAGCATAAGCAGTTGTGGGTGCGGCAGCTGCTGTTGTGGAAACAGCTGACATTTTGGTGGCAGGGGCTGATGTAGTTGTTGCTGGAGTTGTGGTGGAAGCATTTGTGGTGGCAGGGGCTACGGTTTTAGGGGCAGATGTGGTGGCTGGGACTGTTGTGGTATTGGCTGCAGTTGTGGTGGCACTAGTCGTGGTGGCGGCTGCTGTCGCAGTGGCAGCTGCAGTTGTGGTGGCTTTTGAAGTGGCGGCTGCTGTTGTGGTGAGAGCGGATGTTGTCATAGTACCATAAGTAGTTGTGGAAACGGCTGAAATTTTGGTGGCAGGGGCTGATGTAGTTCTTGCTACAATTGTGGTGAGAGGGGCTGTAGTAGTGGTGGGAGCACTTGTGGTGGCAGTGGCTGTTGTAGTGGTGATTGCAGTTGTGGTGGCTGGTACTGTTGTGCTGGCGGTTGTGGTTGTGGCAGCGGGAGTTGTCAAAGTAGTAAATGCAGTTGATGTGGTTGCAGATGCTGTTCTGGTAGCGGCTGAAATTGTGGTGGCAGTAGTGGCTATTTTCATAGTGTCAGATTTTCTTGTCGTTAACATCTGCAATTGCAGTGGGAGGAGCTGTCGTAGTAGTTCGACTATATTTGTGGTGGCAGTGGATGCCATAGTGGAGGCTGCAGTTTTGGTGACAGGGGCTGTCGTAGTTGCAGCTACAGTTGTGATAGCTGATGTAGTAGTTGTGGCAGCACTTGTGGTGGTATCGGCTTCTGTCATAGTGACAGATGCAGTTGAGGTAGCTCCTGCAGTTGTGGTAGCTGGGGATGCTGTAGTAGGGGCTGCAGTTGTGGTGGCAGGGGGTGTAATTGTTCGGGTTGCTTTTGCAGTGGCAGTTGACGTGACAGTGACTGCAGTTGTAGTGGCAGCTGCAGTTGTGGTGGCATGGACTGTCGTCACAACAACTGCAGACGGCACTACAAGGCCTTTTGTAGTGGTGGCTGCTGTTGTGGTGACAGCAGATGTTGTCATAGCAGCAAATGCAGTTGAGGTGGCTGGGACTGTTGTGGTTGCAGCTAAAGTTGTGGTAGCAGCGGGAGTTGTCGAAGTGGTCAATGCAGTTGTGGTGGTGGCAGATGCTGTTGTGGTAGTGGATGCAGTTGTGGTGGCAGAAGTAGTTTTGGTAGCGGCTGCTATCGTAGTGGCAGATGCAGTTGTGGTAGCAGTTGCAGTTGTGGTGGCTGGGAATGTAGTAGTGGCTGCAATTATGGTGGCACCAGCTGTCGTAGTGGCAATTGGTCTTGAAGTGTCACTGACTGTTGTGGTAGAAGCTGCAGTTGTAGTGGCAGCAGCTGTCGTTTGAGCGGCTGCAGTTGTGGTGTCAGCAGCTGCAGTTGTGATGGCAGTGGGAGTTGTTTTAGTGGTAAATTCAGTTGATGTGGTGGCAGATGCAGTTGTGGTAGCGGCCACAGTTGTGGTGGCAGTGTCTGCTGTTGTAATGGCAGCTGAAGTTGTGGAGGCACCGGCTGTCCTAGTGTGGGCTGCAGTTGTGGTGACAGTGGCTTTTGTAGTGGCGGCTGCTGTTTTGGTGACAGTGGAAGTTGTCTTAGCAGCAGATGCAGTTGTCTTTGTGACAGCTGCTGTTGTGATGGCAGCGAGTGTTTTTGTGGCGGTTGTGGTGGCTGGTACTGTTTGGTTGGCGGCTGCAGTTGTGGTGGCTTTGGGAGTTGTCGAAGCCGAAAATGCAGTTGTGGTTTTGGAAGTTGAGGTGGCAGCGGGAGTTGTCGAAATGGTAAATGCATTTGTATCGGCTGAAGTTGTGGTGGCAGCATCTGTGGAAGCAGGGGCTACTGTTGTAGTGGCAGATGCAATTGTGTTGGCTGGGACGGCTGCAGTTGTGGTGGCAGATGCTGTTTTGGCAGCGGCTACACTTGTGGTGGCTGCAGTTGTGGTGGCAGCGGCTGCTGTTGTAGTGGCAGATGGAGTTGTGGTAGCATCTGCAATTGTAGTGGCATGAGCTCTAGATGTAGCGACTGCAATTGTGGTTACAGGGGAAGTTGTAGTAGGTGCTGCAGTTGTAGTGGTAGCAGCTGCAGTTGTGGTGACAGCAGTTGTGGTGGCAGCGGCTTTCGTAGTGTGGGCTGCAGTTGTCACTACAAAAGCCCCTGTCATCACATCTGCTGTTGTGGTTTTAGCTGCTGTTGTCGTAGTAGTGGTGGCTACAGTTGTGATAGCAGATGCACTTGTGGTGTTAGGGGCTGTCTTAGTGGCAGATGAAGTTGTGGTAGCATCTGCAATTTTAGTGAATGGAACTGTCATAGTATCGACTGTTGTTGTGGTGTCAGGTGCTTTCCTAGTAGAGGCTGCAGTTGTGATGAAAGGGGCTGTCAAAGTGGCGGCTACAATTTTGGGAGATGATGTAGTAGTTGTGGCAGCACTTGTGGTGGTAGAGGCTATTGTTGTAGTGGCGGATGCAGTTGTGGTGACAGTGGCAGTCGTAGTGGCGGCTACAGTTGTGGTAGATGGGACTGTTGTGGTGGTAGCTGCAGTCATGGTTGCAGCAGCTGTGGTATTGTGGGCTGCAGTTGTTGTGACAGGGGAAGCTGTGGTAGCATCTGCAGTTGAAGTGGTCGCACCTATCATAGGAGCGGCTGTGGTGGTGGTGGGAGCAGTTGTGGTAGCAGCGGCTGTTGTCGTGTTGGCTGTAGTTGTGGCGACATGGTAAGTTTTAGTGGTGGCTGCTGTTGTGTTAGCATCTGTAATTGTAGTGGCTGCGTCTTTTGTCGTGTGGGCTGCAGTTGTGATGACAGGGGAAGTTGTAGTAGCAGCTGCAGTTGTAATGGCAGCAGCTGTATGAGGAACGTTTGCAGTTGTGGTGGCAATGGCAGTTGTAGAACCAGCTGCAGTTGTGGTGACAGGGGCATTCGTAGTGACGGCTACAGTTGTGGTAGCTGGGACTGCTGTAGTGGCGGCTGCAGTTGTGATGATAGCTGCAGTTGGGGTGGCAGTGGGTGTTGTACGGTGGGCTGCAGTTGTGATGACAGGGGAAGTTGTGGTGGAGACTGCTGTTGTAGTACCTTCTTTAGTTGTGGTGGCAGCGGCTGTTTTGGTGGCGGCTGCAGTTGTGGTGTTAGCTGCAGTTGTGGTTACAGGGGAAGCTATTGTGGCGGCTGCTGTTGTAGTAGCAGCTGCAGTAGTGGTGTCAGGTGCTTTTGTAGTGGCGGCTGCTGTTGTGGTGACAGCGGATGTTGTCGTAGTATCAGATGCAGTTGTGGTTGCGGCAGCTGCTGTTGTGGTAACAGCTGACATTTTGGTGGCAGGGGCTGAAGTAGTTGTGGCTCCAGTTGTGGTGAGAGGGGCTGTAGTAGTGGTGGGAGCACTTGTGGTGGCAGTGGCTGTTGTAGTGGTGATTGCAGTTGTAGTGGCTGGTACTGTTGTGCTGGCGGTTGTGGTAGCGGGAGTTGTCAAAGTAATAAATGCAGTTGATGTGGTTGCAGATGCTGTTCTGGTAGCGGCTGAAATTGTGGTGTTAGCAGTTGTGGTGGCAGAGGCTATTGTCATAGTGGCAGATTTTGTTGTCGTTAACATCTGTAATTGTAGTGGGAGGAGCTGTCGTAGTAGTTCGACTATATTTGTGGTGGCAGGGGCTGTCGTCGTAGAAGCTGCAGTTTTGGTGACAGGGGCTATTGCAGTTTCGACTGCTGTTTTGGTGACATCGGATGTTGTCGTAGTATCAGATGCAGTTGTGGTTGCGGCAGCTGCTGTTGTGGTAGCAGCTGAAGTTGGTGTGGCAGGGGCTGACGTTGTTGCGGCTACAGTTGTGGTGAGAAGGGCTGTAGTAGTAGTGGGAGCAGTTGTGGGGGCATTGGCTGTTGTGTCGATTGCAGTTGTGGTGGCGGCTGCAGTTGTGGTGGTGGCAGCGGGAGTTATCGAAGTGGTAAATGCAGTTGATGTGATGGCAGATGCTGTTCTTGTAGCGGCTGAAGTTGTGGTGGCAGGGGCTGACGTAGTTGCAGCTACAGTTGTGGTGAGAGGGGCTTTAGCAGTTGTGGCTGCAGTTGTGGTGGCAAGGGCTGTTGTAGTGGCGGCTGTGGTGGCTGATACTGTTGGTGTGGCATTGGGAGTTGTCGAAGTCGCAAATGCAGTTGTGGTGGTGGCAGTTGAGGTGGCAGGGGCTGCTGTTGTAGTGGCAGCTGCAGTTGTGGTAGCAGCTGCAGTTCTGTTGGCAGGGGCTGTCGTAGGAGTGGCTGCATTTGTGGTGGCAGCGGCTGTTGTGTTGGCTGGGGATGTTGTTGTAGAGGCTGCAGTTGTGGTGACAGGGGCTGTGGTAGTGCTGGCTACAGTTGTGGTAGGTGATGTTGTTGTGGAAGTACTTGTGGTTGTTGTGACTACTGTCATATTGGCAGATGCAGTTGTGGTAGCAGCTGCAGTTGTGGTGGCAGTGGCTTCTGAAGTGTGGGCTGCAGTTTTGCTGACAGGAGCTTTTGTTGTGGTGGATGCTGTTCTGGTGATTGTAATGGCTGCAGTAGTGGCAGGAGTTGTCGTAGGAAAGACTGTAGTTGTGGTGGCAGTAGTAGTGGCGGCTGCAGTTGTGGTAGCTGGGACTGTTGTATTGGCGGCTGAAGTTGTGATGACAGGGGAATTGGTAGTGGCGGCTACAGTTGTGGTAGCTGGGACTGTTGTAGTGGCGGCTGCAGTTGTGGTGACAGGGGAAGTTGTAGTAGCAGCTGCAGTTGTAGTAGCAGCAGCTGTATGAGGAGCTGCTGCAGTTGTGGTGGCAGCGGCAGTTGTAGAACCAGCTGCAGTTGTGGTGACAGGGGAATTGGTAGTGGCGGCTACAGTTGTGGTAGCTGGGACTGTTGTAGTGGCGGCTGCAGTTGTGGTGACAGGGGAAGTTGTAGTAGCAGCTGCAGTTGTAGTAGCAGCAGCTGTATGAGGAGCTGCTGCAGTTGTGGTGGCAGCGGCAGTTGTAGAACCAGCTGCAGTTGTGGTGACAGGGGAATTGGTAGTGGCGGCTACAGTTGTGGTAGCTGGGACTGTTGTAGTTGCGGCTGCAGTTGTGGTGACAGGGGAAGTTGTAGTAGCAGCTGCAGTTGTAGTAGCAGCAGCTGTATGAGGAGCTGCTGCAGTTGTGGTGGCAGCGGCAGTTGTAGAACCAGCTGCAGTTGTGGTGACAGGGGAATTGGTAGTGGCGGCTACAGTTGTGGTAGCTGGGACTGTTGTAGTGGCGGCTGCAGTTGTGGTGACAGGGGAAGTTGTAGGGGCGACTGCTGTTGAAGTATTTTCTTTAGTTGTGGTGGCAGCGGCTGTTTTGGAGGTGGCTGCAGTTGTGGTGTTAGCTGCAGTTGTGGTGTTAGCTGCAGTTGTGGTGTTAGCTGCAGTTGTGGTGTTAGCTGCAGTTGTGGTGTTAGCTGCAGTTGTGGTGTTAGCTGCAGTTGTGGTGTTAGCTGCAGTTGTGGTGTTAGCTGCAGTTGTGGTGTTAGCTGCAGTTGTGGTGTTAGCTGCAGGTGTGGTGTTAGCTGCAGGTGTGGTGTTAGCTGCAGGTGTGGTGTTAGATGCAGGTGTGGTGTTAGCTGCAGTTGTGGTGTTAGCTGCAGTTGTGGTGATAGGGGAAGTTGTTGTAGCAGCTGCAGTTGTGGTGTTAGCTGCAGTTGTGGTGACAGGGGAAGTTGTAGTAGCAGCTGCAGTTGTAGTGGCATTCTCTGTCGTAAGAGTGGCTGCAGTTGTGGTGGCAGAAGCTGTTGTAGTGTGGGCTGCAGTTGTGGTTATAGGGGAAGTTGTAGTGGCAACTGCTATTGTAGTACCAGCTGCAGTTGCCGTGGCATTGGCAGTTGTTGTGTGGGTTGCAGTTGTGGTGACAGGGGAATTTGTGGTTACAGGGGAAGTTGTAATGGCAACTGCTGTTGTAGTACCAGCTGCAGTTGTGGTGGCATTGGATGTTGTAGTGTGGGCTGCAGTTGTAGTGGCAGCCTCTGTCGTAAGAGCAGGCAGAAGCTGTGAGATGGCAGAAGCTGTTGTAGTGTGGGCTGCAGTTGTGGTTACAGGGGATGTTGCAGTGTCAACTGCTGTTGAGGTACCAGCTGCAGTTGTGGTGGCACTGGCTGTTGTAGTGTGGGCTGCAGTTGTGGTGACAGGGGAAGTTGTAGTAGCAGCTGCAGTTGTAGTGGCAGCTGCAGTTGTAGTGGCAGCCTCTGTCGTAGGAGCGGCTGCAGTTGTGGTGGCATTGGCTGTTGTAGTGTGGGCTGCAGTTGTGGTGACAGGGGAAGTTGTAGTGGCAACTGCTGTTGTAGTACCAGCTGCAGTTGTAGTGGCAGCCTCTGTCGTAGGAGCGGCTGCAGTTGTGGTGGCATTGGCTGTTGTAGTGTGGGCTGCAGTTGTGGTGACAGGGGATGTTGTAGTAGCAACTGCTGTTGAGGTACCAGCTGCAGTTGTGGTGGCATTGGCTGTTGTAGTGTGGGCTGCAGTTGTGGTGCCAGGTGAAGTTGTAGTTGCAGCTGCAGTTGTAGTGGCAGCTTCTGTCGAAAGAGTGGCTGCAGTTGTGTTTGCAGAAGCTTTTGTAATGTGGGATGCAGCTGTGGTGACAGGGGAAGTTGTAGTAGCAGCTGCAGTTGTATTGGCAGCCTCTGTCATAGGAACGGCTGCAGTTGTAGTGGCATTTGCTGTTGTAGTGTGGGCTGCAGTTGTTGTTAGAGGGGAAGTTGTAGTGGCAACTGCTGTTGCAGCACCAGCTGCAGTTGTAGTGGCATTGGGTGTTGTAGTGTGGGCTGCAGTTGTAGTGGCAGCCTCTGTCGTAGGAGCGGCTGCAGTTGTGGTGGCATTGGCTGTTGTAGTGTGGGCTGCAGTTGTGGTGACAGGGGAAGTTGTAGTGGCAACTGCTGTTGAGGTACCAGCTGCAGTTGTGGTGGCATTGGCTGTTGTAGTGTGGGCTGCAGTTGTGGTGCCAGGTGAAGTTGTAGTTGCAGCTGCAGTTGTAGTGGCAGCTTCTGTCGAAAGAGTGGCTGCAGTTGTGTTTGCAGAAGCTTTTGTAATGTGGGATGCAGCTGTGGTGACAGGGGAAGTTGTAGTTGCAACTGCTGTTTTAGTACCAGCTGCAGTTGTGGTGGCATTGGCTGTTGTAGTGTGGGCTGCAGTTGTGGTTGTAGGGGAAGTTGTAATGGCAACTGATGTTGAGGTACCAGCTGCAGTAGTGGTGACATTGGCTGTTGTAGTGTGTGCTGCAGTTGTGGTTATAGGGGAAGTTGTAGTATCAGCTGCAGTTGAGATGGCATTGGCTGTTTTAGTGTGGGCTGCAGTTGTGGTTACAGGGGATGTTGTAGTGTCAACTGCTGTTGAGGTACCAGCTGCAGTTGTGGTGGCACTGGCTGTTGTAGTGTGTGCTGCAGTTGTTCTTATAGGGGATGTTGTAGTGGCAACTAATGTTGAGGTACCAGCTGCAGTTGTGGTGACATTGGCTGTTGTAGTGTGGGCTGCAGTTGTGGTTGTAGGGGAAGTAGTAGTAGCAGCTGCAATTGTAGTGGCAGCCTCTGTCGTAGGAGCGGCTGCAGTTGTGGTGGCAGAAATTGTTGAAGTGTGGGCTGCAGTTGTGGTTGCAGGGGAAGTTGTAGTAGCAGCTGCAGTTGTAGTTGCAGCTTCTGTTGTTGGAGCGGCTGCAGTTGTGGTTGCAGGGGAAGTTGTAGTAGCAGCTGCAGTTGCAGCCTCTGTCGTAGGAGCCGCTGCAGTTGAGATGGCAGAAGATGTTGTAGTGTGGGCTGCAGTTGTGGTGGCATTGGCTGTTGTAGTGTTGGCTGCAGTTGTGGTGACAGGGGAAGTTGTAGTAGCAGCTGAGGTTGTAGTGACAGCCTCTGTTGTATCAGTGGCTGCAGTTGTGGTGGCATTGGCTGTTGTAGTGTGGGCTGCAGTTGTGGTTGCAGGGGAAGTTGTAGTAGCAGCTGCAGTTGTAGTGGCATTGGCTGTTGTAGTGTGGGCTGCAGTTGTGGTTACAGGGGAAGTTGTAGTAGCAGCTGCAGTTGTAGTGGCAGCCTCTGTCGTAGGAGCGGCTGCAGTTGTGGTTACAGGGGAAGTTGTAGGAGCGGCTGCAGTTGTGGTGGCATTGGCTGTTTTAGTGTGGGCTGCAGTTGTGATTATAGGGGAAGTTTTATTGGCAGCTGCTGGAGTAGTACCAGCTGCAGTTGTGGTGGCATTGGCTGTTGCAGTGTGGGCTGCAGTTGTGTTTACAGGGGATGTTGTAGTGTCAACTGATGTTGAGGTACCAGCTGCAATTGTGGTGACAGGTGAAGTTGTAGTAGCAGCTGCAGTTGTACTAGCAGCCTCTGTCGTAAGAGTGACTGCAGTTGTGGTGGCATTGGCTGTTGTAGTGTGGGCTGCAGTTGTGGTTACAGGGGATGTTGTAGTGGCAACTGCTGTTGATGTACCAGCTGCAGTTGTGGTGGCATTGGCCGTTGTAGTGTGGGCAGCAGTTGTGGTGACAGGTAGAGTTATAGTAGCAGCTGCAGTTGTAGTAGCAGCCCCTTTCGTAAGAGTGGCTGCAGTTGTGGTGGCATTGGCTGTTGTAGTGTGGGCTGCAGTTGTGGTTGCAGGGGAAGTTGTAGTAGCAGCTGCAGTTGTAGTGGCAGCCTCTGTCGTTAGAGTGGCTGCAGTTGTGGTGGCATTTGTTGTTGAAGTGTTGGCTGCAGTTGTAGTGACAGGGGAAGTTTTAGTAGCAGCTGCAGTTGTAGTAGCATCCTCTGTCGTAAGGGTGACAGCAGTTGTGGTGGCATTGGCTGTTGTAGTATGCGCTGCAGTTGTAGTAGCATTCTCTGTCGTAAGGGTGACTGCAGTTGTGGTGGCATTGGCTGTTGTAGTATGCGCTGCAGTTGTAGTGACAGGGGAAGTTTTAGTAGCAGCTGCAGTTGTAGTAGCAGCCTCTGTCGTAAGAGTGACTGCAGTTGTGGTGGCATTGGGTGTTGTAGTGTGGGCTGCAGTTGCGGTTGCAGGGGAAGTTGTAATAGCAGCTGCAGTTGTGGTGGCATTGGCCGTTGTAGTGTGGGCTGCAGTTGCGGTTGCAGGTGAAGTTGTAGTAGCAGCTGCAGTTGTAGTGGCAGCCTCTGTCGTAGGAGCTGCTGCAGTTGTGGTGGCATTGGCTGTTGTAGTGTGGGCTGCAGTTGTGTTAACAGGGGAAGTTGTAGTGGCAATTGCTGTTGTAGTACCAGCTGCAGTTGTGGTGGCATTGGCTGTTGTAGTATGGGCTGCAGTTGTAGTGACAGGGGAAGTGTTAGTAGCAGCTGCAGTTGTAGTGGCATTGGCTGTTGTAGTGTGGGCTGCAGTTGTGGTTACAGGGGAAGTTGTAGTAGCAGCTGCAGTTGTAGTGGCAGCCTCTGTCGTAGGAGCGGCTGCAGTTCTGGTGGCATTGGATGTGGTAGTGTGGGCTGCAGTTGTGGAGACAGGGGAAGTTGTAGTAGCAGCTGCAGTTGTAGTAGCAGCTGCAGTTGTAGGAGTGGCTGCAGTTGTTGTGGCATTGGCTGTTGTAGTCTGGGCTGCAGTTGTGGTGACAGGTGAAGTTGTAGTAGCAGCTGCAGTTGTAGTAGCAGCTGCAGTTGTAGTAGCAGCCTCTGTCGTAAGAGTGATTGCAGTTGTGGTGGCATTGGCTGTTTTAGTATGGGCTGCAGTTGTGGTTGCAGGGGAAGTTGTAGTGGCAACTGCTGTTGTAGTACCAGCTTCAGTTGTGGTGGCATTGGCTGTTGTAGTATGGGCTGCAGTTGTAGTGACAGGGGAAGTTGTAGTAGCAGCAGCAGTTGTAGTAGCAGCCTCTGTCGTAAGAGTGGCTGCAGTTGTGGTGGAAGAAGCTGTTGTAGTGTGGGCTGCAGTTGTGGTTATAGGGAATGTTGTAGTGGCAACTGCTGTTGTAGTACCAGCTTCAGTTGTGGTGGCATTGGCTGTTGTAGTGTGGGCTGCAGTTGTGGTGGCAGAAGCAGTTGTAGTGTGGGCTGCAGTTGTGGTTGCAGGGGATGTTGAAGTGGCAACTGCTGTTGAGGTACCAGCTGCAGTTGTGGTGGCATTGGCTGTTGTAGTGTGCGTTGCAGTTGTGGTGACAGGTGAAGTTGTAGTAGCAGCTGCAGTTGTAGTTGCTGCCTCTGTCGTAAGAGTGGCTGCAGTTGTGGTGGCAGAAGCTGTAGTAGTGTGGGCTGCAGTTGTGGTTGCAGGGGAAGTTGTAGTAGCAGCTGCAGTTGTAGTACCAGCTGCAGTTGTGGTGGCATTGGCTGTTGTAGTGTGGGCTGCAGTTGTGGTGACAGGGGAAGTTGTAGTATCAGCTGCAGTTGTAGTGGCAGCCTCTGTCGTAGGAACGGCTGCAGTTGTGGTGGCATTGGCTGTTGTACTGTGGGCTGCAGTTGTGTTGACAGGGGAAGTTGTAGTGGCAACTGCTGTTGCAGCACCAGCTGCAGTTGTAGTGGCATTGGGTGTTGTAGTGTGGGCTGCAGTTGTAGTGGCAGCCTCTGTCGTAGGAGCGGCTGCAGTTGTGGTTGCAGGGGAAGTTGTAGTAGCAGATGCAGTTGTAGTGGCAGCCTCTGCCATCACAACTGCAGCCACTCTTACGACAGAAGCCTTTTTAGTGTGGGCTGCAGTTGTGGTTATAGGGAAAGTTGTAGCGGCAACTGCTGTGGTAGTACCAGCTTCAGTTGTGGTGGCATCGGCTGTTGTAGTGTGGGCTGCAGTTGTGGTGACAGGGGAAGTTGTAGTAGCAGCTGCAGTTGTAGTGGCAGCCTCTGTCGTAGGAGCGGCTGCGGTTGTGGTGGCAGAAGCTGTTGTAGTGTGGGCTGCAGTTGTGTTGACAGGTAGAGTTGTAGTAGCAGCTGCAGTTGTAGTGGCCGCCTCTGTCGTAAGAGTTTCTGCAGTTGTGGTGGCAGAAGCTTTTGTAGTGTGGGGTGCAGTTGTGGTTGAAGGGGATGTTGTAGTGGCAGCTGCTGTTGAGGTACCAGCTGCAGTTGTGGTGGCATTGGCTGTTGTAGTGTGGTCTGCAGTTGTGGTGACAGGTAGAGTTGTAGTAGCAGCTGCAGTTGTAGTGGCAGCCTCTGTCGTAACAGTGGCTGCAGTTGTGGTGGCATTGGCTGTTTTAGTATGGGCTGCAGTTGTGGTTACAGGGGAAGTTGTAGTGGCAACTGCTGTTGTAGTACCAGCTGCAGTTGTGGTGGCATTGGCTGTTGTAGTGTGGGCTGCAGTTGTGTTGACAGGTGAAGTTGTAGTAGCAGCTGCAGTTGTAGTGGCAGCCTCCGTCGTAAGAGTGGCTGCAGTTGTGGTGTCAGAAGCTGTTGTAGTGTGGGCTGCAGTTGTGGTTACAGTGGATGTTGTAGTGGCAACTGCTGTTGAGGTACCAGCTGCAGTTGTGGTGTCATTGGCTGTTGTAGTGTGGGCTGCAGTTGTGGTTACAGTGGATGTTGTAGTGGCAACTGCTGTTGAGGTACCAGCTGCAGTTGTGGTGGCATTGGCTGTTGTAGTGTGGGCTGCAGTTGTGGTGACAGGGGTAGTTGTAGTAGCAGCTGCAGTTGCAGTAGCAGCCTCTGTCGTAAGAGTGACTGGAGTTGTGGCGGCACTGGCTGTTGTAGTGTGGGCTGTAGTTGTGGTTACAGGGGATGTTGTAGTGGTAACTGCTGTTGAGGTACCAGCTGCAGTTGTGGTGGCAGAAGCTGTTGTAGTGTGGGCTGCAGTTGTGGTTAAACGGAAAGATGTAGTGGCAACTGCTGTTGTAGTACCAGCTGCAGTTGTGGTGGCATTGGCTGTTGTAGTGTGGGCTGCAGTTGTTGTGACAGGGGAAGCTGTGGTAGCATCTGCAGTTGAACTGGTCGCACCTATCATAGGAGCGGCTGTGGTGGTGGTGGGAGCAGTTGTGGTAGCAGCGGCTGTTGTCGTGTTGGCTGTAGTTGTGGCGACATGGTAAGTTTTAGTGGTGGCTGCTGTTGTGTTAGCATCTGTAATTGTAGTGGCTGCGTCTTTTGTCGTGTGGGCTGCAGTTGTGATGACAGGGGAAGTTGTAGTAGCAGCTGCAGTTGTAATGGCAGCAGCTGTATGAGGAACGTTTGCAGTTGTGGTGGCAATGGCAGTTGTAGAACCAGCTGCAGTTGTGGTGACAGGGGCATTCGTAGTGACGGCTACAGTTGTGGTAGCTGGGACTGCTGTAGTGGCGGCTGCAGTTGTGATGATAGCTGCAGTTGGGGTGGCAGTGGGTGTTGTACGGTGGGCTGCAGTTGTGATGACAGGGGAAGTTGTGGTGGAGACTGCTGTTGTAGTACCTTCTTTAGTTGTGGTGGCAGCGGCTGTTTTGGTGGCGGCTGCAGTTGTGGTGTTAGCTGCAGTTGTGGTTACAGGGGAAGCTATTGTGGCGGCTGCTGTTGTAGTAGCAGCTGCAGTAGTGGTGTCAGGTGCTTTTGTAGTGGCGGCTGCTGTTGTGGTGACAGCGGATGTTGTCGTAGTATCAGATGCAGTTGTGGTTGCGGCAGCTGCTGTTGTGGTAACAGCTGACATTTTGGTGGCAGGGGCTGAAGTAGTTGTGGCTCCAGTTGTGGTGAGAGGGGCTGTAGTAGTGGTGGGAGCACTTGTGGTGGCAGTGGCTGTTGTAGTGGTGATTGCAGTTGTAGTGGCTGGTACTGTTGTGCTGGCGGTTGTGGTAGCGGGAGTTGTCAAAGTAATAAATGCAGTTGATGTGGTTGCAGATGCTGTTCTGGTAGCGGCTGAAATTGTGGTGTTAGCAGTTGTGGTGGCAGAGGCTATTGTCATAGTGGCAGATTTTGTTGTCGTTAACATCTGTAATTGTAGTGGGAGGAGCTGTCGTAGTAGTTCGACTATATTTGTGGTGGCAGGGGCTGTCGTCGTAGAAGCTGCAGTTTTGGTGACAGGGGCTATTGCAGTTTCGACTGCTGTTTTGGTGACATCGGATGTTGTCGTAGTATCAGATGCAGTTGTGGTTGCGGCAGCTGCTGTTGTGGTAGCAGCTGAAGTTGGTGTGGCAGGGGCTGACGTTGTTGCGGCTACAGTTGTGGTGAGAAGGGCTGTAGTAGTAGTGGGAGCAGTTGTGGGGGCATTGGCTGTTGTGTCGATTGCAGTTGTGGTGGCGGCTGCAGTTGTGGTGGTGGCAGCGGGAGTTATCGAAGTGGTAAATGCAGTTGATGTGATGGCAGATGCTGTTCTTGTAGCGGCTGAAGTTGTGGTGGCAGGGGCTGACGTAGTTGCAGCTACAGTTGTGGTGAGAGGGGCTTTAGCAGTTGTGGCTGCAGTTGTGGTGGCAAGGGCTGTTGTAGTGGCGGCTGTGGTGGCTGATACTGTTGGTGTGGCATTGGGAGTTGTCGAAGTCGCAAATGCAGTTGTGGTGGTGGCAGTTGAGGTGGCAGGGGCTGCTGTTGTAGTGGCAGCTGCAGTTGTGGTAGCAGCTGCAGTTCTGTTGGCAGGGGCTGTCGTAGGAGTGGCTGCATTTGTGGTGGCAGCGGCTGTTGTGTTGGCTGGGGATGTTGTTGTAGAGGCTGCAGTTGTGGTGACAGGGGCTGTGGTAGTGCTGGATACAGTTGTGGTAGGTGATGTTGTTGTGGAAGTACTTGTGGTTGTTGTGACTACTGTCATATTGGCAGATGCAGTTGTGGTAGCAGCTGCAGTTGTGGTGGCAGTGGCTTCTGAAGTGTGGGCTGCAGTTTTGCTGACAGGAGCTTTTGTTGTGGTGGATGCTGTTCTGGTGATTGTAATGGCTGCAGTAGTGGCAGGAGTTGTCGTAGGAAAGACTGTAGTTGTGGTGGCAGTAGTAGTGGCGGCTGCAGTTGTGGTAGCTGGGACTGTTGTATTGGCGGCTGAAGTTGTGATGACAGGGGAATTGGTAGTGGCGGCTACAGTTGTGGTAGCTGGGACTGTTGTAGTGGCGGCTGCAGTTGTGGTGACAGGGGAAGTTGTAGTAGCAGCTGCAGTTGTAGTAGCAGCAGCTGTATGAGGAGCTGCTGCAGTTGTGGTGGCAGCAGCAGGTGTAGAACCACCTGCAGTTGTGGTGACAGGGGAATTGGTAGTGGCGGCTACAGTTGTGGTAGCTGGGACTGTTGTAGTGGCGGCTGCAGTTGTGGTGACAGGGGAAGTTGTAGTAGCAGCTGCAGTTGTAGTAGCAGCAGCTGTATGAGGAGCTGCTGCAGTTGTGGTGGCAGCGGCAGTTGTAGAACCAGCTGCAGTTGTGGTGACAGGGGAATTGGTAGTGGCGGCTACAGTTGTGGTAGCTGGGACTGTTGTAGTGGCGGCTGCAGTTGTGGTGACAGGGGAAGTTGTAGGGGCGACTGCTGTTGAAGTATTTTCTTTAGTTGTGGTGGCAGCGGCTGTTTTGGAGGTGGCTGCAGTTGTGGTTTTAGCTGCAGTTGTGGTGTTAGCTGCAGTTGTGGTGTTAGCTGCAGTTGTGGTGTTAGCTGCAGTTGTGGTGTTAGCTGCAGTTGTGGTGTTAGCTGCAGTTGTGGTGTTAGCTGCAGTTGTGGTGTTAGCTGCAGTTGTGGTGTTAGCTGCAGTTGTGGTGTTAGCTGCAGGTGTGGTGTTAGCTGCAGGTGTGGTGTTAGCTGCAGGTGTGGTGTTAGATGCAGGTGTGGTGTTAGCTGCAGTTGTGGTGTTAGCTGCAGTTGTGGTGATAGGGGAAGTTGTTGTAGCAGCTGCAGTTGTGGTGTTAGCTGCAGTTGTGGTGACAGGGGAAGTTGTAGTAGCAGCTGCAGTTGTAGTGGCATTCTCTGTCGTAAGAGTGGCTGCAGTTGTGGTGGCAGAAGCTGTTGTAGTGTGGGCTGCAGTTGTGGTTATAGGGGAAGTTGTAGTGGCAACTGCTATTGTAGTACCAGCTGCAGTTGCCGTGGCATTGGCAGTTGTTGTGTGGGTTGCAGTTGTGGTGACAGGGGAATTTGTGGTTACAGGGGAAGTTGTAATGGCAACTGCTGTTGTAGTACCAGCTGCAGTTGTGGTGGCATTGGATGTTGTAGTGTGGGCTGCAGTTGTAGTGGCAGCCTCTGTCGTAAGAGCAGGCAGAAGCTGTGAGATGGCAGAAGCTGTTGTAGTGTGGGCTGCAGTTGTGGTTACAGGGGATGTTGCAGTGTCAACTGCTGTTGAGGTACCAGCTGCAGTTGTGGTGGCACTGGCTGTTGTAGTGTGGGCTGCAGTTGTGGTGACAGGGGAAGTTGTAGTAGCAGCTGCAGTTGTAGTGGCAGCTGCAGTTGTAGTGGCAGCCTCTGTCGTAGGAGCGGCTGCAGTTGTGGTGGCATTGGCTGTTGTAGTGTGGGCTGCAGTTGTGGTGACAGGGGAAGTTGTAGTGGCAACTGCTGTTGTAGTACCAGCTGCAGTTGTAGTGGCAGCCTCTGTCGTAGGAGCGGCTGCAGTTGTGGTGGCATTGGCTGTTGTAGTGTGGGCTGCAGTTGTGGTGACAGGGGATGTTGTAGTAGCAACTGCTGTTGAGGTACCAGCTGCAGTTGTGGTGGCATTGGCTGTTGTAGTGTGGGCTGCAGTTGTGGTTGCAGGGGAAGTTGTAGTAGCAGCTGCAGTTGTATTGGCAGCCTCTGTCATAGGAACGGCTGCAGTTGTAGTGGCATTGGCAGTTGTTGTGTGGGTTGCAGTTGTGGTGACAGGGGAATTTGTGGTTACAGGGGAAGTTGTAATGGCAACTGCTGTTGTAGTACCAGCTGCAGTTGTGGTGGCATTGGATGTTGTAGTGTGGGCTGCAGTTGTAGTGGCAGCCTCTGTCGTAAGAGCAGGCAGAAGCTGTGAGATGGCAGAAGCTGTTGTAGTGTGGGCTGCAGTTGTTGTTAGAGGGGAAGTTGTAGTGGCAACTGCTGTTGCAGCACCAGCTGCAGTTGTAGTGGCATTGGGTGTTGTAGTGTGGGCTGCAGTTGTAGTGGCAGCCTCTGTCGTAGGAGCGGCTGCAGTTGTGGTGGCATTGGCTGTTGTAGTGTGGGCTGCAGTTGTGGTGACAGGGGAAGTTGTAGTGGCAACTGCTGTTGAGGTACCAGCTGCAGTTGTGGTGGCATTGGCTGTTGTAGTGTGGGCTGCAGTTGTGGTGCCAGGTGAAGTTGTAGTTGCAGCTGCAGTTGTAGTGGCAGCTTCTGTCGAAAGAGTGGCTGCAGTTGTGTTTGCAGAAGCTTTTGTAATGTGGGATGCAGCTGTGGTGACAGGGGAAGTTGTAGTTGCAACTGCTTTTTTAGTACCAGCTGCAGTTGTGGTGGCATTGGCTGTTGTAGTGTGTGCTGCAGTTGTGGTTATAGGGGAAGTTGTAGTATCAGCTGCAGTTGAGATGGCATTGGCTGTTTTAGTGTGGGCTGCAGTTGTGGTTACAGGGGATGTTGTAGTGTCAACTGCTGTTGAGGTACCAGCTGCAGTTGTGGTGGCACTGGCTGTTGTAGTGTGTGCTGCAGTTGTTCTTATAGGGGATGTTGTAGTGGCAACTAATGTTGAGGTACCAGCTGCAGTTGTGGTGACATTGGCTGTTGTAGTGTGGGCTGCAGTTGTGGTTGTAGGGGAAGTAGTAGTAGCAGCTGCAATTGTAGTGGCAGCCTCTGTCGTAGGAGCGGCTGCAGTTGTGGTGGCAGAAATTGTTGAAGTGTGGGCTGCAGTTGTGGTTGCAGGGGAAGTTGTAGTAGCAGCTGCAGTTGTAGTTGCAGCTTCTGTTGTTGGAGCGGCTGCAGTTGTGGTTGCAGGGGAAGTTGTAGTAGCAGCTGCAGTTGCAGCCTCTGTCGTAGGAGCCGCTGCAGTTGAGATGGCAGAAGCTGTTGTAGTGTGGGCTGCAGTTGTGGTGGCATTGGCTGTTGTAGTGTTGGCTGCAGTTGTGGTGACAGGGGAAGTTGTAGTAGCAGCTGAGGTTGTAGTGACAGCCTCTGTTGTATCAGTGGCTGCAGTTGTGGTGGCATTGGCTGTTGTAGTGTGGGCTGCAGTTGTGGTTGCAGGGGAAGTTGTAGTAGCAGCTGCAGTTGTAGTGGCATTGGCTGTTGTAGTGTGGGCTGCAGTTGTGGTTACAGGGGAAGTTGTAGTAGCAGCTGCAGTTGTAGTGGCAGCCTCTGTCGTAGGAGCGGCTGCAGTTGTGGTTACAGGGGAAGTTGTAGGAGCGGCTGCAGTTGTGGTGGCATTGGCTGTTTTAGTGTGGGCTGCAGTTGTGATTATAGGGGAAGTTTTATTGGCAGCTGCTGGAGTAGTACCAGCTGCAGTTGTGGTGGCATTGGCTGTTGCAGTGTGGGCTGCAGTTGTGTTTACAGGGGATGTTGTAGTGTCAACTGATGTTGAGGTACCAGCTGCAATTGTGGTGACAGGTGAAGTTGTAGTAGCAGCTGCAGTTGTACTAGCAGCCTCTGTCGTAAGAGTGACTGCAGTTGTGGTGGCATTGGCTGTTGTAGTGTGGGCTGCAGTTGTGGTTACAGGGGATGTTGTAGTGGCAACTGCTGTTGTAGTACCAGCTTCAGTTGTGGTGGCATTGGCTGTTGTAGTGTGGGCTGCAGTTGTGGTGGCAGAAGCAGTTGTAGTGTGGGCTGCAGTTGTGGTTGCAGGGGATGTTGAATTGGCAACTGCTGTTGAGGTACCAGCTGCAGTTGTGGTGGCATTGGCTGTTGTAGTGTGCGTTGCAGTTGTGGTGACAGGTGAAGTTGTAGTAGCAGCTGCAGTTGTAGTTGCAGCCTCTGTCGTAAGAGTGGCTGCAGTTGTGGTGGCAGAAGCTGTAGTAGTGTGGGCTGCAGTTGTGGTTGCAGGGGAAGTTGTAGTAGCAGCTGCAGTTGTAGTACCAGCTGCAGTTGTGGTGGCATTGGCTGTTGTAGTGTGGGCTGCAGTTGTGGTGACAGGGGAAGTTGTAGTATCAGCTGCAGTTGTAGTGGCAGCCTCTGTCGTAGGAACGGCTGCAGTTGTGGTGGCATTGGCTGTTGTACTGTGGGCTGCAGTTGTGTTGACAGGGGAAGTTGTAGTGGCAACTGCTGTTGCAGCACCAGCTGCAGTTGTAGTGGCATTGGGTGTTGTAGTGTGGGCTGCAGTTGTAGTGGCAGCCTCTGTCGTAGGAGCGGCTGCAGTTGTGGTTGCAGGGGAAGTTGTAGTAGCAGATGCAGTTGTAGTGGCAGCCTCTGCCATCACAACTGCAGCCACTCTTACGACAGAAGCCTTTTTAGTGTGGGCTGCAGTTGTGGTTATAGGGAAAGTTGTAGCGGCAACTGCTGTGGTAGTACCAGCTTCAGTTGTGGTGGCATCGGCTGTTGTAGTGTGGGCTGCAGTTGTAGTGGCAGCCTCTGTCGTAGGAGCGGCTGCGGTTGTGGCAGCAGCTGTTGTAGTGTGGGCTGCAGTTGTGTTGACAGGTAGAGTTGTAGTAGCAGCTGCAGTTGTAGTGGCCGCCTCTGTCGTAAGAGTTTCTGCAGTTGTGGTGGCAGAAGCTTTTGTAGTGTGGGGTGCAGTTGTGGTTGAAGGGGATGTTGTAGTGGCAGCTGCTGTTGAGGTACCAGCTGCAGTTGTGGTGGCATTGGCTGTTGTAGTGTGGTCTGCAGTTGTGGTGACAGGTAGAGTTGTAGTAGCAGCTGCAGTTGTAGTGGCAGCCTCTGTCGTAACAGTGGCTGCAGTTGTGGTGGCATTGGCTGTTTTAGTATGGGCTGCAGTTGTGGTTACAGGGGAAGTTGTAGTGGCAACTGCTGTTGTAGTACCAGCTGCAGTTGTGGTGGCATTGGCTGTTGTAGTGTGGGCTGCAGTTGTGTTGACAGGTGAAGTTGTAGTAGCAGCTGCAGTTGTAGTGGCAGCCTCCGTCGTAAGAGTGGCTGCAGTTGTGGTGTCAGAAGCTGTTGTAGTGTGGGCTGCAGTTGTGGTTACAGTGGATGTTGTAGTGGCAACTGCTGTTGAGGTACCAGCTGCAGTTGTGGTGTCATTGGCTGTTCTAGTGTGGGCTGCAGTTGTGGTTACAGTGGATGTTGTAGTGGCAACTGCTGTTGAGGTACCAGCTGCAGTTGTGGTGGCATTGGCTGTTGTAGTGTGGGCTGCAGTTGTGGTGACAGGGGTAGTTGTAGTAGCAGCTGCAGTTGCAGTAGCAGCCTCTGTCGTAAGAGTGACTGGAGTTGTGGCGGCACTGGCTGTTGTAGTGTGGGCTGCAGTTGTGGTTACAGGGGATGTTGTAGTGGTAACTGCTGTTGAGGTACCAGCTGCAGTTGTGGTGGCAGAAGCTGTTGTAGTGTGGGCTGCAGTTGTGGTTAAACGGAAAGATGTAGTGGCAACTGCTGTTGTAGTACCAGCTGCAGTTGTGGTGGCATTGGCTGTTGTAGTGTGGGCTGCAATTGTGGTGACAGGTGAAGTTGTAGTAACAGCTGCAGTTGTAGTGGCAGCCTCTGTCGTACGAGTGGCTGCAGTTGTGGTGGCAGAAGCTGTTGTAGTGTGGGCTGCAGTTGTGGTTACAGGGGATGTTGTAGTGGTAACTGCTGTTGAGGTACTAGCTGCAGTTGTGGTGGCATTGGTTGTTGTAGTGTGGGCTGCAGTTGTGGTGACAGGTGAAGTTGTAGTAGCAGCTGCAGTTGTAGTGGCAGCCTCTGTCGTAAGAGTGGCTGCAGTTGTGGTGGCATTGGCTGTTCTAGTATGGGCTGCAGTTGTGGTTGCAGGGGAAGTTGTAGTGGCAGATGCAGTTGTAGTGACAGCCTCTGTCGTAGGAGCGGCTGCAGTTGTGGTGGCATTGGCTGTTCTAGTATGGGCTGCAGTTGTGGTTACAGGGGAAGTTGTAGTAGCAGCTGCAGTTGTAATGGCAGCCTCTGTCGTAAGAGTGGCTGCAGTTGTGGTGGCAGAAGCAGTTGTAGTGTGGGCTGCAGTTGTGGTGACAGGTGAAGTTGTAGTAGCAGCTGCAGTTGTAGTGGCAGCCTCTGTCGTAAGAGTGGCTGCAGTTGTGGTGGCACAAGCTGTTGAAGTGTGGACTGCAGTTGTGGTTGCAGGGGAAGTTGTAGTAGCAGCTGCAGTTGTAGTACCAGCTGCAGTTGTGGTGGCATTGGCTGTTGTAGTGTGGGCTGCAGTTGTGGTGACAGGTGAAGTTGTAGTAGCACCTGCAGTTGTAGTGGCAGCCTCTGTCGTAAGAGTGGCTGCAGTTGTGGTGGCAGAAGCTGTTGTAGTGTGGGCTGCAGTTGTGGTTACAGGAGATGTTGTAGTGGTAACTGCTGTTGAGGTACCAGCTGCAGTTGTGGTGGCATTGGCTGTTGTAGTGTGGGTTGCAGTTGTGGTGACAGGTGAAGTTGTGGTGACAGTTGAAGTTGTAGTAGCACCTGCAGTTGTAGTGGCAGCCTCTGTCGTAAGAGTGGCTGCAGTTGTGGTGGCAGAAGCTGTTGTAGTGTGGACTGCAGTTGTGGTTGCAGGGGAAGTTGTAGTAGCAGCTGCAGTTGTAGTACCAGCTGCAGTTGTAGTGGCATTGGCTGTTGTAGTGTGGGCTGCAGTTGTGGTGACAGGTAGAGTTGTAGTAGCAGATGCTGTTGTAGTGGCAGCCTCTGCCATCACAACTGCAGCCAATCTTACGACAGACGCCTTTGTAGTGTGGGCTGCAGTTGGTGTTATAGGGAAAGTTGTAGCGGCAACTGCTGTGGTAGTACCAGCTTCAGTTGTGGTGGCATTGGCTGTTGAAGTGTGGGCTGCAGTTGTGGTTACAGGGGATGTTGTAGTGGTAACTGCTGTTGAGGTAACAGTTGCAGTTGTGGTGGCATTGGCTGTTGTAGTGTGGGCTGCAGTTGTGGTGACAGGGGAAGTTGTAGTAGCAGCTGCAGTTGTAGTGGCAGCCTCTGTCGTAGGAGCGGCTGCAGTTGTGGTGGCAGAAGCTGTTGTAGTGTGGGCTGCAGTTGTGTTGACAGGTGAAGTTGTAGTAGCACCTGCAGTTGTAGTGGCAGCCTCTGCCATCACAACTGCAGCCAATCTTACGACAGAAGCCTTTGTAGTGTGGGCTGCAGTTGTGGTTGAAGGGGATGTTGTAGTGGCAGCTGCTGTTGAGGTACCAGCTGCAGTTGTGGTGGCATTGGCTGTTGTAGTGTGGACTGCAGTTGTGGTTGTAGGGGAAGTTGTAGTGGCAGACGCAGTTGTAGTACCAGCTGCAGTTGTGCTGGCATTGGCTGTTGTAGTGTGGGCTGCAGTTGTGGTGACAGGAAGAGTTGTAGTAGCAGCTGCAGTTGTAGTGGCAGCCTCTGTCGTAAGAGTGGCTGCAGTTGTGGTGGCAGAAGCTGTTGTAGTGTGGGCTGCAGTTGTGGTGACAGGTAGAGTTGTAGTAGCAGCTGCAGTTGTAGTGGCAGCCTCTGTCGTAAGAGTGGCTGCAGTTGTGGTGGCATTGGCTGTTGTAGTGTGGGCTGCATTTGTGGTTACAGGGGAAGTTGTAGTAGCACCTGCAGTTGTAGTGGCAGCCTCTGTCGTAAGAGTGGCTGCAGTTGTGGTGGCAGGGGATGTAGTAGCAACTGCTGTTGAGGTACCAGCTGCAGTTGTGGTGGCATTGGCTGTTGTAGTGTGGTCTGCAGTTGTGGTTACAGGGGAAGTTGTAGTAGCAGCTGCAGTTGTAGTGGCAGCCTCTGTCGTAAGAGTGACTGCAGTTGTGGTGGCAGAAATTGTTGAAGTGTGGGCTGCAGTTGTGGTTGCAGGGGAAGTTGTAGTAGCAGCTGCAGTTGTAGTTGCAGCTTCTGTCGTTGGAGCGGCTGCAGTTGAGATGGCAGAAGCTGTTGTCGTGTGGGCTGCAGTTGTGGTTACAGGGGATGTTGTAGTGGCAACTGTAGTTGAGGTACCAGCTGCAGTTGTGGTGGCATTGGCTGTTGTAGTGTGGGCTGTAGTTGTGGTGACAGGGGATGTTGTAGTAGCACCTGCAGTTGTAGTGGCAGCCTCTGCCATCACAACTGCAGCCAATGTTACGACAGAAGCCTTTGTAGTGTGGGCTGCAGTTGTGGTTGAAGGGGATGTTGTAGTGGCAGCTGCTGTTGAGGTACCAGCTGCAGTTGTGGTGGCATTGGCTGTTGTAGTGTGGACTGCAGTTGTGGTTGTAGGGGAAGTTGTAGTGGCAGACGCAGTTGTAGTACCAGCTGCAGTTGTGCTGGCATTGGCTGTTGTAGTGTGGGCTGCAGTTGTGGTGACAGGAAGAGTTGTAGTAGCAGCTGCAGTTGTAGTGGCAGCCTCTGTCGTAAGAGTGGCTGCAGTTGTGGTGGCAGAAGCTGTTGTAGTGTGGGCTGCAGTTGTGGTGACAGGTAGAGTTGTAGTAGCAGCTGCAGTTGTAGTGGCAGCCTCTGTCGTAAGAGTGGCTGCAGTTGTGGTGGCATTGGCTGTTGTAGTGTGGGCTGCATTTGTGGTTACAGGGGAAGTTGTAGTAGCACCTGCAGTTGTAGTGGCAGCCTCTGTCGTAAGAGTGACTGCAGTTGTGGTGGCAGAAATTGTTGAAGTGTGGGCTGCAGTTGTGGTTGCAGGGGAAGTTGTAGTAGCAGCTGCAGTTGTAGTTGCAGCTTCTGTCGTTGGAGCGGCTGCAGTTGAGATGGCAGAAGCTGTTGTCGTGTGGGCTGCAGATGTGGTTACAGGGGATGTTGTAGTGGCAACTGTAGTTGAGGTACCAGCTGCAGTTGTGGTGGCATTGGCTGTTGTAGTGTGGGCTGTAGTTGTGGTGACAGGGGATGTTGTAGTGGCAACTGCTGGAGTAGTACCAGCTGCAGTTGTGGTGGCATTGGCTGTTGTAGTGTGGGCTGCAGTTGTTGTGACAGGGGAAGTTGTAGGAGCGGCTGCAGTTGTGGTGGCATTGGCTGTTTTAGTGTGGGCTGCAGTTGTGGTTATAGGGGAAGTTGTAGTGGCAACTGCTGGAGTAGTACCAGCTGCAGTTGTGGTGGCATTGGTTGTTGTAGTACCAGCTGCAGTTGTGGTGACAGGGGAAGTTGTAGTATCAGCTGCAGTTGTTGTGGCATTGGCTGTTGTAGTGTGGGCTGCAGTTGTGGTGACAGGGGAAGTAGTAATAGCAGCTGCAGTTGTAGTAGCAGCCTCTATCATAGGAACGGCTGCAGTTGTGGTGTTATTGGCTGTTGTAGTGTGGGCTGCAGTTGTGGTTATAGGGGAAGTTGTAGTGGCAGCCTCTGTCGTAAGAGTGACTGCAGTTGTGGTGGCAGAAATTGTTGAAGTGTGGGCTGCAGTTGTGGTTGCAGGGGAAGTTGTAGTGGCAGATGCAGTTGTAGAGACAGCCTCTGTCGTAGGAGCGGCTGCAGTTGTGGTGGTATTGGCTATTGTAGTATGGGCTGCAGTTGTGGTTACAGGGGAAGTTGTAGTAGCAGCTGAAGTTGTAGTGGC
This sequence comes from Oncorhynchus mykiss, assembly GCF_057628025.1. NCBI lineage: Eukaryota > Metazoa > Chordata > Actinopteri > Salmoniformes > Salmonidae > Oncorhynchus > Oncorhynchus mykiss. The sequence continues at coordinate 28,548,918 of NC_143051.1, forward strand.
AGCCTCTGTCTTAAGAGTGGCTGCAGTTGTGGTGGCAGAAGCTGTTGTATTGTGGGGTGCAGTTGTGGTTATAGGGAAAGTTGTAGTGGCAACTGCTGTTGTAGTACCAGCTGCAGTTGTGGTGGCATTGGCTGTTGTAGTGTGGGCTGCAGTTGTGGTGACAGGTGAAGTTGTAGTTGCAGCTGTAGTGGCAGCCTCTGTCGTAAGAGTTGCTGCAGTTGTGATGGCAGAAGCCTTTGTAGTGTGGGCTGCAGTTGTGGTTGCAGGGGATGTAGTGGCAACTGCTGTTGAGGTACCAGCTGCAGTTGTGGAGGCATTGGCTGTTGTAGTGATGTCTGCAGTTGTGGTAACAGGGGAAGTTGTAGTAGCAGCTGCAGTTGTGGTGGCATTGGCTGTTGTAGTGTGGGCTGCAGTTGTGGTTACAGGGGATGTTGTAGTGGCAACTGCTGTTGAGGTACCAGCTGCAGTTGTGGAGGCATTGGCTGTTGTAGTGTGGGCTGCAGTTGCGGTTGCAGGGGAAGTTGTAGTAGCAGCTGCAGTTGTAGTTGCAGCTTCTGTCGTTGGAGTGGCTGCAGTTGAGATGGCAGAAGCTGTTGTAGTGTGGGCTGCAGTTGTGGTGACAGGGGAAGTTGTAGTGGCAGATGCAGTTGTAGTGACAGCCTCTGTCGTAGGAGCGGCTGCAGTTGTGGTGGTATTGGCTGTTGTAGTGTGGGCTGCAGTTGTGGTTATAGGGGAAGTTGTAGTGGCAACTGCTGGAGTAGTACCAGCTGCAGTTGTGGTGGCATTGGCTGTTGTAGTGTGGGCTGCAGATGTGGTAACAGGGGAAGTTGTAGTACCAGCTGCAGTTGTGGTGGCATTGGCTGTTGTAGTGTGGGCTGCAGTTGTTGTGACAGGGGAAGTTGTAGTAGCAGCTGCAGTTGTAGTGGCAGCCTCTGTCGTAGGAGCGGCTGCAGTTGTGGTGGCATTGTTTTTTTTAGTGTGGGCTGCAGTTGTGGTTATAGGGGAAGTTGTAGTGGCAACTGCTGTTGTAGTATCAGCTGCAGTTGTGGTGGCATTGGCTGTTGTAGTGTGGGTTGCAGTTGTCGTTAGAGGGATTGTTGTAGTGGCAACTTCATTTGTAGTATCAGCTGCAGTTGTGGTGACATGGGAAGTTGTAGTAGCAGCTGCAGTTGTAGAATCAGCCTCTGTCGTAAGAGTGGCTGCTGTTGTGGTGGCAGAAGCTGTTGTAGTGTGGGCTGCAGTTGTGGTGACAGGGGAAGTTGTAGTAGCAGCCTCTGTCATAGGAACGGCTGCAGTTGTGGTGGTATTGGCTGTTGTAGTGTGGGCTGCAGTTGTGGTTATAAGGGAAGTTGTAGTGGCAACTGCTGGAGTTGTACCAGCTGCAGTTGTGGTGGCATTGGCTGTTGTAGTGTGAGCTGCAGTTGTGGTGACAAGTAGAGTTGTAGTAGCAGCTGCAGTTGTAGTGGCAGCCTCTGTCGTAAGAATGACTGCAGTTGTGGTGGCAGAAATTGTTGAAGTGTGGGCTGCAGTTGTGGTTGCAGGGGAAGTTGTAGTGGCAGATGCAGTTGTAGTGACAGCCTCTGTCGTAAGAGTGACTGCAGTTGTGGTGGCATTGGCTGTTCTAGTATGGGCTGCAGTTGTGGTTACAGGGGAAGTTGTAGTAGCAGCTGCAGTTGTAGTGGCAGCCTCTGTCGTAAGAGTGGCTGCTGTTGTGGTGGCAGAAGCTGTTGTATTGTGGGCTGCAGTTGTGGTTATAGGGAAAGTTGTAGTTGCAGCTGTAGTGTCAGCCTCTGTCGTAAGAGTGGCTGCAGTTGTGATGGCAGAAGCCTTTGTAGTGTGGGCTGCAGTTGTGGTTGCAGGGGTTGTAGTAGCAACTGCTGTTGAGGTACCAGCTGCAGTTGTGGTGGCATTGGCTGTTGTAGTGTGGGCTGCAGTTGTGGTGACAGGTAGAGTTGTAGTAGCAGCTGCAGTTGTAGTGGCAGCCTCTGTCGTAAGAGTGACTGCAGTTGTGGTGGCAGAAATTGTTGAAGTGTGGGCTGCAGTTGTGGTTGCAGGGGAAGTTGTAGTGGCAGATGCAGTTGTAGTGACAGCCTCTGTCGTAGGAGCGGCTGCAGTTGTGGTGGCATTGGCTGTTCTAGTATGGGCTGCAGTTGTGGTTACAGGGGAAGTCGTAGTAGCAGCTGCAGTTGTAGTAGCAGCTGCAGTTGTAGTGGCAGCCTCTGTCGTAAGAGTGGATGCAGTTGTGGTGGCAGAAGCTGTTGTATTGTGGGCTGCATTTGTGGTTATAGGGAAAGTTGTAGTGGCAACTGCTTTTGTAGTACCAGCTGCAGTTGTGGTGGCATTGGCTGTTGTAATGTGGGCTGCAGTTGTGATGACAGGTGAAGTTGTAGTTGCAGCTGTAGTGGCAGCCTCTGTCGTAAGAGTGGCTGCAGTTGTGATGGCAGAAGCTTTTGTAGTGTGGGCTGCAGTTGTGGTGACAGGTGAAGTTGTAGTAGCAGCTGCAGTTGTAGTGGCAGCCTCTGTCGTAAGAGTGGCTGCAGTCGTGGTGGCAGAATCTGTTGTAGTGTGGGCTGCAGTTGTGGTTGCAGGGGATGTTGTAGTGGCAACTGCTGTTGAGGTACCAGCTGCAGTTGTGGTGGCATTGGCTGTTGTAGTGTGGGCTGCAGTTGTGGTGGCAGAAGATGTTGTAGTGTGGGCTGCAGTTGTGGTTACAGTGGTTGTTGTAGTGGCAACTGCTGTTGAGGTACCAGCTGCAGTTGTAGTGGCATTGGCTGTTGTAGTGTGGGCTGCAGTTGTGGTCACAGGGGAAGTTGTAGTAGCAGCTGCAGTTGTAGTGGCAGCCTCTGTCGTAGGAGAGGCTGCAGTTGTGGTTACAGGGGAAGTTGTAGTGGCAACTGATGTTGTAGTACCAGCTGCAGTTGTAGTGGCATTGGCTGTTGTATTGTGGGCTGCAGTTGTGGTCACAGGGGAAGTTGTAGTAGCAGCTGCAGTTGTAGTGGCAGCCTCTGTCGTAAGAGTGGCTGCAGTTGTGGTGGCAGAAGCTGTTGTTGTGTGGCCTGCAGTTGTGGTCACAGGGGAAGTTGTAGTAGCAGCTGCAGTTGTAGTGGCAGCCTCTGTCGTAAGAGTGGCTGCAGTTGTGGTGGCATTGGCTGTTGTAGTGTGGGCTGCAGTTGTGGTTACAGGGGATGTTGTAGTGGCAACTGCTGTTGAGGTACCAGCTGCAGTTTTGGAGGCATTGGCTGTTGTAGTGTGGTCTGCAGTTGTGGTAACAGGGGAAGTTGTAGTAGCAGCTGCAGTTGTGGTGGCATTGGCAGTTGTAGTGTGGGCTGCAGTTGTGGTTACAGGGGATGTTGTAGTGTCAACTGCTGTTGATGTACCAGCTGCAGTTGTGGAGGCATTGGCTGTTGTAGTGTGGTCTGCAGTTGTGGTGACAGGTGAAGTTGTAGTAGCAGCTGCAGTTGTAGTGGCAGCCTCTGTCGTAGGAGCGGCTGCAGTTGTGGTGGCATAGGCTGTTGTAGTATGGGCTGCAGTTGTGGTGACAGGGGAAGTTGTAGTGGCAGCCTCTATCGTAGGAGAGGCTGCAGTTGTGGTGGCATTGGCTGTTGAACTGTAGGCTGCAGTTGTGGTGACAGGGGAAGTTGTAGTATCAACTGCAGTTGTAGTTGCAGAATCTGTCGTAAGAGTGGCTGCAGTTGTGGTGGCATTGGCTGTTGAACTGTAGGCTGCAGTTGTGGTGACAGGGGAAGTTGTAGTGGCAAATGCTGTTGTAGTACCAGCTGCAGTTGTGGTGGCATTGGCTGTTGTAGTGTGTGCTGCAGTTGTGGTGACAGGGGAAGTTGTAGTAGCAGCTGCAGTTGTAGTGTCAGCCTCTGTCGTAAGAGTGGCTGCAGTTGTGGTGGCAGAAGCTGTTGTAGTACCAGCTTTAGTTGTGGTGGCATTGGGTGTTGTAGTGTGGGCTGCATTTGTGGTGACAGGGGAAGTTGTAGTAGCAGCTGCAGTTGTAGTGGCAGCCTCTGTCGTAGGAGTGGCTGCAGTTGAGATGTCAGAAGATGTTGTAGTGTGGGCAGCAGTTGTGGTTGCAGGGGAAGTTGTAGTGGCATCTGCTGTTGTAGTAACAGCTGCAGTTGTGGTGGCATTGGCTATTGTAGTATGTGCTGCAGTTGTGGTGACAGGGGAAGTTGTGGTGACAGGGGAAGTTGTAGTATCAGCTGCAGTTGTAGTTGCAGCCTCTGTCGTAGGAGCGACTGCAGTTGAGATGGCAGAAGCTGTTGTAGTCTGGGCTGCAGTTGTGGTGACAGGGGAAGTTGTGGTGACAGGGGAAGTTGTAGTAGCAGCTGCAGTTGTAGTTGCAGCCTCTGTCGTAGGAGCGGCTGCAGTTGTGGTGGCATAGGCTGTTGTAGTGTGGGCTGCAGTTGTGGTGACAGGGGAATTTGTAGTGGCAACTGCTGTTGTAGTACCAGCTGCAGTTGTGGTGGCATTGGCTGTTATAGTGTGGGCTGCAGTTGTGGTTAGAGGGGAAGTTGTAGTGACAACTACTGTTGTAGTACCAGCTGCAGTTGTGGTGGCAGAAGCTTTTGTAGAATGGGCTGCAGTTGTGGTTAGAGGGGAAGTTGTAGTGACAACTGCTGTTGTATTACCAGCTGCAGTTGTGGTGGCATTGGCTGTTGTAGTTTGGGCAGCAGTTTTGGTTGCAGGGGAAGTTGTAGTGGCAACTGCTGTTGTAGTAACAGCTGCAGTTGTGGTGGCATTGGCTTTTGTAGTGTAGGCTGCAGTTGTGGTTGCAGGGGAGGTTGTAGTGGCAACTGCTGGTGTAGTGGCAGCCTCTATCGTAGGAGCGGCTGCAGTTATGGTGGCAGGGGAAGTTGTAGTGGCAGCTGCAGTTGTAGTGGCAGCCTCTATCGTAGGAGCGGCTGCAGTTGTGGTGGCATAGGCTGTTGTAGTATGGGCTGCAGTTGTGGTGACAGGGGAAGTTGTAGTGGCAGCCTCTATCGTAGGAGAGGCTGCAGTTGTGGTGGCATTGGCTGTTGAACTGTAGGCTGCAGTTGTGGTGACAGGGGAAGTTGTAGTATCAACTGCAGTTGTAGTTGCAGAATCTGTCGTAAGATTGGCTGCAGTTGTGGTGGCATTGGCTGTTGAACTGTAGGCTGCAGTTGTGGTGACAGGGGAAGTTGTAGTGGCAAATGCTGTTGTAGTACCAGCTGCAGTTGTGGTGGCATTGGCTGTTGTAGTGTGTGCTGCAGTTGTGGTGACAGGGGAAGTTGTAGTAGCAGCTGCAGTTGTAGTGTCAGCCTCTGTCGTAAGAGTGGCTGCAGTTGTGGTGGCAGAAGCTGTTGTAGTGTGGGCTGCAGTTGTGGTTAGAGGGGAAGATGTAGTGGCAACTGCTGTTGTAGTACCAGCTGCAGTTGTGGTGGCATTGGGTGTTGTAGTGTGGGCTGCATTTGTGGTGACAGGGGAAGTTGTAGTAGCAGCTGCAGTTGTAGTGGCAGCCTCTGTCGTAGGAGCGGCTGCAGTTGAGATGTCAGAAGATGTTGTAGTGTGGGATGCAGTTGTGGTTAAAGGGGAAGTTGTAGTGGCAACTGCTGTTGTATTACCAGCTGCAGTTGTGGTGGCATTGGCTGTTGTAGTGTGAGCAGCAGTTGTGGTTGCAGGGGAAGATGTAGTGTCATCTCCTGTTGTAGTAACAGCTGCAGTTGTGGTGGCATTGGCTGTTGTAGTATGTGCTGCAGTTGTGGTGACAGGGGAAGTTGTGGTGACAGGGGAAGTTGTAGTATCAGCTGCAGTTGTAGTTGCAGCCTCTGTCGTAGGAGCGACTGCAGTTGAGATGGCAGAAGCTGTTGTAGTCTGGGCTGCAGTTGTGGTGACAGGGGAAGTTGTAGTAGCAGCTGCAGTTGTAGTTGCAGCCTCTGTCGTAGGAGCGGCTGCAGTTGTGGTGGCATAGGCTGTTGTAGTGTGGGCTGCAGTTGTGGTGACAGGGGAATTTGTAGTGGCAACTGCTGTTGTAGTACCAGCTGCAGTTGTGGTGGCATTGGCTGTTGTAGTTTGGGCAGCAGTTGTGGTTGCAGGGGAAGTTGTAGTGGCAACTGCTGTTGTAGTAACAGCTGCAGTTGTGGTGGCATTGGCTGTTGTAGTATGTGCTGCAGTTGTTGTGACAGGGGAAGTTGTAGTAACAGCTGCAGTTGTGGTGGCATTGGCTGTTGTAGTATGGGCTGCAGTTGTGGTGACGGTGGAAGTTGTAGTAGCAGCTGCAGTTGTAGTGGCAGCCTCTGTAGTAGGAGCGGCTGCAGTTGAGATGGCAGAAGCTGTTGTAGTGTGGGCTGCAGTTGTGGTGACAGGGGAAGTTGTAGCTGTAGTTGTAGTACCAGCTGCAGTTGTGGTGGCAGCCTCTGTCTTAGGAGCGGCTGCAGTTGTGGTGGCATTGGCTGTTGTAGTGTGGGCTGCAGTTGTGGTGACAGGGGAAGTTGTGGTTACAGAGGAAGTTGTAGTGGCAACTGCTGTTGTAGTACCAGCTGCAGTTGTGGTGGCATTGGCTGTTGTAGTCTGGGCTGCAGTTGTGGTGACAGGGGAAGTTGTGGTTACAGAGGAAGTTGTAGTGGCAACTGCTGTTGTATTACCAGCTGCAGTTGTGGTGGCATTGGCTTTTGTAGTGTAGGCTGCAGTTGTGGTTGCAGGGGAGGTTGTAGTGGCAACTGCTGGTGTAGTACCAGCTGCAGTTGTGGTGGCATTGGCTGTTGTAGTGTGGGCTGCATTTGTGCTGACAGTGGAAGTTGTAGTGGAAACTGCTGTTGTAGTCCCAGCTGCAGTTGTGGTGGTATTGGCTGTTGTAGTATGTGCTGCAGTTGTGGTGGCATTGGCTGTTGAAGTATGGGCTACCGTTGTGGTGACAGGGGAAGTTGTAGTATCAGATGCAGTTGTAGTTGCAGCCTCTGTCGTAGGAGCGGCTGCAGTTGAGATGGCAGAAGCTGTTGTAGTGTGGGCTGCAGTTGTGGTTATAGGGGAAGTTGTAGTTGCAACTGCTGTTGTAGTACCAGCTGCAGTTGAGGTGGCATTGACTGTTGTAGTATGGGTTGCAGCTGTGGTTAGAGGGGAAGTTGTAGTGGCAGCTGATGTTGAGGTACCAGCTGCAGTTGTGCTGGCATTGGCTGTTGTAGTGTGGTCTGCAGTTGTGGTGACAGGTAGAGTTGTAGTAGCAGCTGCAGTTGCTGTGGCAGCCTCTGTGGAAGGATCCGCTGCAGTTGAGATGGCAGAAGCTGTTGTAGTGTGGGCTGCAGTTGTGGTTAAAGGGGAAGTTGTAGTGGCAACTGCAGTTGTGGTTGCATTGGCTGTTGTAGTGTGGGCTGCAGTTGTGGTTACAGGGGATGCTGTAGTGGTAACTGCTGTTGAGGTACCAGCTGCAGTTGTGGTGGCATTGGCTGTTGTAGTGTGGTCTGCAGTTGTGGTGACAGGTAGAGTTGTAGTAGCAGCTGCAGTTGCTGTGGCAGCCTCTGTGGAAGGAGCCGCTGCAGTTGAGATGGCAGAAGCTGTTGTAGTGTGTCCTGCAGTTGTGGTTATATGGGAAGTTGTAGTGGCAACTGATGTTGAGGTACCAGCTGCAGTTGTGGTGGCATTGGCTGTTGTAGTGTGGGCTGCAGTTGTGGTTACAGGGGATGCTGTAGTGGCAACTGCTGTTGTAGTAACAGCTGCACTTTTGGTGGCATTGGCTGTTGTTGTGTGGGCTGCAGTTGTGGTTATAGGGGAAGTTGTAGTAGCAGCTGCAGTTGCAGCCTCTGTCGTGGGAGCCGCTGCAGTTGAGATGGCAGAAGCTGTTGTAGTGTGGGCTGCAGTTGTGGTGACAGGGGTAGTTGTAGTAGCAGCTGCAGTTGTGGTGGCATTGGCTGTTGTAGTGTGGGCTGAAGTTGTGGTGACAGGGGAAGTTGTAGTAGCAGCTGCAGTTGTAGTGGCAGCCTCTGTCGGTGTAGTTGAGATGGCAGAAGCTGTTGTAGTGTGGGCTGCAGTTGTGGTTATAGGGGAAGTTGTAGTGGCAACTGCTGTTGAGGTACCAGCTGCAGTTGTGGAGGCATTGGCTGTTGTAGTGTGGGCTACAGTTGTGGTTACAGGGGATGCTGTAGTGGCAACTGCTGTTGAGGTACCAGCTGCAGTTGTGGAGGCATTGGCTGTTGTAGTGTGGGCTGCAGTTGTGGTTACAGGGGATGCTGTAGTGGCAACTGCTGTTGAGGTACCAGCTGTAGTTGTGGAGGCATTGGCTGTTGTAGTGTGGGCTACAGTTGTGTTTGCAGGGGAAGTTGTAGTTGCAACGGCTGTTGTAGTACCAGCTGCAGTTTTGGTGGCATTGGCTGTTGTAGTGTGGGCTGCAGTTGTGGTTATAGTGGAAGTTGTAGTAGCAGCTGCAGTTGTGGTGGCATTGGCTGTTGTAGTGTGGGCTGCAGTTGTGGTTACAGGGGATGCTGTAGTGGCAACTGATGTTGAGGTACCAGCTGCAGTTGTGGTGGCATTGCCTGTTGTAGTGTGTGCTGCAGTTGTGGTGACAGGTGAAGTTGTAGTAGCAGCTGCAGTTGTGGTGGCATTGGCTGTGGTAGTGTGGGCTGCAGTTGTGGTGACAGGGGAAGTTGTAGTGGCAACTGCTGTTGTAGTACCAGCTGCAGTTGTGGTGGCATTGGCTGTTGTAGTCTGGGCTGCAGTTGTGGTGACAGGGGAAGTTGTGGTTAAAGGGGAAGTTGTAGTGGCAACTGCTGTTGTGGTGGCATTGGCTGTTGTAGTATGGGCTACCGTTGTGGTGACCGGGGAAGTTGTAGTGGCAACTGCTGTTGTATTACCAGCTGCAGTTGTGTTGGCATTGGCTTTTGCATTGGCTTTTGTAGTGTAGGCTGCAGTTGTGGTGACAGGTGAAGTTGTAGTAGCAGCTGCAGTTGAGGTGGCAATGGCTGTTGTAGTGTGGGCTGCAGTTGTGGTTAGAGGGGAAGTTGTAGTGCCAACTGATGTTGAGGTACCAGCTGCAGTTGTGCTGGCATTGGCTGTTGTAGTTTGGTCTGCAGTTGTGGTGACAGGGGAAGTTGTAGTGGTTACTGCTGTTGTAGTACCAGCGGCAGTTGTGGTGGCATTGGCTGTCGTAGTGTGGGCAGCAGTTGTGGTGACAGGTAGAGTTGTAGCTGCAGTTGTAGTGGCAGCCTCTGTCGTAAGAGTGGCTGCAGTTGTGGTGGCAGAAGCTGTTGAAGTGTGGGCTACAGTTATGGTTGCAGGGGAAGTTGTAGTAGCAACTGCTGTTGTAGTACCAACTGCAGTTGTGGTGGCATTGGCTGTTGTAGTGTGGTCTGCAGTTGTGGTGACAGGGGAAGTTGTAGTAGCAGCTGCAGTTGTAGTGGCAGCCTCTGTCGTAAGAGTGGCTGCAGTTGTGGTGGCAGAAAATGTTGAAGTGTGGTCTGCAGTTGTGGTGACAGGTGAAGTTGTAGTAGTCGCTGCAGTTGAGATGGCAGAAGATGTTGTAGTGTGGGCAGCAGTTGTGGTTATAGGGGGAGTTGTAGTGGCAACTGCTGTTGTAGTACCAGCTGCAGTTGTGGTGGCATTGGCTGTTGTAGTGTGGGCTGTAGTTGTCGTGACAGGTGAAGTTGTAGTAGCCGCTGCAGTTGAGATGGCAGAAGATGTTGTAGTGTGGGCAGCAGTTGTGGTTAGAGGGGAAGTTGTAGTGGCAACTGCTGTTGTAGTACCAGCTGCAGTTGTGGTGGCATTGGCTGTTGTAGTGTGGTCTGCAGTTGTGGTGACAGGGGAAGTTGTAGTAGCAGCTGCAGTTGTAGTTGCAGCCTCTGTCGTAAGAGTGGCTGCAGTTTTGGTGGCAGAAAATGTTGAAGTGTGGGCTACAGTTGTGGTGACAGGGGAAGTTGTAGTAGCAGCTGCAGTTGAGATGGCAGAAGATGTTGTAGTGTGGGCAGCAGTTGTGGTTATAGGGGGAGTTGTAGTGGCAACTGCTGTTGTAGTACCAGCTGCAGTTGTGGTGGCATTGGCTGTTGTAGTGTGGGCTGTAGTTGTCGTGACAGGTGAAGTTGTAGTAGCCGCTGCAGTTGAGATGGCAGAAGATGTTGTAGTGTGGGCAGCAGTTGTGGTTAGAGGGGAAGTTGTAGTGGCAACTGCTGTTGTAGTACCAGCTGCAGTTGTGGTGGCATTGGCTGTTGTAGTGTGGTCTGCAGTTGTGGTGACAGGGGAAGTTGTAGTAGCAGCTGCAGTTGTAGTTGCAGCCTCTGTCGTAAGAGTGGCTGCAGTTTTGGTGGCAGAAAATGTTGAAGTGTGGGCTACAGTTGTGGTGACAGGGGAAGTTGTAGTAGCAGCTGCAGTTGTAGTGGCATTGTCTGTTGTAGTGTGGGCTACAGTTGTGGTGACAGGGGAAGTTGTAGTAGCAGCTGCAGTTGTGGTGGCATTGGCTGTTGTAGTGTGGGCTGTAGTTGTCGTGACAGGTGAAGTTGTAGTAGCCGCTGCAGTTGAGATGGCAGAAGATATTGTAGTGTGGGCAGCAGTTGTGGTTATAGGGGAAGTTGAAGTGGCATCTGCTGTTGTAGTACCAGCTGCAGTTGTGGTGCCAGCCTCTGTCGTAAGAGTGGCTACAGTTGTGGTGGCAGAAGCTGTTGAAGTGTGGGCTACAGTTGTGGTTGCAGGGGAAGTTGTAGTTGCAACTGCTGTTGTAGTAGCAGCTGCAGTTGCAGTGGCAACCGCTGCAGTTGAGATGGCAGAAGCTGTTGTAGTGTGGGCTGCAGTTGTGGTTAAAGGGGAAGTTGTAGTGGCAACTGCAGTTGTGGTTGCATTGGCTTTTGTAGTGTGGGCTGCAGTTGTGGTGACAGGGGAAGTTGTAGTAGCAGCTGCAGTTGCTGTGGCAGCGTCTGTGGAAGGAGCCGCTGCAGTTGAGATGGCAGAAGCTGTTGTAGTGTGTCCTGCAGTTGTGGTTATATGGGAAGTTGTAGTGGCAACTGATGTTGAGGTACCAGCTGCAGTTGTGGTGGCATTGGCTGTTGTAGTGTGGGCTGCAGTTGTGGTTACAGGGGATGCTGTAGTGGCAACTGCTGTTGAGGTACCAGCTGCAGTTGTGGTGGCATTGGCTGTTGTAGTGTGGGCTGCAGTTGTGGTGACAGGGGAAGTTGTAGTAGCAGCTGCAGTTGTAGTGGCAGCCTCTGTCGTAAGAGTGGCTGCAGTTGTGGTGACAGGGGAAGTTGTAGTGGCAACTGCTGTTGTAGTACCAGCTGCAGTTGTGGTGGCATTGGCTGTTGTAGTCTGGGCTGCAGTTGTGGTGACAGGGGAAGTTGTGGTTAAAGGGGAAGTTGTAGTGGCAACTGCTGTTGTGGTGGCATTGGCTGTTGTAGTATGGGCTACCGTTGTGGTGACCGGGGAAGTTGTAGTGGCAACTGCTGTTGTAGTACCAGCTGCAGTTGTGGTGGCATTGGCTGTTGTAGTCTGGGCTGCAGTTGTGGTGACAGGGGAAGTTGTGGTTAAAGGGGAAGTTGTAGTGGCAACTGCTGTTGTGGTGGCATTGGCTGTTGTAGTATGGGCTACCGTTGTGGTGACCGGGGAAGTTGTAGTGGCAACTGCTGTTGTATTACCAGCTGCAGTTGTGTTGGCATTGGCTTTTGCATTGGCTTTTGTAGTGTAGGCTGCAGTTGTGGTTGCAGGGGAGGTTGTAGTGGCAACTGCTGGTGTAGTACCAGCTGCAGTTGTGGTGGCATTGGCTGTTGTAGTATGGGCTACCGTTGTGGTGACCGGGGAAGTTGTAGTGGCAACTGCTGTTGTAGTACCAGCTGCAGTTGTGGTGGCAGCCTCTGTCTTAGTAACAGCTGCAGTTGTAGTGGCAGCCTCTGTCATAGTAGCAGTGGCATTTGAGATGACAGAAGCTGCTGTAGGGTGGGCTGCAGTTTTGGTTAGAGGGGAAGTTGTAGTGTCAACTGATTTTGCAGTACCAGCTGCAGTTGAGATGGCAGAAGATGTTGTAGTGTGGGCTGCAGTTGTGGTGACAGGTGAAGTTGTAGTAGCAGCTGCAGTTGTAGTGGCAGCTTCTGTCGTAAGAGTGGATGCAGTTGAGATGGCAGAAGATGTAGTGTGGGCTGCAGTTGTGGTTATAGGGTAAGTTGAAGAAGCAACTGCTGTTGTAGTAACAGCTGCAGTTGAGGTGGCATTGGCTGTTGTAGTATGGGCTGCAGTTGTGGTTAGAGGGGAAGTTGTAGTGCCAACTGATGTTGAGGTACCAGCTGCAGTTGTGCTGGCATTGGCTGTTGTAGTGTGGGCTGCAGTTGTGGTTATAGGGGAAGTTGTAGTGGCAACTGCAGTTGTAGTGGCAGCCTCTGTCGTAGGAGCGGCTGCAGTTGAGATGGCAGAAGCTGTTGTAGTGTGGGCTGCAGTTGTGGTGACAGGTAGAGTTGTAGTTGCAGCTGCAGTTGTAGTGGCAGCCTCTGTCGAAAGAGTGGCTGCAGTTGTGGTGGCATTGGCTTTTGCATTGGCTTTTGTAGTGTGGGCTGCAGTTGTGGTTATAGGGAAAGTTGTAGTGCCAACTGCTGTTGTAGTACCAGCTGCAGTTGAGGTGGCAATGGCTGTTGTAGTATGGGCTGCAGTTGTGGTTAGAGGGGAAGTTGTAGTGCCAACTGATGTTGAGGTACCAGCTGCAGTTGTGCTGGCATTGGCTGTTGTAGTGTGGTCTGCAGTTGTGGTGACAGGGGAAGTTGTAGTGGTTACTGCTGTTGTAGTACCAGCGGCAGTTGTGGTGGCATTGGCTGTCGTAGTGTGGGCAGCAGTTGTGGTGACAGGTAGAGTTGTAGCTGCAGTTGTAGTGGCAGCCTCTGTCGTAAGAGTGGCTGCAGTTGTGGTGGCAGAAGCTGTTGAAGTGTGGGCTACAGTTATGGTTGCAGGGGAAGTTGTAGTAGCAACTGCTGTTGTAGTACCAACTGCAGTTGTGGTGGCATTGGCTGTTGTAGTGTGGTCTGCAGTTGTGGTGACAGGGGAAGTTGTAGTAGCAGCTGCAGTTGTAGTGGCAGCCTCTGTCGTAAGAGTGGCTGCAGTTGTGGTGGCAGAAAATGTTGAAGTGTGGTCTGCAGTTGTGGTGACAGGTGAAGTTGTAGTAGTCGCTGCAGTTGAGATGGCAGAAGATGTTGTAGTGTGGGCAGCAGTTGTGGTTATAGGGGGAGTTGTAGTGGCAACTGCTGTTGTAGTACCAGCTGCAGTTGTGGTGGCATTGGCTGTTGTAGTGTGGGCTGTAGTTGTCGTGACAGGTGAAGTTGTAGTAGCCGCTGCAGTTGAGATGGCAGAAGATGTTGTAGTGTGGGCAGCAGTTGTGGTTAGAGGGGAAGTTGTAGTGGCAACTGCTGTTGTAGTAACAGCTGCAGTTGTAGTGCCAGCCTCTGTCGTAAGAGTGGCTACAGTTGTGGTGGCAGAAGCTGTTGAAGTGTGGGCTACAGTTGTGGTTGCAGGGGAAGTTGTAGTTGCAACTGCTGTTGTAGTACCAGCTGCAGTTGTGGTGGCATTGGCTGTTGTAGTGTGGTCTGCAGTTGTGGTGACAGGGGAAGTTGTAGTAGCAGCTGCAGTTGTAGTTGCAGCCTCTGTCGTAAGAGTGGCTGCAGTTTTGGTGGCAGAAAATGTTGAAGTGTGGGCTACAGTTGTGGTGACAGGGGAAGTTGTAGTAGCAGCTGCAGTTGTAGTGGCATTGTCTGTTGTAGTGTGGGCTACAGTTGTGGTGACAGGGGAAGTTGTAGTAGCAGCTGCAGTTGTGGTGGCATTGGCTGTTGTAGTGTGGGCTGTAGTTGTCGTGACAGGTGAAGTTGTAGTAGCCGCTGCAGTTGAGATGGCAGAAGATATTGTAGTGTGGGCAGCAGTTGTGGTTATAGGGGAAGTTGAAGTGGCATCTGCTGTTGTAGTACCAGCTGCAGTTGTGGTGCCAGCCTCTGTCGTAAGAGTGGCTACAGTTGTGGTGGCAGAAGCTGTTGATGTGTGGGCTACAGTTGTTGTTGCAGGGGAAGTTGTAGTTGCAACTGCTGTTGTAGTAGCAGCTGCAGTTGCAGTGGCAACCGCTGCAGTTGAGATGGCAGAAGCTGTTGTAGTGTGGGCTGCAGTTGTGGTGACAGGGGAAGTTGTAGTGGCAACTGCAGTTGTGGTTGCATTGGCTGTTGTAGTGTGGGCTGCAGTTGTGGTGACAGGGGAAGTTGTAGTAGCAGCTGCAGTTGCTGTGGCAGCGTCTGTGGAAGGAGCCGCTGCAGTTGAGATGGCAGAAGCTGTTGTAGTGTGTCCTGCAGTTGTGGTTATATGGGAAGTTGTAGTGGCAACTGATGTTGAGGTACCAGCTGCAGTTGTGGTGGCATTGGCTGTTGTAGTGTGGGCTGCAGTTGTGGTTACAGGGGATGCTGTAGTGGCAACTGCTGTTGAGGTACCAGCTGCAGTTGTGGTGGCATTGGCTGTTGTAGTGTGGGCTGCAGTTGTGGTGACAGGGGAAGTTGTAGTAGCAGCTGCAGTTGTAGTGGCAGCCTCTGTCGTAAGAGTGGCTGCAGTTGTGGGGGCAGAAGCTGTTGAAGTGTGGGCTACAGTTGTGGTTACAGGGGATGCTGTAGTGAAAACTGCTGTTGAGGTACCAGCTGCAGTTGTGGTGGCATTGGCTGTTGTAGTGTGGGGTGCAGTTGTGGTGACAGGGGAAGTTGTAGTGGCAACTGCTGTTGTAGTGGCATTGGCTGTTGTAGTGTGGGCTGCAGTTTTGGTGACAGGGGAAGTTGTAGTAGCAGCTGCAGTTGTAGTGGCAGCTTCTGTCGTAAGAGTGGCTGCAGTTGAGATGGCAGAAGCTGTTGTAGTGTGGGCTGCAGTTGTGGTGACAGGTAGAGTTGTAGTTGCAGCTGCAGTTGTAGTGGCAGCCTCTGTCGAAAGAGTGGCTGCAGTTGTGGTGGCATTGGCTTTTGCATTGGCTTTTGTAGTGTGGGCTGCAGTTGTGGTTATAGGGAAAGTTGTAGTGCCAACTGCTGTTGTAGTACCAGCTGCAGTTGAGGTGGCAATGGATGTTGTAGTATGGGCTGCAGTTGTGGTTAGAGGGGAAGTTGTAGTGCCAACTGATGTTGAGGTACCAGCTGCAGTTGTGCTGGCATTGGCTGTTGTAGTGTGGTCTGCAGTTGTGGTGACAGGGGAAGTTGTAGTGGTTACTGCTGTTGTAGTACCAGCGGCAGTTGTGGTGGCATTGGCTGTCGTAGTGTGGGCAGCAGTTGTGGTGACAGGTAGAGTTGTAGCTGCAGTTGTAGTGGCAGCCTCTGTCGTAAGAGTGGCTGCAGTTGTGGTGGCAGAAGCTGTTGAAGTGTGGGCTACAGTTATGGTTGCAGGGGAAGTTGTAGTAGCAACTGCTGTTGTAGTACCAACTGCAGTTGTGGTGGCATTGGCTGTTGTAGTGTGGTCTGCAGTTGTGGTGACAGGGGAAGTTGTAGTAGCAGCTGCAGTTGTAGTGGCAGCCTCTGTCGTAAGAGTGGCTGCAGTTGTGGTGGCAGAAAATGTTGAAGTGTGGTCTGCAGTTGTGGTGACAGGTGAAGTTGTAGTAGTCGCTGCAGTTGAGATGGCAGAAGATGTTGTAGTGTGGGCAGCAGTTGTGGTTATAGGGGGAGTTGTAGTGGCAACTGCTGTTGTAGTACCAGCTGCAGTTGTGGTGGCATTGGCTGTTGTAGTGTGGGCTGTAGTTGTCGTGACAGGTGAAGTTGTAGTAGCCGCTGCAGTTGAGATGGCAGAAGATGTTGTAGTGTGGGCAGCAGTTGTGGTTAGAGGGGAAGTTGTAGTGGCAACTGCTGTTGTAGTAACAGCTGCAGTTGTAGTGCCAGCCTCTGTCGTAAGAGTGGCTACAGTTGTGGTGGCAGAAGCTGTTGAAGTGTGGGCTACAGTTGTGGTTGCAGGGGAAGTTGTAGTTGCAACTGCTGTTGTAGTACCAGCTGCAGTTGTGGTGGCATTGGCTGTTGTAGTGTGGTCTGCAGTTGTGGTGACAGGGGAAGTTGTAGTAGCAGCTGCAGTTGTAGTTGCAGCCTCTGTCGTAAGAGTGGCTGCAGTTTTGGTGGCAGAAAATGTTGAAGTGTGGGCTACAGTTGTGGTGACAGGGGAAGTTGTAGTAGCAGCTGCAGTTGTAGTGGCATTGTCTGTTGTAGTGTGGGCTACAGTTGTGGTGACAGGGGAAGTTGTAGTAGCAGCTGCAGTTGTGGTGGCATTGGCTGTTGTAGTGTGGGCTGTAGTTGTCGTGACAGGTGAAGTTGTAGTAGCCGCTGCAGTTGAGATGGCAGAAGATATTGTAGTGTGGGCAGCAGTTGTGGTTATAGGGGAAGTTGAAGTGGCATCTGCTGTTGTAGTACCAGCTGCAGTTGTGGTGCCAGCCTCTGTCGTAAGAGTGGCTACAGTTGTGGTGGCAGAAGCTGTTGATGTGTGGGCTACAGTTGTTGTTGCAGGGGAAGTTGTAGTTGCAACTGCTGTTGTAGTAGCAGCTGCAGTTGCAGTGGCAACCGCTGCAGTTGAGATGGCAGAAGCTGTTGTAGTGTGGGCTGCAGTTGTGGTTAAAGGGGAAGTTGTAGTGGCAACTGCAGTTGTGGTTGCATTGGCTGTTGTAGTGTGGGCTGCAGTTGTGGTGACAGGGGAAGTTGTAGTAGCAGCTGCAGTTGCTGTGGCAGCGTCTGTGGAAGGAGCCGCTGCAGTTGAGATGGCAGAAGCTGTTGTAGTGTGTCCTGCAGTTGTGGTTATATGGGAAGTTGTAGTGGCAACTGATGTTGAGGTACCAGCTGCAGTTGTGGTGGCATTGGCTGTTGTAGTGTGGGCTGCAGTTGTGGTTACAGGGGATGCTGTAGTGGCAACTGCTGTTGAGGTACCAGCTGCAGTTGTGGTGGCATTGGCTGTTGTAGTGTGGGCTGCAGTTGTGGTGACAGGGGAAGTTGTAGTAGCAGCTGCAGTTGTAGTGGCAGCCTCTGTCGTAAGAGTGGCTGCAGTTGTGGGGGCAGAAGCTGTTGAAGTGTGGGCTACAGTTGTGGTTACAGGGGATGCTGTAGTGAAAACTGCTGTTGAGGTACCAGCTGCAGTTGTGGTGGCATTGGCTGTTGTAGTGTGGGGTGCAGTTGTGGTGACAGGGGAAGTTGTAGTGGCAACTGCTGTTGTAGTGGCATTGGCTGTTGTAGTGTGGGCTGCAGTTTTGGTGACAGGGGAAGTTGTAGTAGCAGCTGCAGTTGTAGTGGCAGCTTCTGTCGTAAGAGTGGCTGCAGTTGAGATGGCAGAAGCTGTTGTAATGTGGGCTGCAGTTGTGGTTATAGGGGAAGTTGTAGTGGCAACTGCAGATGTGGTGGCATTGGCTGTTGAAGTGTGGGCTGCAGTTGTAGTTACAAGGGATGCTGTAGTTGCAACTGCTGTTGAGGTACCAGCTGCAGTTGTGGTGGCATTGGCTGTTGTAGTGTGGGCTGCAGATGTGGTGACAGGGGAAGTTGTAGTAGCAGCTGCAGTTGTAGTGGCAGCCTCTGTCGTAAGAGTGGCTGCAGTCGAGATGGCAGAAGCTGTTGTAATGTGGGCTGCAGTTGTGGTTATAGGGGAAGTTGTAGTGGCAACTGCAGTTGTGGTGGCATTGGCTGTTGTAGTGTGGGTTGTAGTTGTGGTTAGAGGGGAAGTTGTAGTGGCAACTGATGTTGAGGTACCAGCTGCAGTTGTGGTGGCATTGGCTGTTGTAGTGTGGGCTGCAGTTGTGGTGACAGGTGAAGTTGTTGTAGCAGCTGCAGTTGTAGTGGCAGCCTCTGTCGTAAGAGTGGCTGAAGTTGTGGTGGCAGAAGCTGTTGAAGTGTGGGCTACAGTTGTGGTTGCAGGGGAAGTTGTAGTTGCAACTGCTGTTGTAGTAACAGCTGCAGTTGAGGTGGCATTGGCTGTTGTAGTATGGGCTGCAGTTGTGGTTATAGTGGAAGTTGTAGTGGCAACTGAGATGTCAGAAGCTGTTGTAGTGTTGGCTGCAGTTGTGGTTATAGGGGAAGTTGGAGTGGCAACTGCTGTTGTAGTACCAGATGCAGTTTTGGTGGCATTGGCTGTTGTAGTGTGGGCTGCAGTTGTGGTTACATGGGATGTTGTAGTGGTAACTGTTGTTGAGGTACCAGCTGCAGTTGTGGTGGCATTGGCTGTTGTAGTGTGGGCTGCATTTGTGGTTATAGGGGAAGTTGAAGAAGCAACTGCTGTTGTAGTAACAGCTGCAGTTGTGGTGGCATTGGCTGTTGTAGTATGGGCTGCATTTGAGGTTATAGGGGAAGTTGTAGTGGCAACTGCAGTTGTGGTGGCATTGGCTGTTGTAGTGTGGGCTGCAGTTGTGGTTATAGGGGAAGTTGTAGTGGCAACTGCAGTTGTGGTGGCATTGGCTGTTGTAGTGTGGGCTGCAGATGTGCTGACAGGGGAAGTTGTAGTAGCAGCTGCAGTTGTAGTGGCAGCTTCTGTCTTAAGAGTGGATGCAGTTGAGATGGCAGAAGATGTTGTAGTGTGGGCTGCAGTTGTGGTTATAGGGGAAGTTGAAGAAGCAACTGCTGTTGTAGTAACAGCTGCAGTTGTGGTGGCTTTGGCTGTTGTAGTGTGGGCTGCAGTTGTGGTTATAGGGGAAGTTGTAGTAGCAGCTGCAGTTGTAGTGGCAGCCTCTGTCGTAAGAGTGGCTGCAGTCGAGATGGCAGAAGCTGTTGTAATGTGGGCTGCAGTTGTGGTGACAGGGGAAGTTGTAGTAGCAGCTGCAGTTGTAGTGGCAGCCTCTGTCGTAAGAGTGGCTGCAGTCGAGATGGCAGAAGCTGTTGTAATGTGGGCTGCAGTTGTGGTTATAGGGGAAGTTGTAGTGGCAACTGCAGTTGTGGTGGCATTGGCTGTTGTAGTGTGGGCTGCAGTTGTGGTTACAGGGGATGGTGTAGTGGTAACTGCTGTTGAGGTACCAGCTGCAGTTGTGGTGGCATTGGCTGTTGTAGTGTGGCCTGCAGATGTGGTGACAGGGGAAGTTGTAGTAGCAGCTGCAGTTGTAGTAACAGCTGCAGTTGTGGTGGCATTGGCTGTTGTAGTGTGGGCTGCAGTTGTGGTGACAGGTGAAGTTGTAGTAGCAGCTGCAGTTGTAGTGGCAGCTTCTGTCGTAAGAGTGGCTGCAGTTGAGATGGCAGAAGCTGTTGTAATGTGGGCTGCAGTTGTGGTTATAGGGGAAGTTGTAGTGGCAACTGCAGATGTGGTGGCATTGGCTGTTGAAGTGTGGGCTGCAGTTGTAGTTACAAGGGATGCTGTAGTTGCAACTTCTGTTAAGGTACCAGCTGCAGTTGTGGTGGCATTGGCTGTTGTAGTGTGGGCTGCAGATGTGGTGACAGGGGAAGTTGTAGTAGCAGCTGCAGTTGTAGTGGCAGCCTCTGTCGTAAGAGTGGCTGCAGTCGAGATGGCAGAAGCTGTTGTAATGTGGGCTGCAGTTGTGGTTATAGGGGAAGTTGTAGTGGCAACTGCAGTTGTGGTGGCATTGGCTGTTGTAGTGTGGGTTGTAGTTGTGGTTAGAGGGGAAGTTGTAGTTGCAACTGCTGTTGTTGTAACAGCTGCAGTTGAGGTGGCATTGGCTGTTGTAGTATGGGCTGCAGTTGTGGTGACAGGGGAAGTTGTAGTAGCAGCTGCAGTTGTAGTGGCAGCCTCTGTCGTAAGAGTGGCTGCAGTCGAGATGGCAGAAGCTGTTGTAATGTGGGCTGCAGTTGTGGTTATAGGGGAAGTTGTAGTGGCAACTGCAGTTGTGGTGGCATTGGCTGTTGTAGTGTGGGCTGCAGTTGTGGTTACAGGGGATGGTGTAGTGGTAACTGCTGTTGAGGTACCAGCTGCAGTTGTGGTGGCATTGGCTGTTGTAGTGTGGCCTGCAGATGTGGTGACAGGGGAAGTTGTAGTAGCAGCTGCAGTTGTAGTAACAGCTGCAGTTGTGGTGGCATTGGCTGTTGTAGTGTGGGCTGCAGTTGTGGTGACAGGTGAAGTTGTAGTAGCAGCTGCAGTTGTAGTGGCAGCTTCTGTCGTAAGAGTGGCTGCAGTTGAGATGGCAGAAGCTGTTGTAATGTGGGCTGCAGTTGTGGTGACAGGGGAAGTTGCAGTAGCAGCTGCAGTTGTAGTGGCAGCCTCTGTCGTAAGAGTGGCTGCAGTCGAGATGGCAGAAGCTGTTGTAATGTGGGCTGCAGTTGTGGTTATAGGGGAAGTTGTAGTGGCAACTGCAGTTGTGGTGGCATTGGCTGTTGTAGTGTGGGCTGCAGTTGTGGTTACAGGGGATGGTGTAGTGGTAACTGCTGTTGAGGTACCAGCTGCAGTTGTGGTGGCATTGGCTGTTGTAGTGTGGCCTGCAGATGTGGTGACAGGGGAAGTTGTAGTAGCAGCTGCAGTTGTAGTAACAGCTGCAGTTGTGGTGGCATTGGCTGTTGTAGTGTGGGCTGCAGTTGTGGTGACAGGTGAAGTTGTAGTAGCAGCTGCAGTTGTAGTGGCAGCTTCTGTCGTAAGAGTGGCTGCAGTTGAGATGGCAGAAGCTGTTGTAATGTGGGCTGCAGTTGTGGTTATAGGGGAAGTTGTAGTGGCAACTGCAGATGTGGTGGCATTGGCTGTTGAAGTGTGGGCTGCAGTTGTAGTTACAAGGGATGCTGTAGTTGCAACTTCTGTTGAGGTACCAGCTGCAGTTGTGGTGGCATTGGCTGTTGTAGTGTGGGCTGCAGATGTGGTGACAGGGGAAGTTGTAGTAGCAGCTGCAGTTGTAGTGGCAGCCTCTGTCGTAAGAGTGGCTGCAGTCGAGATGGCAGAAGCTGTTGTAATGTGGGCTGCAGTTGTGGTTATAGGGGAAGTTGTAGTGGCAACTGCAGATGTGGTGGCATTGGCTGTTGAAGTGTGGGCTGCAGTTGTAGTTACAAGGGATGCTGTAGTTGCAACTTCTGTTGAGGTACCAGCTGCAGTTGAGGTGGCATTGGCAGTTGTAGTATGGGCTGCAGTTGTGGTTATAGTGGAAGTTGTAGTGGCAG
Organism: Oncorhynchus mykiss; assembly: GCF_057628025.1. Taxonomy (NCBI): domain Eukaryota; kingdom Metazoa; phylum Chordata; class Actinopteri; order Salmoniformes; family Salmonidae; genus Oncorhynchus; species Oncorhynchus mykiss. The sequence goes on from NC_143051.1 coordinate 28,569,875, forward strand.
CTGAGATGTCAGAAGCTGTTGTAATGTGGGCTGCAGTTGTGGTTATAGGGGAAGTTGTAGTGGCAACTGCAGTTGTGGTGGCATTGGCTGTTGTAGTGTGGGTTGTAGATGTGGTTAGAGGGGAAGTTGGAGTGGCAACTGCTGTTGTAGTACCAGATGCAGTTTTGGTGGCATTGGCTGTTGTAGTGTGGGCTGCAGTTGTGGTTACATGGGAAGTTGTAGTAGCAACTGCAGTTGTAGTGGCATTGGCTGGTGTAGTGTGGGCTGCAGTTGTGGTGATAGGGGAAGTTGTAGTGGCAACTGCAGTTGAGGTGGCATTGGCTGTTGTAGTATGGGCTGCAGTTGTTGTTAGCTGGGAAGTTGTAGTGGCAACTGATGTTGATGTACCAGCTGCAGTTGTGGTTGCATTGGCTGTTGTAGTGTGGGCTGCAGTTGTGGTGATAGGGGAAGTTGTAGTAGCAGCTGCAGTTGTAGTGGCAGCCTCTGTGGAAGGAGCCGCTGCAGTTGAGATGGCAGAAGCTGTTGTAATGTGGGCTGCAGTTGTGGTTATAGGGAAAGTTGTAGTGGCAACTGCAGTTGTGGTGGCATTGGCTGTTGTAGTGTGGGCTGCAGTTGTGGTTACACGGGATGCTATAGTTGAAACTGCTGTTGAGGTACCAGCTGCAGTTGTGGTGGCATTGGCTGTTGTAGTGTGGGCTGCAGTTGTGGTTACATGGGAAGTTGTAGTAGCAACTGCAGTTGTAGTGGCATTGGCTGGTGTAGTGTGGGCTGCAGTTGTGGTGATAGGGGAAGTTGTAGTGGCAACTGCAGTTGAGGTGGCATTGGCTGTTGTAGTATGGGCTGCAGTTGTTGTTAGCTGGGAAGTTGTAGTGGCAACTGATGTTGATGTACCAGCTGCAGTTGTGGTTGCATTGGCTGTTGTAGTGTGGGCTGCAGTTGTGGTGATAGGGGAAGTTGTAGTAGCAGCTGCAGTTGTAGTGGCAGCCTCTGTGGAAGGAGCCGCTGCAGTTGAGATGGCAGAAGCTGTTGTAATGTGGGCTGCAGTTGTGGTTATAGGGAAAGTTGTAGTGGCAACTGCAGTTGTGGTGGCATTGGCTGTTGTAGTGTGGGCTGCAGTTGTGGTTACACGGGATGCTATAGTTGAAACTGCTGTTGAGGTACCAGCTGCAGTTGTGGTGGCATTGGCTGTTGTAGTGTGGGCTGCAGATGTGCTGACAGGGGAAGTTGTAGTAGCAGCTGCAGTTGTAGTGGCAGCTTCTGTCTTAAGAGTGGATGCAGTTGAGATGGCAGAAGATGTTGTAGTGTGGGCTGCAGTTGTGGTTATAGGGGAAGTTGAAGAAGCAACTGCTGTTGTAGTAACAGCTGCAGTTGTGGTGGCTTTGGCTGTTGTAGTGTGGGCTGCAGTTGTGGTTATAGGGGAAGTTGTAGTGGCAACTGCAGTTGTGGTGGCATTGGCTGTTGTAGTGTGGGCTGCAGTTGTGGTTACAGGGGATGGTGTAGTGGTAACTGCTGTTGAGGTACCAGCTGCAGTTGTGGTGGCATTGGCTGTTGTAGTGTGGCCTGCAGATGTGGTGACAGGGGAAGTTGTAGTAGCAGCTGCAGTTGTAGTAACAGCTGCAGTTGTGGTGGCATTGGCTGTTGTAGTGTGGGCTGCAGTTGTGGTGACAGGTGAAGTTGTAGTAGCAGCTGCAGTTGTAGTGGCAGCTTCTGTCGTAAGAGTGGCTGCAGTTGAGATGGCAGAAGCTGTTGTATTGTGGGCTGCAGTTGTGGTTATAGGGGAAGTTGTAGTGGCAACTGCAGATGTGGTGGCATTGGCTGTTGAAGTGTGGGCTGCAGTTGTAGTTACAAGGGATGCTGTAGTTGCAACTTCTGTTGAGGTACCAGCTGCAGTTGTGGTGGCATTGGCTGTTGTAGTGTGGGCTGCAGATGTGGTGACAGGGGAAGTTGTAGTAGCAGCTGCAGTTGTAGTGGCAGCCTCTGTCGTAAGAGTGGCTGCAGTCGAGATGGCAGAAGCTGTTGTAATGTGGGCTGCAGTTGTGGTTATAGGGGAAGTTGTAGTGGCAACTGCAGTTGTGGTGGCATTGGCTGTTGTAGTGTGGGTTGTAGTTGTGGTTAGAGGGGAAGTTGTAGTTGCAACTGCTGTTGTTGTAACAGCTGCAGTTGAGGTGGCATTGGCTGTTGTAGTATGGGCTGCAGTTGTGGTGACAGGGGAAGTTGTAGTAGCAGCTGCAGTTGTAGTGGCATTGGCTGTTGTAGTGTGGCCTGCAGATGTGGTGACAGGGGAAGTTGTAGTAGCAGCTGCAGTTGTAGTAACAGCTGCAGTTGTGGTGGCATTGGCTGTTGTAGTGTGGGCTGCAGTTGTGGTGACAGGTGAAGTTGTAGTAGCAGCTGCAGTTGTAGTGGCAGCTTCTGTCGTAAGAGTGGCTGCAGTTGAGATGGCAGAAGCTGTTGTAATGTGGGCTGCAGTTGTGGTTATAGGGGAAGTTGTAGTGGCAACTGCAGATGTGGTGGCATTGGCTGTTGAAGTGTGGGCTGCAGTTGTAGTTACAAGGGATGCTGTAGTTGCAACTTCTGTTGAGGTACCAGCTGCAGTTGTGGTGGCATTGGCTGTTGTAGTGTGGGCTGCAGATGTGGTGACAGGGGAAGTTGTAGTAGCAGCTGCAGTTGTAGTGGCAGCCTCTGTCGTAAGAGTGGCTGCAGTCGAGATGGCAGAAGCTGTTGTAATGTGGGCTGCAGTTGTGGTTATAGGGGAAGTTGTAGTGGCAACTGCAGTTGTGGTGGCATTGGCTGTTGTAGTGTGGGTTGTAGTTGTGGTTAGAGGGGAAGTTGTAGTTGCAACTGCTGTTGTTGTAACAGCTGCAGTTGAGGTGGCATTGGCTGTTGTAGTATGGGCTGCAGTTGTGGTGACAGGGGAAGTTGTAGTAGCAGCTGCAGTTGTAGTGGCAGCCTCTGTCGTAAGAGTGGCTGCAGTCGAGATGGCAGAAGCTGTTGTAATGTGGGCTGCAGTTGTGGTTATAGGGGAAGTTGTAGTGGCAACTGCAGTTGTGGTGGCATTGGCTGTTGTAGTGTGGGCTGCAGTTGTGGTTACAGGGGATGGTGTAGTGGTAACTGCTGTTGAGGTACCAGCTGCAGTTGTGGTGGCATTGGCTGTTGTAGTGTGGCCTGCAGATGTGGTGACAGGGGAAGTTGTAGTAGCAGCTGCAGTTGTAGTAACAGCTGCAGTTGTGGTGGCATTGGCTGTTGTAGTGTGGGCTGCAGTTGTGGTGACAGGTGAAGTTGTAGTAGCAGCTGCAGTTGTAGTGGCAGCTTCTGTCGTAAGAGTGGCTGCAGTTGAGATGGCAGAAGCTGTTGTAATGTGGGCTGCAGTTGTGGTGACAGGGGAAGTTGGAGTAGCAGCTGCAGTTGTAGTGGCAGCCTCTGTCGTAAGAGTGGCTGCAGTCGAGATGGCAGAAGCTGTTGTAATGTGGGCTGCAGTTGTGGTTATAGGGGAAGTTGTAGTGGCAACTGCAGTTGTGGTGGCATTGGCTGTTGTAGTGTGGGCTGCAGTTGTGGTTACAGGGGATGGTGTAGTGGTAACTGCTGTTGAGGTACCAGCTGCAGTTGTGGTGGCATTGGCTGTTGTAGTGTGGCCTGCAGATGTGGTGACAGGGGAAGTTGTAGTAGCAGCTGCAGTTGTAGTAACAGCTGCAGTTGTGGTGGCATTGGCTGTTGTAGTGTGGGCTGCAGTTGTGGTGACAGGTGAAGTTGTAGTAGCAGCTGCAGTTGTAGTGGCAGCTTCTGTCGTAAGAGTGGCTGCAGTTGAGATGGCAGAAGCTGTTGTAATGTGGGCTGCAGTTGTGGTTATAGGGGAAGTTGTAGTGGCAACTGCAGATGTGGTGGCATTGGCTGTTGAAGTGTGGGCTGCAGTTGTAGTTACAAGGGATGCTGTAGTTGCAACTTCTGTTGAGGTACCAGCTGCAGTTGAGGTGGCATTGGCAGTTGTAGTATGGGCTGCAGTTGTGGTTATAGTGGAAGTTGTAGTGGCAACTGAGATGTCAGAAGCTGTTGTAATGTGGGCTGCAGTTGTGGTTATAGGGGAAGTTGTAGTGGCAACTGCAGTTGTGGTGGCATTGGCTGTTGTAGTGTGGGTTGTAGATGTGGTTAGAGGGGAAGTTGGAGTGGCAACTGCTGTTGTAGTACCAGATGCAGTTTTGGTGGCATTGGCTGTTGTAGTGTGGGCTGCAGTTGTGGTTACATGGGAAGTTGTAGTAGCAGCTGCAGTTGTAGTGGCATTGGCTGGTGTAGTGTGGGCTGCAGTTGTGGTGATAGGGGAAGTTGTAGTGGCAACTGCAGTTGAGGTGGCATTGGCTGTTGTAGTATGGGCTGCAGTTGTTGTTAGCTGGGAAGTTGTAGTGGCAACTGATGTTGATGTACCAGCTGCAGTTGTGGTTGCATTGGCTGTTGTAGTGTGGGCTGCAGTTGTGGTGATAGGGGAAGTTGTAGTAGCAGCTGCAGTTGTAGTGGCAGCCTCTGTGGAAGGAGCCGCTGCAGTTGAGATGGCAGAAGCTGTTGTAATGTGGGCTGCAGTTGTGGTTATAGGGAAAGTTGTAGTGGCAACTGCAGTTGTGGTGGCATTGGCTGTTGTAGTGTGGGCTGCAGTTGTGGTTACACGGGATGCTATAGTTGAAACTGCTGTTGAGGTACCAGCTGCAGTTGTGGTGGCATTGGCTGTTGTAGTATGGGCTGCATTTGAGGTTATAGGGGAAGTTGTAGTGGCAACTGCAGTTGTGGTGGCATTGGCTGTTGTAGTGTGGGCTGCAGTTGTGGTTATAGGGGAAGTTGTAGTGGCAACTGCAGTTGTGGTGGCATTGGCTGTTGTAGTGTGGGCTGCAGATGTGCTGACAGGGGAAGTTGTAGTAGCAGCTGCAGTTGTAGTGGCAGCTTCTGTCGTAAGAGTGGATGCAGTTGAGATGGCAGAAGATGTTGTAGTGTGGGCTGCAGCTGTGGTTATAGGGGAAGTTGAAGAAGCAACTGCTGTTGTAGTAACAGCTGCAGTTGTGGTGGCATTGGCTGTTGTAGTATGGGCTGCATTTGTGGTGACAGGTGAAGTTGTAGTAGCAGCTGCAGTTGTAGTGGCAGCTTCCGTCGTAAGAGTGGATGCAGTTGAGATGGCAGAAGATGTTGTAGTGTGGGCTGCAGTTGTGGTTATAGGGGAAGTTGAAGAAGCAACTGTTGTTGTAGTAACAGCTGCAGTTGTGGTGGCATTGGCCATTGTAGTATGGGCTGCATTTGTGGTTATAGGGGAAGTTGTAGTGGCAACTGATGTTGAGGTACCAGCTGCAGTTGTGGTGGCATTGGCTGTTGGAGTGTGGGCTGCAGTTGTGGTGACAGGGGAAGTTGTAGTAGCAGCTGCAGTTGTAGTGGCAGGTTCTGTCATAAGAGTGGCTGCAGTTGTGGTGGCAGAAGCTGTTGTAGTGTGGGCTAAAGTTGTGGTTGCAGGGGAATTTGAAGAAGCAACTGCTGTTGTAGTAACAGCTGCAGTTGTTGTGGCATTGGCTGTTGTAGTATGGGCTGCAGTTGTGGTGACAGGTGAAGTTGTAGTAGCAGCTGCAGTTGTAGTGCCAGCTTCTGTCGTAAGAGTGGATGGAGTTGAGATGGCAGAAGATGTAGTGTGGGCTGCAGTTGTGGTCATCGGGGAAGTTGAAGAAGCAACTGCTGTTGTAGTAACAGCTGCAGTTGAGGTGGCATTGGCTGTTGTAGTATGGGCTGCAGTTGTGGTGACAGGTGAAGTTGTAGAAGCAGTTGTAGTGGCAGACTCTGTCGTAAGAGTGGCTGCAGTTGTTGTGGCAGAAGCTGTTGAAGTGTGGGCTACAGTTGTGGTTGCAGGGGAAGTTGTAGTGGCAACTGCTGTTGTACTACCAGCTGCAGTTGAGGTGGCATTGGCTGTTGTAGTGTGGGCTGCAGTGGTGGTGACAGGGGAAGTTGTAGTAGCAGCTGCAGTTGTAGTGGCAGCCTCTGTCGTAGGAGCCGCTGCAGTTGAGATGGCAGAAGCTGTTGTAGTGTGGGCTGCAGTTGTGGTTATAGGGGAAGTTGTAGTGGCAACTGCAGTTGTGGTGGCATTGGCTGTTGTAGTGTGGGCTGCAGTTGTGGTTACAGGGGATGCTGCAGTGGCAACTGATGTTGAGGTACCAGCTGCAGTTGTGGTGGCATTGACTATTGTAGTGTGGTCTGCAGTTGTGGTGACAGGGGAAGTTGTAGTAGCAGCTGCAGTTGTAGTGGCAGCTTCTGTCGTAAGAGTGGCTGCAGTTGTGGTGGCAGAAGCTGTTGTAGTGTGGGCTGCAGTTGTGGTTACAGGGGATGCTGCAGTGGCAACTGATGTTGTGGTACCAGCTGCAGTTGTGGTGGCATTGACTATTGTAGTGTGGTCTGCAGTTGTGGTGGCATAAGCTGTTGTAGTGTGGGCTACAGTTGTGGTTGCAGGGGAAGTTGTAGTGGCAACTGCTGTTGTAGTACCAGCTGCAGTTGTGGTGGCATTGGCTGTTGTAGTATGGGCTGCAGTTGTAGTTACAGGGGATGCTGAAGTGGCAACTGCAATTGAGGTACCAGCTGCAGTTGTAGTGGCAGCCTCTGTCATAAGAGCCGCTGCAGTTGAGAAAGCAGAAGCTGTTGTAGTGTGGGCTGCATTTGTGGTTATAGGGGAAGTTGTAGTGGCACCTGCTGTCGTAGTACCAGCTGCAGTTGTGGTGGCATTGGCTGTTGTAGTGTGGGCTGCAGTTGTGGTGACAGTTGAAGTTGTCGTAACAGCTGCTGTTGTAGTGACAGCCTCTGTTGTAAGAGTGGCTGCAGTTGTGGTGGCAGAAGCTGTTGTAGTGTGGGCTGCAGTTGTGGTGACAAGGGAAGTTGTAGTGGCAACTGCTGTTGTAGTAACAGCTGCAGTTGTGGTGGCATTGGCTGTTGTAGTGTGGGCTGCAGTTGTGTTGACAAGGGAAGTTGTAGGAGCCGCTGCAGTTGAGATGGCAGAAGCTGTTGTACTGTGGGCTGCAGTTGTGTTTATAGGGGAAGTTGTATTGGCAACTGCAGTTGTGGTGGCAGCCTCTGTCGTAGAAGCCGCTGCAGTTGTGGTGGCATTGGCTGTTGTAGTGTGGGCTGCAGTTGTGGTTATAGGGGAAGTTGTATTGGCAACTGCAGTTGTGGTGGCATTGGCTGTTGTAGTGTGGGTTGCAGTTGTGGTGACAAGGGAAGTTGTAGTAGCAGCTGCAGTTGTAGTGGCAGCCTCTGTCGTAGAAGCCGCTGCAGGTGTGATGGCAGAAGCTGTTGTAGTGTGGGGTGCAGTTGTGGTTAAAGGGGAAGTTGTAGTGGCAACTGCTGTTGTAGTAACAGCTGCAGTTGTGGTGGCATTGGCTGTTGTAGTGTGGGCTGCAGTTGTGGTTACAGGGGATGCTGTAGTGGCAACTGCTGTTGAGCTACCAACTGCAGTTGTGGTGGCATTGGCTGTTGTAGTGTGGGCTGCAGTTTTGGTTACAGGGGATGCTGTAGTGGCAACTGCTGTTGTGGTGGCATTAGCTGTTGTAGTGTGGGCTGCAGTTGTGGTGACAGGGGAAGTTGAAGTAGCAGCTGCAGTTGTTGTGGCATTGGCTGTTGTAGTATGGGCTGCAGTTGTGGTGACAGGTGAAGTTGAAGTAGCAGCTACAGTTGTAGTGGCAGCCCCGGTCGTAAGAGTGGCTGCAGTTGAGATGGCAGAAGCTGTTGAAGTGTGGGCTACAGTTGTGGTTGCAGGGGAAGTTGTAGTGGCAACTGCTGTTGTGGTACCAGCTGCAGTTGTAGTGGCATTGGCTGTTGTAGTGTGGGCTGCAGTTGTGGTGACAGGTGAAGTTGTAGTAGCAGCTGCAGTTGTAGTGTTAGCCTCTGTCGTAAGAGTGGCTGCAGTTGTGGTTATAGGGGAAGTTGTAGTACCATCTGCAGTTGAGGTGGCATTGGCTGTTGTAGTGTGGGCTGCAGTTGTGGTTACAGGGGATGATGAAGTGGCAAGTGCTGTTGAGGTACCAGCTGCAGTTGTGGTGGCATTGGCTGTTGTAGTGTGGGCTGCAGTTGTGGTAACAGGTGAAGTTGTAGTAGCAGCTGCAGTTGTAGTGGCATTGGCTGTTGTAGTGTGGGCTGCAGTTGTGGTTATAGGGGAAGTTGTAGTAGCAGCTGATGTTGTAGTATGGGCTGCAGTTGTGGTTATAGGGGAAGTTGTAGTTGCAACTGCTGTTGTAGTATCAGCTGCAGTTGAGGTGGCATTGGCTGTTGTAGTGTGGGCTGCAGTTGTGGTTATAGGGGAAGTTGTAGTGGCAACTGATGTTGTAGTATGGGCTGCAGTTGTGGTTATAGGGGAAGTTGTAGTGTCAACTGATGTTGTAGTAGCAGCTGCAGTTGTAGTGGCAGCCTCTGACGTAGGAGCTGCTGCAGTTGAGATGGCAGAAGCTGTTGTAGTGTGGGCTTCAGTTGTGGTTATAGGGGAAGTTGTAGTGGCAACTGACGTTGAGGTACCAGCTGCAGTTGTGGTGGCATTGGCTGTTGTGGTGTGGGCTGCAGTTGTGGTGACAGGTGAAGTTGTAGTAGCAGTTGTAGTGGCAGCCTCTGTCGTGAGAGTCGCTGCAGTTGTGGTTATAGGAGAAGTTGTAGTAGCAGCTGCAGTTGTAGTGGCAGCCTCGGTCGTAAGAGTGGCTGACGTAGGAGCTGCTGCAGTTGAGATGGCAGAAGCTGTTGAAGTGTGGGCTACAGTTGTGGTTGCAGGGGAAGTTGTAGTGGCAACTGCTGTTGTAGTACCAGCTGCAGTTGAGGTGGCATTGGCTGTTGTAGTATGGGCTGCAGTTGTGGTTATAGGGGAAGTTGTAGTGGCAACTGCTGTTGTAGTACCAGCTGCAGTTGTAGTGGCATTGGCTGTTGTAGTGTGGGCTGCAGTTGTGGTGACAGGGGAAGTTGTAGTAGCAGCTGCAGTTGTAGTTGCAGCTGCAGTTGAGGTGGCATTGGCTGTTCTAGTATGGGCTGCAGTTGTGGATGCAGGGGATGTTGTAGTGGCAACTGCAGTTGTAGTGGCAGTGTCTGTCGTAAGAGTGGCTGCAGTTGTGGTGGCAGAAGCTGTTGTAGTGTGGGCTGCAGTTGTGGTTGCAGGGGAAGTTGTAGTAGCAGCTGCAGTTGTAGTGGCAGCCTCTGTCGTAGGAGCCACTGCAGTTGAGATGGCAGAAGCTGCTGTAGTGTGGGCTGCATTTGTGGTGACAGGTGAAGTTGTAGAAGCAGTTGTAGTGGCAGCCTCTGTCGTAAGAGTAGGTGTAGTTGTAGTGTCAACTGATGTTGTAGTACCAGCTGCAGTTGTAGTGGCAGCCTCTGACGTAGGAGCTGCTGCAGTTGAGATGGCAGAAGCTGTTGTAGTGTGGGCTTCAGTTGTGGTTATAGGGGAAGTTGTAGTGGCAACTGACGTTGAGGTACCAGCTGCAGTTGTGGTGGCATTGGCTGTTGTGGTGTGGGCTGCAGTTGTGGTGACAGGTGAAGTTGTAGTAGCAGTTGTAGTGGCAGCCTCTGTCGTGAGAGTCGCTGCAGTTGTGGTTATAGGAGAAGTTGTAGTAGCAGCTGCAGTTGTAGTGGCAGCCTCGGTCGTAAGAGTGGCTGACGTAGGAGCTGCTGCAGTTGAGATGGCAGAAGCTGTTGAAGTGTGGGCTACAGTTGTGGTTGCAGGGGAAGTTGTAGTGGCAACTGCTGTTGTAGTACCAGCTGCAGTTGAGGTGGCATTGGCTGTTGTAGTATGGGCTGCAGTTGTGGTTATAGGGGAAGTTGTAGTGGCAACTGCTGTTGTAGTACCAGCTGCAGTTGTAGTGGCATTGGCTGTTGTAGTGTGGGCTGCAGTTGTGGTGACAGGGGAAGTTGTAGTAGCAGCTGCAGTTGTAGTTGCAGCTGCAGTTGAGGTGGCATTGGCTGTTCTAGTATGGGCTGCAGTTGTGGATGCAGGGGATGTTGTAGTGGCAACTGCAGTTGTAGTGGCAGTGTCTGTCGTAAGAGTGGCTGCAGTTGTGGTGGCAGAAGCTGTTGTAGTGTGGGCTGCAGTTGTGGTTGCAGGGGAAGTTGTAGTAGCAGCTGCAGTTGTAGTGGCAGCCTCTGTCGTAGGAGCCACTGCAGTTGAGATGGCAGAAGCTGCTGTAGTGTGGGCTGCATTTGTGGTGACAGGTGAAGTTGTAGAAGCAGTTGTAGTGGCAGCCTCTGTCGTAAGAGTAGGTGTAGTTGTGGTGGCAGGAGCTGTTGTAGTACCAGCTGCAGTTGAGGTGGCATTGGCTGTTGTAGTATGGGCTGCAGTTGTGGTTATAGGGGAAGTTGTATTGGCAACTGCTGTTGTAGTACCAGCTGCAGTTGTAGTGGCATTGGCTGTTGTAGTGTGGGCTGCAGTTGTGGTGACAGGGGAAGTTGTAGTAGCAGCTGCAGTTGTAGTGGCAGCCTCGGTCGTAAGAGTGGCTGCAGTTGAGATGGCAGAAGCTGTTGAAGTGTGGCCTACAGTTGTGGTTGCAGGGGAAGTTGTAGTGGCAACTGCTGTTGTAGTACCAGCTGCAGTTGAGGTGGCATTGGCTGTTGTAGTATGGGCTGCAGTTGTGGTTATAGGGGAAGTTGTAGTGGCAACTGCTGTTGTAGTACCAGCTGCAGTTGTAGTGGCATTGACTGTTGTAGTGTGGGCTGCAGTTGTGGTGACAGGGGAAATTGTAGTAGCAGCTGCAGTTGTAGTGGCAGCCTCGGTCGTAAGAGTGGCTGCAGTTGAGATGGCAGAAGCTGTTGAAGTGTGGGCTACAGTTGTGGTTGCAGGGGAAGTTGTAGTAGCAGCTGATGTTGTAGTATGGGCTGCAGTTGTGGTTATAGGGGAAGTTGTAGTTGCAACTGCTGTTGTAGTATCAGCTGCAGTTGAGGTGGCATTGGCTGTTGTACTGTGGGCTGCAGTTGTGGTTATAGGGGAAGTTGAAGTAGCAACTGATGTTGTAGAATGGGCTGCAGTTGTGGTTATAGGGGAAGTTGTAGTTGCAACTGCTGTTGTAGTACCAGCTGCAGTTGATGTGGCATTGGCTGTTGTAGTGTGGGCTGCAGTTGTGTTAAAAGGGGATGCTGAAGTGGGAAGTGCTGTTGAGGTACCAGCTGCAGTTGTGGTGGCATTGGCTGTTGTAGTGTGGGCTGCAGTTGTGGTTACAGGGGATGTTGTACTGGCAACTGCTGTTGAGGTACCAGCTGCAGTTGTGGTGGCATTAGCTGTTGTAGTGTGGGCTGCAGTTGTGGTAACAGGTGAAGTTGTAGTAGCAGCTGAAGTTGTAGTGGCATTGGCTGTTGTAGTGTGGGCTGCAGTTGTGGTAACAGGGGAAGTTGTAGTAGCAGCTGCAGTTGTAGAGGCAGCCTCTGTCGTAGGAGCTGCTGCAGTTGAGGTGGCAGAAGCTGTTGTAGTGTGGGCTGCAGTTCTGGTTCTAGTGGAAGTTGTAGTGGCAACTGCAGTTGTGGTGACATTGGCTGTTGTAGTGTGGGCTGCAGTTGTGGTTATAGGGGAAGTTGTAGTGGCAACTGCTGTTGTAGTACCAGCTGCAGTTGTAGTGGCATTGGCTGTTGTAGTGTGGGCTGCAGTTGTGGTGACAGGGGAAGTTGTAGTAGCAGCTGCAGTTGTAGTGGCAGCCTCGGTCGTAAGAGTGGCTGCAGTTGAGATGGCAGAAGCTGTTGAAGTGTGGGCTACAGTTGTGGTTGCAGGGGAAGTTGTAGTGGCAACTGCTGTTGTAGTACCAGCTGCAGTTGAAGTGGCATTGGCTGTTGTAGTATGGGCTGCAGTTGTGGTTATAGGGGAAGTTGTAGTGGCAACTGCTGTTGTAGTACCAGCTGCAGTTGTAGTGGCATTGGCTGTTGTAGTGTGGGCTGCAGTTGTGGTGACAGGGGAAGTTGTAGTAGCAGCTGCAGTTGTAGTGGCAGCCCCTGTCGTAGGAGCCACTGCAGTTGAGATGGCAGAAGCTGTTGTAGTGTGGGCTGCAGTTGTGGTTATAGGGGAAGTTGTAGTGGCAAATGCTGTTGTAGTACCATCTGCAGTTGTGGTGGCATTGGCTGTTGTAGTGTGGGCTGCAGTTGTGGTTGCTGGGGAAGTTGTAGTTGCAACTGCTGTTGTAGTATCAGCTGCAGTTGAGGTGGCATTGGCTGTTATAGTGTGGGCTACAGTTGTGGTTACAGGGGATGCTGAAGTGGGAAGTGCTGTTGAGGTACCAGCTGCAGTTGTGGTGGCATTGGCTGTTGTAGTATGGGCTGCAGTTGTGGTTATAGGGGAAGTTGTAGTGTCAACTGATGTTGTAGTAGCAGCTGCAGTTGTAGTGGCAGCCTCTGACGTAGGAGCTGCTGCAGTTGAGATGGCAGAAGCTGTTGTAGTGTGGGCTTCAGTTGTGGTTATAGGGGAAGTTGTAGTGGCAACTGACGTTGAGGTACCAGCTGCAGTTGTGGTGGCATTGGCTGTTGTGGTGTGGGCTGCAGTTGTGGTGACAGGTGAAGTTGTAGTAGCAGTTGTAGTGGCAGCCTCTGTCGTAAGAGTCGCTGCAGTTGTGGTTATAGGAGAAGTTGTAGTAGCAGCTGCAGTTGTAGTGGCAGCCTCGGTCGTAAGAGTGGCTGACGTAGGAGCTGCTGCAGTTGAGATGGCAGAAGCTGTTGAAGTGTGGGCTACAGTTGTGGTTGCAGGGGAAGTTGTAGTGGCAACTGCTGTTGTAGTACCAGCTGCAGTTGAGGTGGCATTGGCTGTTGTAGTATGGGCTGCAGTTGTGGTTATAGGGGAAGTTGTAGTGGCAACTGCTGTTGTAGTACCAGCTGCAGTTGTAGTGGCATTGGCTGTTGTAGTGTGGGCTGCAGTTGTGGTGACAGGGGAAGTTGTAGTAGCAGCTGCAGTTGTAGTTGCAGCTGCAGTTGAGGTGGCATTGGCTGTTCTAGTATGGGCTGCAGTTGTGGATGCAGGGGATGTTGTAGTGGCAACTGCAGTTGTAGTGGCAGTGTCTGTCGTAAGAGTGGCTGCAGTTGTGGTGGCAGAAGCTGTTGTAGTGTGGGCTGCAGTTGTGGTTGCAGGGGAAGTTGTAGTAGCAGCTGCAGTTGTAGTGGCAGCCTCTGTCGTAGGAGCCACTGCAGTTGAGATGGCAGAAGCTGCTGTAGTGTGGGCTGCATTTGTGGTGACAGGTGAAGTTGTAGAAGCAGTTGTAGTGGCAGCCTCTGTCGTAAGAGTAGGTGTAGTTGTGGTGGCAGGAGCTGTTGTAGTACCAGCTGCAGTTGAGGTGGCATTGGCTGTTGTAGTATGGGCTGCAGTTGTGGTTATAGGGGAAGTTGTATTGGCAACTGCTGTTGTAGTACCAGCTGCAGTTGTAGTGGCATTGGCTGTTGTAGTGTGGGCTGCAGTTGTGGTGACAGGGGAAGTTGTAGTAGCAGCTGCAGTTGTAGTGGCAGCCTCGGTCGTACGAGTGGCTGCAGTTGAGATGGCAGAAGCTGTTGAAGTGTGGCCTACAGTTGTGGTTGCAGGGGAAGTTGTAGTGGCAACTGCTGTTGTAGTACCAGCTGCAGTTGAGGTGGCATTGGCTGTTGTAGTATGGGCTGCAGTTGTGGTTATAGGGGAAGTTGTAGTGGCAACTGCTGTTGTAGTACCAGCTGCAGTTGTAGTGGCATTGACTGTTGTAGTGTGGGCTGCAGTTGTGGTGACAGGGGAAATTGTAGTAGCAGCTGCAGTTGTAGTGGCAGCCTCGGTCGTAAGAGTGGCTGCAGTTGAGATGGCAGAAGCTGTTGAAGTGTGGGCTACAGTTGTGGTTGCAGGGGAAGTTGTAGTAGCAGCTGATGTTGTAGTATGGGCTGCAGTTGTGGTTATAGGGGAAGTTGTAGTTGCAACTGCTGTTGTAGTATCAGCTGCAGTTGAGGTGGCATTGGCTGTTGTACTGTGGGCTGCAGTTGTGGTTATAGGGGAAGTTGAAGTAGCAACTGATGTTGTAGAATGGGCTGCAGTTGTGGTTATAGGGGAAGTTGTAGTTGCAACTGCTGTTGTAGTACCAGCTGCAGTTGATGTGGCATTGGCTGTTGTAGTGTGGGCTGCAGTTGTGTTAAAAGGGGATGCTGAAGTGGGAAGTGCTGTTGAGGTACCAGCTGCAGTTGTGGTGGCATTGGCTGTTGTAGTGTGGGCTGCAGTTGTGGTAACAGGTGAAGTTGTAGTAGCAGCTGAAGTTGTAGTGGCATTGGCTGTTGTAGTGTGGGCTGCAGTTGTGGTAACAGGGGAAGTTGTAGTAGCAGCTGCAGTTGTAGAGGCAGCCTCTGTCGTAGGAGCTGCTGCAGTTGAGGTGGCAGAAGCTGTTGTAGTGTGGGCTGCAGTTCTGGTTCTAGTGGAAGTTGTAGTGGCAACTGCAGTTGTGGTGACATTGGCTGTTGTAGTATGGGCTGCAGTTGTGGTTATAGGGGAAGTTGTAGTGGCAACTGCTGTTGTAGTACCAGCTGCAGTTGTAGTGGCAGCCTCGGTCGTAAGAGTGGCTGCAGTTGAGATGGCAGAAGCTGTTGAAGTGTGGGCTACAGTTGTGGTTGCAGGGGAAGTTGTAGTGGCAACTGCTGTTGTAGTACCAGCTGCAGTTGTAGTGGCATTGGCTGTTGTAGTGTGGGCTGCAGTTGTGGTGACAGGGGAAGTTGTAGTAGCAGCTGCAGTTGTAGTGGCAGCCCCTGTCGTAGGAGCCACTGCAGTTGAGATGGCAGAAGCTGTTGTAGTGTGGGCTGCAGTTGTGGTTATAGGGGAAGTTGTAGTGGCAAATGCTGTTGTAGTACCATCTGCAGTTGTGGTGGCATTGGCTGTTGTAGTGTGGGCTGCAGTTGTGGTTGCTGGGGAAGTTGTAGTTGCAACTGCTGTTGTAGTATCAGCTGCAGTTGAGGTGGCATTGGCTGTTATAGTGTGGGCTACAGTTGTGGTTACAGGGGATGCTGAAGTGGGAAGTGCTGTTGAGGTACCAGCTGCAGTTGTGGTGGCATTGGCTGTTGTAGTGTGGGCTGCAGTTGTGGTTACAGGGGAGGTTGTACTGGCAACTGCTGTTGAGGTACCAGCTGCAGTTGTGGTGGCATTGGCTGTTGTAGTGTGGGCTGCAGTTGTGGTTGCAGGGGAAGTTGTAGTAGCAGCTGCAGTTGTAGTGGCAGCCTCTGTCGTAGGAGCCACTGCAGTTGAGATGGCAGAAGCTGCTGTAGTGTGGGCTGCAGTTGTGGTGACAGGTGAAGTTGTAGAAGCAGTTGTAGTGGCAGCCTCTGTCGTAAGAGTAGGTGTAGTTGTGGTGGCAGGAGCTGTTGTAGTACCAGCTGCAGTTGAGGTGGCATTGGCTGTTGTAGTATGGGCTGCAGTTGTGGTTATAGGGGAAGTTGTATTGGCAACTGCTGTTGTAGTACCAGCTGCAGTTGTAGTGGCATTGGCTGTTGTAGTGTGGGCTGCAGTTGTGGTGACAGGGGAAGTTGTAGTAGGAGCTGCAGTTGTAGTGGCAGCCTCGGTCGTAAGAGTGGCTGCAGTTGAGATGGCAGAAGCTGTTGAAGTGTGGCCTACAGTTGTGGTTGCAGGGGAAGTTGTAGTGGCAACTGCTGTTGTAGTACCAGCTGCAGTTGAGGTGGCATTGGCTGTTGTAGTATGGGCTGCAGTTGTGGTTATAGGGGAAGTTGTAGTGGCAACTGCTGTTGTAGTACCAGCTGCAGTTGTAGTGGCATTGACTGTTGTAGTGTGGGCTGCAGTTGTGGTGACAGGGGAAATTGTAGTAGCAGCTGCAGTTGTAGTGGCAGCCTCGGTCGTAAGAGTGGCTGCAGTTGAGATGGCAGAAGCTGTTGAAGTGTGGGCTACAGTTGTGGTTGCAGGGGAAGTTGTAGTGGCAACTGCTGTTGTAGTACCAGCTGCAGTTGAGGTGGCATTGGCTGTTGTAGTATGGGCTGCAGTTGTGGTTATAGGGGAAGTTGTAGTGGCAACTGCTGTTGTAGTACCAGCTGCAGTTGTAGTGGCATTGGCTGTTGTAGTGTGGGCTGCAGTTGTGGTGACAGGGGAAGTTGTAGTAGCAGCTGCAGTTGTAGTTGCAGCTGCAGTTGAGGTGGCATTGGCTGTTCTAGTATGGGCTGCAGTTGTTGATGCAGGGGATGTTGTAGTGGCAACTGCAGTTGTAGTGGCAGTGTCTGTCGTAAGAGTGGCTGCAGTTGTGGTGGCAGAAGCTGTTGTAGTGTGGGCTGCAGTTGTGGTTGCAGGGGAAGTTGTAGTAGCAGCTGCAGTTGTAGTGGCGGCCTCTGTCGTAGGAGCCACTGCAGTTGAGATGGCAGAAGCTGCTGTAGTGTGGGCTGCATTTGTGGTGACAGGTGAAGTTGTAGAAGCAGTTGTAGTGGCAGCCTCTGTCGTAAGAGTAGGTGTAGTTGTGGTGGCAGGAGCTGTTGTAGTACCAGCTGCAGTTGAGGTGGCATTGGCTGTTGTAGTATGGGCTGCAGTTGTGGTTATAGGGGAAGTTGTAGTGGCAACTGCTGTTGTAGTACCAGCTGCAGTTGTAGTGGCATTGACTGTTGTAGTGTGGGCTGCAGTTGTGGTGACAGGGGAAATTGTAGTAGCAGCTGCAGTTGTAGTGGCAGCCTCGGTCGTAAGAGTGGCTGCAGTTGAGATGGCAGAAGCTGTTGAAGTGTGGGCTACAGTTGTGGTTGCAGGGGAAGTTGTAGTAGCAGCTGATGTTGTAGTATGGGCTGCAGTTGTGGTTATAGGGGAAGTTGTAGTTGCAACTGCTGTTGTAGTATCAGCTGCAGTTGAGGTGGCATTGGCTGTTGTACTGTGGGCTGCAGTTGTGGTTATAGGGGAAGTTGAAGTAGCAACTGATGTTGTAGAATGGGCTGCAGTTGTGGTTATAGGGGAAGTTGTAGTGGCAACTGATGTGGATGTACCAGCTGCAGTTGTGGTGGCATTGGCTGTTGTAGTGTGGGCTGCAGTTGTGGTGACAGGGGAAGTTGTTGTAGCAGCTGCAGTTGTAGTGGCAGCCTCTGTCGTAGGAGCCCCTGCAGTTGAGATGGCAGAAGCTGTTGTACTGTGGGCTGCAGTTGTGGTTATAGGGGAAGTTGTAGTGGCAACTGATGTTGTATTATGGGCTGCAGTTGTGGTTATAGGGGAAGTTGTAGTGGCAACTGATGTGGATGTACCAGCTGCAGTTGTGGTGGCATTGGCTGTTGTAATGTGGGCTGCAGTTGTGGTTGCAGGGGAAGTTGTAGTAACAGCTGCAGTTGTAGTGGCAGCCTCTGTCGTAGGAGCCGCTGCAGTTGAGATGGCAGAAGCTGTTGTAGGTTGGGCTGCAGTTGTGGTGACAGGGGAAGTTGTAGTAGCAGCTGCAGTTGTAGTGGCAGACTCTGTCGTAGGAGCCGCTGCAGTTGAGAAGGCAGAAGCTGTTGTAGTGTGGGCTGCAGTTGTGGTTATAGGGGAAGTTGTAGTGGCAACTGCAGTTGTGGTGGCATTGGCTGTTGTAGTGTGGGCTGCAGTTGTGGTTACAGGGGATGCTGTACTGGCAACTGCTGTTGAGGTACCAGCTGCAGTTGTGGTGGCATTGGCTGTTGTAGTGTGGGCTGCAGTTGTGGTTATACGGGAAGTTGTAGTGGCAACTGATGTTGATGTACCAGCTGCAGTTGAGATGGCAGAGGATGTTGTAGTGTGGGCTGCAGTTGTGGTGACAGGTGAAGTTGTAGTAGCAGCCTCTGTCGTAAGAGTGGCTGCAGTTGTGGTTATAGGGGAAGTTGTAGTGGCAACTGCTGTTGTAGTACCATCTGCAGTTGAGGTGGCATTGGCTGTTGTAGTGTGGGCTGCAGTTGTGGTTGCAGGGGAAGTTGTAGTAGCAGTTGTAGTGGCAGCCTCTGTCGTAAGAGTAGGTGTAGTTGTGGTGGCAGAAGCTGTTGAAGTGTGGGCTGCAGTTGTGGTTGCAGGGGAAGTTGTAGTTGCAACTGCTGTTGTAGTACCAGCTGCAGTTGTGGTGGCACTGGCTGTTGTAGTGTGGGCTGCAGTTGTGGTAATAGGGGAAGTTGTAGTGGCAACTGCAGTTGTGGTGGCATTGGCTGTTGTAGTGTGGGCTGCAGTTGTGGTTACAGGGGATGCTGTACTGGCAACTGCTGTTGAGGTACCAGCTGCAGTTGTGGTGGCACTGGCTGTTGTAGTGTGGGCTGCAGTTGTGGTGACAGGGGAAGTTGTAGTAGCAGCTGCAGTTGTAGTGGCAGCTTCTGTCGTGAGAGTGGCTGCAGTTGTGGTGGCAGAAGCTGTTGTAGTGTGGGCTACAGTTGTGGTTGCAGGGGAAGTTGTAGTGGCAACTGCTGTTGTAGTACCAGCTGCAGTTGTGGTGGCATTGGCTGTTTTAGTATGGGCTGCAGTTGTGGTTAGAGGGGAAGTTGTAGTGGCAACTGCTGTTGTAGTACCAGCTGCAGTTGTAGTGGCATTGACTGTTGTAGTGTGGGCTGCAGTTGTGGTGACAGGGGAAATTGTAGTAGCAGCTGCAGTTGTAGTGTCAGCCTCGGTCGTAAGAGTGGCTGCAGTTGAGATGGCAGAAGCTGTTGAAGTGTGGGCTACAGTTGTGGTTGCAGGGGAAGTTGTAGTGGCAACTGCTGTTGTAGTACCAGCTGCAGTTGAGGTGGCATTGGCTGTTGTAGTATGGGCTGCAGTTGTGGTTATAGGGGAAGTTGTAGTGGCAACTGCTGTTGTAGTACCAGCTGCAGTTGTAGTGGCATTGGCTGTTGTAGTGTGGGCTGCAGTTGTGGTGACAGGGGAAGTTGTAGTAGCAGCTGCAGTTGTAGTTGCAGCTGCAGTTGAGGTGGCATTGGCTGTTCTAGTATGGGCTGCAGTTGTGGATGCAGGGGATGTTGTAGTGGCAACTGCAGTTGTAGTGGCAGTGTCTGTCGTAAGAGTGGCTGCAGTTGTGGTGGCAGAAGCTGTTGTAGTGTGGGCTGCAGTTGTGGTTGCAGGGGAAGTTGTAGTAGCAGCTGCAGTTGTAGTGGCAGCCTCTGTCGTAGGAGCCACTGCAGTTGAGATGGCAGAAGCTGCTGTAGTGTGGGCTGCATTTGTGGTGACAGGTGAAGTTGTAGAAGCAGTTGTAGTGGCAGCCTCTGTCGTAAGAGTAGGTGTAGTTGTGGTGGCAGGAGCTGTTGTAGTCCCAGCTGCAGTTGAGGTGGCATTGGCTGTTGTAGTATGGGCTGCAGTTGTGGTTATAGGGGAAGTTGTATTGGCAACTGCTGTTGTAGTACCAGCTGCAGTTGTAGTGGCATTGGCTGTTGTAGTGTGGGCTGCAGTTGTGGTGACAGGGGAAGTTGTAGTAGCAGCTGCAGTTGTAGTGGCAGCCTCGGTCGTAAGAGTGGCTGCAGTTGAGATGGCAGAAGCTGTTGAAGTGTGGCCTACAGTTGTGGTTGCAGGGGAAGTTGTAGTGGCAACTGCTGTTGTAGTACCAGCTGCCGTTGAGGTGGCATTGGCTGTTGTAGTATGGGCTGCAGTTGTGGTTATAGGGGAAGTTGTAGTGGCAACTGCTGTTGTAGTACCAGCTGCAGTTGTAGTGGCATTGACTGTTGTAGTGTGGGCTGCAGTTGTGGTGACAGGGGAAATTGTAGTAGCAGCTGCAGTTGTAGTGGCAGCCTCGGTCGTAAGAGTGGCTGCAGTTGAGATGGCAGAAGCTGTTGAAGTGTGGGCTACAGTTGTGGTTGCAGGGGAAGTTGTAGTAGCAGCTGATGTTGTAGTATGGGCTGCAGTTGTGGTTATAGGGGAAGTTGTAGTTGCAACTGCTGTTGTAGTATCAGCTGCAGTTGAGGTGGCATTGGCTGTTGTACTGTGGGCTGCAGTTGTGGTTATAGGGGAAGTTGAAGTAGCAACTGATGTTGTAGAATGGGCTGCAGTTGTGGTTATAGGGGAAGTTGTAGTGGCAACTGATGTGGATGTACCAGCTGCAGTTGTGGTGGCATTGGCTGTTGTAGTGTGGGCTGCAGTTGTGGTGACAGGGGAAGTTGTTGTAGCAGCTGCAGTTGTAGTGGCAGCCTCTGTCGTAGGAGCCCCTGCAGTTGAGATGGCAGAAGCTGTTGTACTGTGGGCTGCAGTTGTGGTTATAGGGGAAGTTGTAGTGGCAACTGATGTTGTATTATGGGCTGCAGTTGTGGTTATAGGGGAAGTTGTAGTGGCAACTGATGTGGATGTACCAGCTGCAGTTGAGGTGGCATTGGCTGTTGTAATGTGGGCTGCAGTTGTGGTTGCAGGGGAAGTTGTAGTAACAGCTGCAGTTGTAGTGGCAGCCTCTGTCGTAGGAGCCGCTGCAGTTGAGATGGCAGAAGCTGTTGTAGGTTGGGCTGCAGTTGTGGTGACAGGGGAAGTTGTAGTAGCAGCTGCAGTTGTAGTGGCAGACTCTGTCGTAGGAGCCGCTGCAGTTGAGAAGGCAGAAGCTGTTGTAGTGTGGGCTGCAGTTGTGGTTATAGGGGAAGTTGTAGTGGCAACTGCAGTTGTGGTGGCATTGGCTGTTGTAGTGTGGGCTGCAGTTGTGGTTACAGGGGATGCTGTACTGGCAACTGCTGTTGAGGTACCAGCTGCAGTTGTGGTGGCATTGGCTGTTGTAGTGTGGGCTGCAGTTGTGGTTATACGGGAAGTTGTAGTGGCAACTGATGTTGATGTACCAGCTGCAGTTGAGATGGCAGAGGATGTTGTAGTGTGGGCTGCAGTTGTGGTGACAGGTGAAGTTGTAGTAGCAGCCTCTGTCGTAAGAGTGGCTGCAGTTGTGGTTATAGGGGAAGTTGTAGTGGCAACTGCTGTTGTAGTACCATCTGCAGTTGAGGTGGCATTGGCTGTTGTAGTGTGGGCTGCAGTTGTGGTTGCAGGGGAAGTTGTAGTAGCAGTTGTAGTGGCAGCCTCTGTCGTAAGAGTAGGTGTAGTTGTGGTGGCAGAAGCTGTTGAAGTGTGGGCTGCAGTTGTGGTTGCAGGGGAAGTTGTAGTTGCAACTGCTGTTGTAGTACCAGCTGCAGTTGTGGTGGCACTGGCTGTTGTAGTGTGGGCTGCAGTTGTGGTAATAGGGGAAGTTGTAGTGGCAACTGCAGTTGTGGTGGCATTGGCTGTTGTAGTGTGGGCTGCAGTTGTGGTTACAGGGGATGCTGTACTGGCAACTGCTGTTGAGGTACCAGCTGCAGTTGTGGTGGCACTGGCTGTTGTAGTGTGGGCTGCAGTTGTGGTGACAGGGGAAGTTGTAGTAGCAGCTGCAGTTGTAGTGGCAGCTTCTGTCGTGAGAGTGGCTGCAGTTGTGGTGGCAGAAGCTGTTGTAGTGTGGGCTACAGTTGTGGTTGCAGGGGAAGTTGTAGTGGCAACTGCTGTTGTAGTACCAGCTGCAGTTGTGGTGGCATTGGCTGTTTTAGTATGGGCTGCAGTTGTGGTTAGAGGGGAAGTTGTAGTGGCAACTGCTGTTGAGGTACCAGCTGCAGTTGTGGTGGCACTGGCTGTTGTAGTGTGGGCTGCAGTTGTGGTGACAGGGGACGTTGTAGTTGCAGCTGCAGTTTTAGTGGCAGCCTCTGTCGTAGGAGCCGCTGCAGTTGAGATGGCAGAAGCTGTTGTAGTGGGGGCTGCATTTGTGGCTACAGGGTATGCTGTAGTGGCAACTGCTGTTGTAGTACCAGCTGCAGTTGTAGTGTGGGCTGCAGTTGTGGTGACAGGTGAAGTTGTAGTAGCAGCTGCAGTTGTAGTGGCAGCCTCTGTCGTAGGAGCCGCTTCAGTTGAGATGGCAGAAGCTGCTGTAGTGTGGGCTGCATTTGTGGTGACAGGTGAAGTTGTAGAAGCAGTTGTAGTGGCAGCCTCTGTCGTAAGAGTAGGTGTAGTTGTGGTGGCAGGAGCTGTTGTAGTACCAGCTGCAGTTGAGGTGGCATTGGCTGTTGTAGTATGGGCTGCAGTTGTGGTTATAGGGGAAGTTGTATTGGCAACTGCTGTTGTAGTACCAGCTGCAGTTGTAGTGGCATTGGCTGTTGTAGTGTGGGCTGCAGTTGTGGTGACAGGGGAAGTTGTAGTAGCAGCTGCAGTTGTAGTGGCAGCCTCGGTCGTAAGAGTGGCTGCAGTTGAGATGGCAGAAGCTGTTGAAGTGTGGCCTACAGTTGTGGTTGCAGGGGAAGTTGTAGTGGCAACTGCTGTTGTAGTACCAGCTGCCGTTGAGGTGGCATTGGCAGTTGTAGTATGGGCTGCAGTTGTGGTTATAGGGGAAGTTGTAGTGGCAACTGCTGTTGTAGTACCAGCTGCAGTTGTAGTGGCATTGACTGTTGTAGTGTGGGCTGCAGTTGTGGTGACAGGGGAAATTGTAGTAGCAGCTGCAGTTGTAGTGGCAGCCTCGGTCGTAAGAGTGGCTGCAGTTGAGATGGCAGAAGCTGTTGAAGTGTGGGCTACAGTTGTGGTTGCAGGGGAAGTTGTAGTAGCAGCTGATGTTGTAGTATGGGCTGCAGTTGTGGTTATAGGGGAAGTTGTAGTTGCAACTGCTGTTGTAGTATCAGCTGCAGTTGAGGTGGCATTGGCTGTTGTACTGTGGGCTGCAGTTGTGGTTATAGGGGAAGTTGAAGTAGCAACTGATGTTGTAGAATGGGCTGCAGTTGTGGTTATAGGGGAAGTTGTAGTGGCAACTGATGTGGATGTACCAGCTGCAGTTGTGGTGGCATTGGCTGTTGTAGTGTGGGCTGCAGTTGTGGTGACAGGGGAAGTTGTTGTAGCAGCTGCAGTTGTAGTGGCAGCCTCTGTCGTAGGAGCCCCTGCAGTTGAGATGGCAGAAGCTGTTGTACTGTGGGCTGCAGTTGTGGTTATAGGGGAAGTTGTAGTGGCAACTGATGTTGTATTATGGGCTGCAGTTGTGGTTATAGGGGAAGTTGTAGTGGCAACTGATGTGGATGTACCAGCTGCAGTTGAGGTGGCATTGGCTGTTGTAATGTGGGCTGCAGTTGTGGTTGCAGGGGAAGTTGTAGTAACAGCTGCAGTTGTAGTGGCAGCCTCTGTCGTAGGAGCCGCTGCAGTTGAGATGGCAGAAGCTGTTGTAGGTTGGGCTGCAGTTGTGGTGACAGGGGAAGTTGTAGTAGCAGCTGCAGTTGTAGTGGCAGACTCTGTCGTAGGAGCCGCTGCAGTTGAGAAGGCAGAAGCTGTTGTAGTGTGGGCTGCAGTTGTGGTTATAGGGGAAGTTGTAGTGGCAACTGCAGTTGTGGTGGCATTGGCTGTTGTAGTGTGGGCTGCAGTTGTGGTTACAGGGGATGCTGTACTGGCAACTGCTGTTGAGGTACCAGCTGCAGTTGTGGTGGCATTGGCTGTTGTAGTGTGGGCTGCAGTTGTGGTTATACGGGAAGTTGTAGTGGCAACTGATGTTGATGTACCAGCTGCAGTTGAGATGGCAGAGGATGTTGTAGTGTGGGCTGCAGTTGTGGTGACAGGTGAAGTTGTAGTAGCAGCCTCTGTCGTAAGAGTGGCTGCAGTTGTGGTTATAGGGGAAGTTGTAGTGGCAACTGCTGTTGTAGTACCATCTGCAGTTGAGGTGGCATTGGCTGTTGTAGTGTGGGCTGCAGTTGTGGTTGCAGGGGAAGTTGTAGTAGCAGTTGTAGTGGCAGCCTCTGTCGTAAGAGTAGGTGTAGTTGTGGTGGCAGAAGCTGTTGAAGTGTGGGCTGCAGTTGTGGTTGCAGGGGAAGTTGTAGTTGCAACTGCTGTTGTAGTACCAGCTGCAGTTGTGGTGGCACTGGCTGTTGTAGTGTGGGCTGCAGTTGTGGTAATAGGGGAAGTTGTAGTGGCAACTGCAGTTGTGGTGGCATTGGCTGTTGTAGTGTGGGCTGCAGTTGTGGTTACAGGGGATGCTGTACTGGCAACTGCTGTTGAGGTACCAGCTGCAGTTGTGGTGGCACTGGCTGTTGTAGTGTGGGCTGCAGTTGTGGTGACAGGGGAAGTTGTAGTAGCAGCTGCAGTTGTAGTGGCAGCTTCTGTCGTGAGAGTGGCTGCAGTTGTGGTGGCAGAAGCTGTTGTAGTGTGGGCTACAGTTGTGGTTGCAGGGGAAGTTGTAGTGGCAACTGCTGTTGTAGTACCAGCTGCAGTTGTGGTGGCATTGGCTGTTTTAGTATGGGCTGCAGTTGTGGTTAGAGGGGAAGTTGTAGTGGCAACTGCTGTTGAGGTACCAGCTGCAGTTGTGGTGGCACTGGCTGTTGTAGTGTGGGCTGCAGTTGTGGTGACAGGGGACGTTGTAGTTGCAGCTGCAGTTTTAGTGGCAGCCTCTGTCGTAGGAGCCGCTGCAGTTGAGATGGCAGAAGCTGTTGTAGTGGGGGCTGCATTTGTGGCTACAGGGTATGCTGTAGTGGCAACTGCTGTTGTAGTACCAGCTGCAGTTGTAGTGTGGGCTGCAGTTGTGGTGACAGGTGAAGTTGTAGTAGCAGCTGCAGTTGTAGTGGCAGCCTCTGTCGTAGGAGCCGCTTCAGTTGAGATGGCAGAAGCTGTTGTAGTGGGGGCTGCATTTGTGGTTACAGGGGATGCTGTAGTGGCAACTGCTGTTGTAGTACCAGCTGCAGTTGTAGTGTGGGCTGCAGTTGTGGTGACAGGTGAAGTTGTAGTAGCAGCTGCAGTTGTAGTGGCAGCCTCTGTCGTAGGAGCCGCTGCAGTTGAGATGGCAGAAGCTGTTGTAGTGTGGGCTGCATTTGTGGCTACAGGGTATGCTGTAGTGGCAACTGCTGTTGTAGTACCAGCTGCAGTTTTAGTGTGGGCTGCAGTTGTGGTGACAGGTGAAGTTGTAGTAGCAGCTGCAGTTGTAGTTGCAGCCTCTGTCGTAGGAGCCGCTGCAGTTGAGATGGCAGAAGCTGTTGTAGTGGGGGCTGCATTTGTGGTTATAGGGGAAGTTGTTGTGGCAACTGCTGTCGTAGTACCAGCTGCAGTTGTGGTGGCAGAAGCTGTTGTAGTATGGGCTGCAGTTGTGGTTAGAGGGGAAGTTGTAGTAGCAGCTGCAGTTGTAGAGGCAGCCTCTGTCGTAGGAGCTGCTGCAGTTGAGATGGCAGAAGCTGTTGTAGTGTGGGCTGCAGTTGTGGTTGCAGAAGCTGTTGAAGTGTGGGCTGCAGTTGTGGATGCAGCGGATGCTGTAGTGGCAACTGCTCTTGTAGTACCAGCTGCAGTTGTAGTGTGGGCTGCAGTTGTGGTGACAGGTGAAGTTGTAGTAGCAGCTGCAGTTGTAGTGGCAGCCTCTGTCGTAGGAGCCACTGCAGTTGAGATGGCAGAAGCTGTTGTAAGAGTGGCTGCAGTTGTGGTGGCAGAAGCAGTTGAAGTGTGGGCTGCAGTTGTGGTTGCAGGGGAAGTTGTCGTTGCAACTGCTGTTGTAGTACCAGCTGCTGTTGAGATGGCATTGGCTGTTGTAGTGTGGGCTGCAGTTGTGGTTACAGGGGGTGTTGTAGTGGCAACTGCTGTTGAGGTACCAGCTGCAGTTGTGGTGGCATTGGCTGTTGTAGTGTGGGCTGCAGTTGTGGTTACAGGGTATGCTGTAGGGGCAACTGCTGTTGTAGTACCAGCTGCAGTTGTAGTAGCAGCCTCTGTCGTAAGAGTGACTGCAGTTGTGGTGGCAGAAGCTGTTGTAGTGAGGGCTGCATTTGTGGTTACAGGCGATGTTGTAATGGCAACTGCTGTTGAGGTACCAGCTGCAGTTGTGGTGACATTGGCTGTTGTAGTGTGGGCTGCAGTTGTGGTTACAGGGGATGTTGTAGTGACAACTGCTGTTGAGGTACCAGCTGCAGTTGTAGTGTGGGCTGCAGTTGTGGTGACAGGTGAAGTTGTAGTAGCAGCTGCAGTTGTTGTGGCAGCCTCTGTCGTAGGAGCCACTGCAGTTGAGATGGCAGAAGCTGTTGTAGTGTGGGCTGCAGTTGTGGTTACAGGGGATGCTGTAGTGGCAACTGCTGTTGTAGTACCAGCTGCAGTTGTAGTGTGGGCTGCAGTTGTGGTGACAGGTGAAGTTGTAGTAGCAGCTGCCGTTTTAGTGGCAGCCTCTGTCGTAGGAGCCACTGCAGTTGAGATGGCAGAAGCTGTTGTAGTGTGGGCTGCAGTTGTGGTTACAGGGGATGTTGTAGTGTCAACTGCTGTTGAGGTACCAGCTGCAGTGGCATTGGCTGTTGTAGTGTGGGCTGCAGTTGTGTTTACAGGGTATGCTGTAGTGGCAACTGCTGTTGTAGTACCAGCTGCAGTTGTAGTGTGGGCTGCAGTTGTGGTTACAGGGGATGTTGTAGTGGCAACTGCAGTTGTAGTAGCAGCCTCTGTCGTAGGAACCACTGCAGTTGAGACTGCAGAAGCTGTTGTATTATGGGCTGCAGTTGTGGTTATAGGGGAAGTTGTAGTGGCAACTGACGTTGAGGTACCAGCTGCAGTTGTGGTGGCATTGGCTGTTGTGGTGTGGGCTGCAGTTGTGGTTATAGGGGATGTTTTACTGGCAACTGCTGTTGAGGTACCAGCTGCAGTTGTGGTGGCATTGGCTGTTGTAGTGTGGGCTGCAGTTGTGGTGACAGGTGAAGTTGTAGAAGCAGCTGCAGTTGTAGTGTTAGCCTCTGTCGTAAGAGTGGCTGCAGTTGTGGTTATAGGGGAAGTTGTAGTGCCAACTGATGTTGATGTCCCAACTGCAGTTGAGATGACATAAGATGTTGTAGTGTGGGCTGCAGTTGTGGTGACAGGTGAAGTTGTAGTAGCAGTTGTAGTGGCAGCCTCTGTCGTAAGAGTGGCTGCAGTTGTGGTTATAGGGGAAGTTGTAGTGGCAACTGCTGTTGTAGTACCATCTGCAGTTGAGGTGGCATTGGCTGTTGTAGTGTGGGCTGCAGTTGTGGTTGCAGGGAAAGTTGTAGTAGCAGCTGCAGTTGTAGTAGCAGCTGCAGTTGTAGTGTGGGCTGCAGTTGTGGTGACAGGTGAAGTTGTAGTAGCAGCTGCAGTTGTAGTGGCAGCCTCTGTCGTTGGAGCCACTGCAGTTGAGATGGCAGAAGCTGTTGTAAGAGTGGCTGCAGTTGTGGTGGCAGAAGCAGTTGAAGTGTGGGCTGCAGTTGTGGTTGCAGGGGAAGTTGTCGTTGCAACTGCTGTTGTAGTACCAGCTGCAGTTGAGGTGGCATTGGCTGTTGTAGTGTGGGCTGCAGTTGTGGTTACAGGGGATGTTGTAGTGGCAACTGCTGTTGAGGTACCAGCTGCAGTTGTGGTGGCATTGGCTGTTGTAGTGTGGGCTGCAGTTGTGGTTACAGGGTATGCTGTAGTGGCAACTGCTGTTGTAGTACCAGCTGCAGTTGTAGTGTGTGCTGCAGTTGTGGTTACAGGGTATGCTGTAGGGGCAACTGCTGTTGTAGTACCAGCTGCAGTTGTGGTGGCAGAAGCTGTTGTAGTGAGGGCTGCAGTTGTGGTTACAGGCGATGTTGTAATGGCAACTGCTGTTGAGGTACCAGCTGCAGTTGTGGTGACATTGGCTGTTGTAGTGTGGGCTGCAGTTGTGGTTACAGGGGATGTTGTAGTGACAACTGCTGTTGAGGTACCAGCTGCAGTTGTAGTTTGGGCTGCAGTTGTTGTGACAGGTGAAGTTGTAGTAGCAGCTGCAGTTGTTGTGGCAGCCTCTGTCGTAGGAGCCACTGCAGTTGAGATGGCAGAAGCTGTTGTAGTGTGGGCTGCAGTTGTGGTTACAGGGGATGTTGTAGTGTCAACTGCTGTTGAGGTACCAGCTGCAGTGGCATTGGCTGTTGTAGTGTGGGCTGCAGTTGTGTTTACAGGGTATGCTGTAGTGGCAACTGCTGTTGAAGTACCAGCTGCAGTTGTAGTGTGGGCTGCAGTTGTGGTTACAGGGGATGTTGTAGTGGCAACTGCAGTTGTAGTAGCAGCCTCTGTCGTAGGAACCACTGCAGTTGAGACTGCAGAAGCTGTTGTATTATGGGCTGCAGTTGTGGTTATAGGGGAAGTTGTAGTGGCAACTGACGTTGAGGTACCAGCTGCAGTTGTGGTGGCATTGGCTGTTGTGGTGTGGGCTGCAGTTGTGGTGACAGGTGAAGTTGTAGTAGCAGCTGCAGTTGTAGTGTTAGCCTCTGTCGTAAGAGTGGCTGCAGTTGTGGTTATAGGGGAAGTTGTAGTGGCAACTGATGTTGATGTACCAGCTGCAGTTAAGATGGCAGAAGATGTTGTAGTGTGGGCTGCAGTTGTGGTGACAGGTGAAGTTGTAGTAGCAGTTGTAGTGGCAGCCTCTGTCGTAAGAGTGGCTGCAGTTGTGGTTATAGGGGAAGTTGTAGTGGCAACTGCTGTTGTAGTACCATCTGCAGTTGAGGTGGCATTGGCTGTTGTAGTGTGGGCTGCAGTTGTGGTTGCAGGGGAAGTTGTAGTAGCAGCTGCAGTTGTAGTGGCAGCCTCTGTCATAGGAGCCGCTGCAGTTGAGATGGCAGAAGATGTTGTAGTGTGGGCTGCAGTTGTGGTGACAGGTGAAGTTGTAGTAGCAGTTGTAGTGGCAGCCTCTGTCGTAAGAGTGGCTGCAGTTGTGGTTATAGGGGAAGTTGTAGTGGCAACTGCTGTTGTAGTACCAGCTGCAGTTGTGGTGGCATTGGCTGTTGTAGTGTTGGCTGCAGTTGTGGTTACAGGGGATGCTGTAGTGGCAACTGCTGTTGTAGTGGCAGACTCTGTCGTAGGAGCCACTGCAGTTGAGATGGCAGAAGCTGTTGTAGTGTGGGCTGCAGTTGTGGTTATAGGGGAAGTTGTAGTGGCAACTGATGTTGAGGTATCAGTTGCAGTTGTGGTGGCATTGGCTGTTGTAGTGTGGGCTGCAGTTGTGGTGACAGGTGAAGTTGTAGTAGCAGTTGTAGTGGCAGCCTCTGTCGTAGGAACCACTGCAGTTGAGACTGCAGAAGCTGTTGTATTATGGGCTGCAGTTGTGGTTATAGGGGAAGTTGTAGTGGCAACTGACGTTGAGGTACCAGCTGCAGTTGTGGTGGCATTGGCTGTTGTGGTGTGGGCTGCAGTTGTGGTTATAGGGGATGTTTTACTGGCAACTGCTGTTGAGGTACCAGCTGCAGTTGTGGTGGCATTGGCTGTTGTAGTGTGGGCTGCAGCTGTGGTGACAGGTGAAGTTGTAGAAGCAGCTGCAGTTGTAGTGTTAGCCTCTGTCGTAAGAGTGGCTGCAGTTGTGGTTATAGGGGAAGTTGTAGTGGCAACTGATGTTGATGTACCAGCTGCAGTTGAGATGACAGAAGATGTTGTAGTGTGGGCTGCAGTTGTGGTGACAGGTGAAGTTGTCGTAGCAGTTGTAGTGTTAGCCTCTGTCGTAAGAGTGGCTGCAGTTGTGGTTATAGGGGAAGTTGTAGTGGCAACTGATGTTGATGTACCAGCTGCAGTTGAGATGGCAGAAGATGTTGTTTTGTGGGCTGCAGTTGTGGTTACAGGGGATGCTGTAGTGGCAACTGCTGTTGTAGTACCAGCTGCAGTTGTAGTGTGGGCTGCAGTTGTGGTGACAGGTGAAGTTGTAGTAGCAGCTGCCGTTTTAGTGGCAGCCTCTGTCGTAGGAGCCACTGCAGTTGAGATGGCAGAAGCTGTTGTAGTGTGGGCTGCAGTTGTGGTTATAGGGGACGTTGTAGTGGCAACTGCTGGTGTAGTACCATCTGCAGTTGAGGTGGCATTGGCTGTTGTAGTGTGGGCTGCAGTTGTGGTTGCAGGGGAAGTTGTAGTAGCAGCTGCAGTTGTAGTGGCAGCCTCTGTCATAGGAGCCGCTGCAGTTGAGATGGCAGAAGATGTTGTAGTGTGGGCTGCAGTTGTGGTGACAGGTGAAGTTGTAGTAGCAGTTGTAGTGGCAGCCTCTGTCGTAAGAGTGGCTGCAGTTGTGGTTATAGGGGAAGTTGTAGTGGCAACTGCTGTTGTAGTACCAGCTGCAGTTGTGGTGGCATTGGCTGTTGTAGTGTTGGCTGCAGTTGTGGTTACAGGGGATGCTGTAGTGGCAACTGCTGTTGAGGTACCAGCTGCAGTTGTGGTGGCATTGGCTGTTGTGGTGACAGGGGAAGTTGTAGTAGCAGCTGCTGTTGTAGTGGCAGACTCTGTCGTAGGAGCCACTGCAGTTGAGATGGCAGAAGCTGTTGTAGTGTGGGCTGCAGTTGTGGTTATAGGGGAAGTTGTAGTGGCAACTGATGTTGAGGTATCAGTTGCAGTTGTGGTGGCATTGGCTGTTGTAGTGTGGGCTGCAGTTGTGGTGACAGGTGAAGTTGTAGTAGCAGTTGTAGTGGCAGCCTCTGTCTTAAGAGTGGCTGCAGTTGTGGTTATAGTGGAAGTTGTAGTGGCAACTGCTGTTGTAGTACCAGCTGCAGTTGTGGTGGCATTGGCTGTTGTAGTGTTGGCTGCAGTTGTGGTTACAGGGGATGCTGTAGTGGCAACTGCTGTTGAGGTACCAGCTGCAGTTGTGGTGGCATTGGCTGTTGTGGTGACAGGGGAAGTTGTAATTGCAACTGCTGTTGTAGTGGCAGCCTCTGTCGTAGGAGCCGCTGCAGTTGAGATGGCAGAAGCTGTTGTAGTGGGGGCTGCATTTGTGGTTATAGGGGAAGTTGTAGTGGCAACTGCTGTCGTAGTACCAGCTGCAGTTGTGGTGGCAGAAGCTGTTGTAGTGTGGGCTACAGTTGTGGTTACAGGGGATGCTGTAGTTGTTGTTACAGGGGATGCTGTAGTGGCAACTGCTGTTGAGGTACCAGCTGCAGTTGTGGTGGCATTGGCTGTTGTAGTGTGGGGTGCAGTTGTGGTGACAGGGGAAGTTGTAGTAGCAGCTGCAGTTGAGATGGCAGAAGCTGTTGAAGTCTGGGCTGCAGTTGTGGCTACAGGGTATGCTGTAGTGGCAACTGCCGTTGTAGTACCAGCTGCAGTTGTAGTGTGGGCTGCAGTTGTGGTGACAGGGGAAGTTGTAGTAGCAGCTGCAGTTGAGATGGCAGAAGCTGTTGTAGTGTGGGCTGCAGTTGTGGTTAGAGGGGAAGTTGTAGTGGCAACTGATGTTGAGGTACCAGCTGCAGATGAGATGGCAGAAGCTGTTGTACTGTGGGCTGCAGTTGTGGTGACAGGTGAAGTTGTAGTAGAAGTTTTAGTGGCAGCCTCTGTCGTAAGAGTGTCTGCAGTTGTGGTGTCAGAAGCTATTGAAGTGTGGGCTACAGTTGTGGTTGCAGGGGAAGTTGTAGTTGCAACTGCTGTTGTAGTGGCAGCCTCTGTCGTAGGAGCCGCTGCAGTTGAGATGGCAGAAGCTGTTGTAGTGGGGGCTGCATTTGTGGTTATAGGGGAAGTTGTAGTGGCAACTGCTGTCGTAGTACCAGCTGCAGTTGTGGTGGCAGAAGCTGTTGTAGTATGGGCTGCAGTTGTGGTTAGAGGGGAAGTTGTACTGGCAACTGATGTTGAGGTACCAGCTGCAGTTGTGGTGGCATTGGATGTTGTAGTGTGGGCTACAGTTGTGGTTATAGGGGAAGTTGTAGTGGCAACTGCAGTTGTGGTGGCATTGGCTGTTGTAGTGTGGGCTGCAGTTGTGGTTACAGGGGATGCTTTAGTGGCAACTGCAGTTTTAGTGGCAGCCTCTGTTGTAAGAGTGGCTCCAGTTGTGGTGGCAGAAGCTGTTGAAGTGTGGGCTGCAGTTGTGGTTGCAGAAGCTGTTGAAGTGTGGGCTGCAGTTGTGGTTGCAGCGGATGCTGTAGTAGTACCAGCTGCAGTTGTAGTGTGGGCTGCAGTTGTGGTGACAGGTGAAGTTCTAGTAGCAGCTGCAGTTGTAGTGGCAGCCTCTGTCGTAGGAGCCACTGCAGTTGAGATGGCAGAAGCTGTTGTAAGAGTGGCTGCAGTTGTGGTGGCAGAAGCAGTTGAAGTGTGGGCTGCAGTTGTGGTTACAGAGGATGCTGTAGTGGCAACTGCAGTTTTAGTGGCAGCCTCTGTTGTAAGAGTGGCTCCAGTTGTGGTGGCAGTGGCTGTTGTATTGGTGATTGCAGTTGTGGTGGCAGTGGCTGTTGTATTGGCGGCTGCAGTTGTGGTGTCAGCTGCAGTTGTGGAAGTAGTGGCTGTTGTAGTGTGGTTTGCTGTTGTGGTGACAGGTGAAGTTGTAGTAGCAGCTGCAGTTGTAGTGGCAGCCTCTGTCGTAGGAGCCACTGCAGTTGAGATGGCAGAAGCTGTTGTAGTGTGAGCTGCAGTTGTGGTTGCAGGGGATGCTGTAGTGGCAACTGCTGTTGTAGTACCAGCTGCAGTTGTAGTGTGGGCTGCAGTTGTGGTTACAGGGGATGTTGTAGTGGCAACTGCAGTTGTAGTACCAGCTGCAGTTGTAGTGTGGGCTGCAGTTGTGGTTACAGGGGATGCTGTAGTGGCAACTGCTGTTGTAGTTCCAGCTGCAGTTGTAGTGTGGGCTGCAGTTGTGGTGACAGGTGAAGTTGTAGTATCAGCTGCAGTTGTAGTGGCAGCCTCTGTCTTAGGAGCCACTGCAGTTGAGATGGCAGAAGCTTTTGTAAGAGTGGCTGCAGTTGTGGTTGCAGAAGCTGTTGAAGTGTGGGCTGCAGTTGTGGTTGCAGCGGATGCTGTAGTGGCAACTGCTCTTGTAGTACCAGCTGCAGTTGTAGTGTGGGCTGCAGTTGTGCTGACAGGTGAAGTTCTAGTAGCAGCTGCAGTTGTAGTGGCAGCCTCTGTCGTAGGAGCCACTGCAGTTGAGACTGCAGAAGCTGTTGTAGTGTGGGCTGCAGTTGTG
This sequence comes from Oncorhynchus mykiss, assembly GCF_057628025.1. Taxonomy (NCBI): domain Eukaryota; kingdom Metazoa; phylum Chordata; class Actinopteri; order Salmoniformes; family Salmonidae; genus Oncorhynchus; species Oncorhynchus mykiss. The sequence goes on from NC_143051.1 coordinate 28,602,523, forward strand.
GTTACAGGGGATGCTGTAGTGGCAACTGCTGTTGTAGTACCAGCTGCAGTTGTAGTGTGGGCTGCAGTTGTGGTGACAGGTGAAGTTGTAGTAGCAGCTGCAGTTGTAGTGTGGGCTGCAGTTGTGGTGACAGGTGAAGTTGTAGTAGCAGCTGCAGTTGTAGTGGCAGCCTCTGTTGTAAGAGTGGCTGCAGTTGTGATGGCAGAAGCTGTTGAAGTGTGGGCTGCAGTTGTGGTTGCAGGGGAAGGTGTCGTTGCAACTGCTGTTGTAGTACCAGCTGCAGTTGTGGCGGCATTGGCTGTTGTAGTTGCAGCTGCAGTTGTGGTGGCATTGGCTGTTGTAGTTGCAGCTGCAGTTGTGGTGGCATTGGCTGTTGTAGTACCAGCTGCAGTTGTTGCAGTGGCTGATGTAGTTGCGGCTACAGTTGTGGTGTGAGGGATTTTACTAGTGGTGAGCGCATTTGTGGTGGTGGCTGCAGTTGTGGTGCCAGCGGGAGTTCTCGAAGTGGTAAATGGTGTTGATGTGTTGGCAGATGCTGTTGTGGTAGCGGCTGTAATTGTGGTGGCTGGGGATGTTGTTGTTGCGGCTACAGTTGTTGTGAGAGGGGCTGTAGTAGTGGTGGTAGCAGTTGTGGTGGCAGTGGCTGTTGATTTGGTGATTACAGTTGTGGTGGCTGGGACTGTTGTGGTGGCGGCTGCAGTTGTCGTGTCAGCTGCAATTGTGGAAGCAGTGGCTGTAGTGTGGGCTGCAGTTGTGGTTACAGGGGACGTGGTGGTGTCGGCTGCTTTTGTAGTAGCAGTTGTAGTTTTGGTGGCTAGGGATGTCGTAGTTGCTGCTACAGTTGTGGTGAGAGGGGCTGTAGTTGTGGTGGGAGCATTTGTGGTGGCAGTGGCTTTTGTAGTGGTTATTGCAGTTATGGTGATTGGGACTGTTGTGGTAGCGGCTGTAGTTGTGCTGTCAGCTGCAGTTGTTGTGGCAGTGGCTGACGGAGTTGCGGCTACAGTTGTGGTGTGAGGGATTTTACTAGTGGTGGGAGCATTTGTGGTGGTGGTGGCGGCTGCAGTTGTAGTGCCAGCAGGAGTTCTTGAAGTGGTAAATGGAGTTGATGTGTTGGCAGAAGCTGTTGAAGTGTGGGGTGCAGTTGTGGTTGCAGGGGAAGTTGTCGTTGCAACTGCTGTTGTAGTACCAGCTGCAGTTGAGGTTGCAGGGGAAGTTGTCGTTGCAACTGCTGTTGTAGTACCAGCTGCAGTTGAGGTGGCATTGGCTGTTGTAGTATGGGCTGCAGTTGTGGTTAGAGGGGAAGCTGTAGTGGCAACTGATGTTGAGGTACCAGCTGCAGTTGTGGTGGCATTGGCTGTTGTAGTTGCAGCTGCAGTTGTGGTGACAGGGGACGTTGTAGTTGCAGCTGCTGTTGTAGTGGCAGCCTCTGTTGTAGTATGGGCTGCAGTTGTGGTTATAGGGGAAGTTGTAGTGGCAACTGCTGTTGTAGTACCAGCTGCAGTTGTGGTGGCATTGGCTGTTGTAGTGTTGGCTGCAGTTGTGGTTGCAGGGGAAGTTGTAGTGGCAACTGCTGTTGAGGTACCAGCTGCAGTTGTGGTGGCATTGGCTGTTGTAGTGTGGGCTGCAGTTGTGGTTACAGGGGATGTAGTAGTGGCAACTGCTGTTGTAGTGTGGGCTGCAGTTGTGGTTATAGGGGAAGTTGTAGTGGCAACTGCTGTTGTAGTACCAGCTGCAGTTGTGGTGGCATTGGCTGTTGTAGTATGGGCTGATGTTGTGGTTAGAGGGGAAGTTGTAGTGGCAACTGCTGTTGTAGTACCAGCTGCAGTTGTGGTCGCATTGGCTGTTGTAGTGTGGGCTGAAGTTGTGGTGACAGGGTAAGTTGTAGTGGCAACTGCTGTTGTAGTACCAGCTGCAGTTGTGGTGGCATTGGCTGTTGTAGTGTTGGCTGCAGTTGTGGTTGCAGGGGAAGTTGTAGTGGCAACTGCTGTTGAGGTACCAGCTGCAGTTGTGGTGGCATTGGCTGTTGTAGTGTGGGCTGCAGTTGTGGTGACAGGGGACGTTGTAGTTGCAGCTGCAGTTGTAGTGTGGGCTGCAGTTGTGGTTATAGGGGAAGTTGTAGTGGCAACTGCTGGTTTAGTACCAGCTGCAGTTGTGGTGGCATTGGCTGTTGTGGTGTGGGCTGCAGTTGTGGTGACAGGGGAAGTTGTAGGTGCAGCTGCAGTTGTAGTGGCAGCCTCTGTTGTAGTGTGGGCTGATGTTGTGGTTAGAGGGGAAGTTGTAGTGGCAACTGCTGTTGTAGGACCAGCTGCAGTTGTGGTCGCATTGGCTGTTGTAGTTGCAGCTGCAGTTGTGGTGACAGGGGACGTTGTAGTGGCAACTGCTGTTGTAGTACCAGCTGCAGTTGTGGTGGCATTGGCTGTTGTAGTGTGGGCTGCAGTTGTGGTGACAGGGGAAGTTGTAGGTGCAGCTGCAGTTGTAGTGGCAGCCTCTGTTGTAGTGTGGGCTGCAGTTGTGGTTACAGGGGAAGTTGTAGTGGCAACTGCTGTTGTAGTACCAGCTGCAGTTGTGGTGGCATTGGCTGTTGTAGTATGGGCTGATGTTGTGGTTAGAGGGGAAGTTGTAGGTGCAGCTGCAGTTGTATTGGCAGCCTCTGTTGTAGTGTGGGCTGCAGTTGTGGTTAGAGGGGAAGTTGTAGTGGCAACTGCTGTTGTAGTACCAGCTGCAGTTGTGGTGGCATTGGCTTTTGTAGTGTTGGCTGCAGTTGTGGTTACAGGGGACGTGGTGGTGTCGGCTGCTTTTGTAGTAGCAGTTGCAGTTGTGGTGGCTAGGGATGTCGTGGTTGCTGCTACAGTTGTGGTGAGAGGGGCTGTAGTTGTGGTGGGAGCATTTGTGGTTGCAGTGACTTTTGTAGTGCTTATTGCAGTTGTGGTTATTGGACCTTTTGTGATGGCGGCTGTAGTTGTGCTGTCAGCTGCAGTTGTGGTGACAGTGGCTGACGTAGTTGCGGCTAAAGTTGTTGTGTGAGGGATTTTACTAGTGGTGAGAGCATTTGTGGTGGCGGCTGCAGTTGTGGTGCCAGCGGGAGTTCTCGAAGTGGTAAATGGAGTTGATGTGTTGGCAGATGCTGTTGTGGTAGCGGTGGTTGGGGATGTCGTTGTTGCGGCTATAGTTATTGTGAGAGGGGCTGCAGTAGTGATGGTAGCAGTTGTGGTGGCAGTGGCTGTTGTATTGGTGATTGCAGTTGTGGTGGCAGTGGCTGTTGTATTGGCGGCTGCAGTTGTGGTGTCAGCTGCAGTTGTGGAAGCAGTGGCTGTTGTAGTGTGGTTTGCAGTTGTGGTGACAGGGGAAGTTGTAGTGGCAGCAGCTTTTGTAGTACCAGCTGCAGTTGTTGTGGCAATAGCTGTTGTAGTGTGGGCTGCAGTTGTGGTTACAGGGGAAGTTGTAGTGGCAGCAGCTTTTGTAGTACCGGCTGCAGTTGTGGTGGCATTGGCTGTTGTAGTGTGGGCTGCAGTTGTGGTGACAGGGGAAGTTGTAGTACCAGCTGCAGTTGTTGTGGCATTAGCTGTTGTAGTGTGGGCTGCAGTTGTGGTTAGAGGGGAAGTTGTAGTGGGAGAAGCTTTTGTAGTACCGGCTGCAGTTGTGGTGGCATTGGCTGTTGTAGTGTGGGCTGCAGTTGTGGTGACAGGGGAAGTTGTAGTACCAGCTGCAGTTGTTGTGGCATTAGCTGTTGTAGTGTGGGCTGCAGTTGTGGTTAGAGGGGAAGTTGTAGTGGCAACTGATGTTGAGGTACCAGCTGCAGTTGTGGTGGCATTGGCTGTTGTAGTGTGGGCTGCAGTTGTGGTTACAGGGGATTTTGTAGTGGCAACTGCTGTTGAGGTACCAGCTGCAGTTGTGGTGGCATTGGCTGTTGTAGTTGCAGCTGCAGTTGTGGTGACAGGGGACGTTGTAGTTGCAGCTGCAGTTGTAGTGGCAGCCTCTGTTGTAGTGTGGGCTGCAGTTGTGGTTATAGGGGAAGTTGTAGTGGCAACTGCTGTTGTAGTACCAGCTGCAGTTGTGGTGGCATTGGCTGTTGTAGTGTGGGCTGCAGTTGTGGTGACAGGGGAAGTTGTAGGTGCAGCTGCAGTTGTATTGGCAGCCTCTGTTGTAGTGTGGGCTGCAGTTGTGGTTACAGGGGAAGTTGTAGTGGCAACTGCTGTTGTAGTACCAGCTGCAGTTGTGGTGACATTGGCTGTTGTAGTATGGGCTGATGTTGTGGTTAGGGTGGAAGTTGTAGTGGCAACTGCTGTTGTAGTACCAGCTGCAGTCGCATTGGCTGTTGTAGTGTGGGCTGAAGTTGTGGTGACAGGGTAAGTTGTAGTGGCAACTGCTGTTGTAGTACCAGCTGCAGTTGTGGTGGCATTGGCTGTTGTAGTGTTGGCTGCAGTTGTGGTTACAGGGGACGTGGTGGTGTCGGCTGCTTTTGTAGTAGCAGTTGCAGTTGTGGTGGCTAGGGATGTCGTGGTTGCTGCTACAGTTGTGGTGAGAGGGGCTGTAGTTGTGGTGGGAGCATTTGTGGTTGCAGTGACTTTTGTAGTGCTTATTGCAGTTGTGGTTATTGGACCTTTTGTGATAGCGGCTGTAGTTGTGCTGTCAGCTGCAGTTGTGGTGACAGTGGCTGACGTAGTTGCGGCTAAAGTTGTGGTGTGAGGGATTTTACTAGTGGTGAGAGCATTTGTGGTGGCGGCTGCAGTTGTGGTGCCAGCGGGAGTTCTCGAAGTGGTAAATGGAGTTGATGTGTTGGCAGATGCTGTTGTGGTAGCGGTGGTTGGGGATGTCGTTGTTGCGGCTATAGTTATTGTGAGAGGGGCTGCAGTAGTGGTGGTAGCAGTTGTGGTGGCAGTGGCTGTTGTATTGGCGGCTGCAGTTGTGGTGTCAGCTGCAGTTGTGGAAGCAGTGGCTGTTGTAGTGTGGTTTGCTGTTGTGGTGACAGGGGAAGTTGTAGTACCAGCTGCAGTTGTTGTGGCATTAGCTGTTGTAGCGTGGGCTGCAGTTGTGGTTACAGGGGAAGTTGTAGTGGCAGCAGCTTTTGTAGTACCGGCTGCAGTTGTGGTGGCATTGGCTGTTGTAGTGTGGGCTGCAGTTGTGGTGACAGGGGAAGTTGTAGTACCAGCTGCAGTTGTTGTGGCATTAGCTGTTGTAGTGTGGGCTGCAGTTGTGGTTAGAGGGGAAGTTGTAGTGGCAACTGATGTTGAGGTACCAGCTGCAGTTGTGGTGGCATTGGCTGTTGTAGTGTGGGCTGCAGTTGTGGTTACAGGGGATGTTGTAGTGGCAACTGCTGTTGAGGTACCAGCTGCAGTTGTGGTGGCATTGGCTGTTGTAGTTGCAGCTGCAGTTGTGGTGACAGGGGACGTTGTAGTGGCAACTGCTGTTGTAGTACCAGCTGCAGTTGTGGTGGCATTGGCTGTTGTAGTGTGGGCTGCAGTTGTGGTGACAGGGGAAGTTGTAGGTGCAGCTGCAGTTGTAGTGGCAGCCTCTGTTGTAGTGTGGGCTGCAGTTGTGGTTACAGGGGAAGTTGTAGTGGCAACTGCTGTTGTAGTACCAGCTGCAGTTGTGGTGGCATTGGCTGTTGTAGTATGGGCTGATGTTGTGGTTAGAGGGGAAGTTGTAGGTGCAGCTGCAGTTGTATTGGCAGCCTCTGTTGTAGTGTGGGCTGCAGTTGTGGTTAGAGGGGAAGTTGTAGTGGCAACTGCTGTTGTAGTACCAGCTGCAGTTGTGGTGGCATTGGCTTTTGTAGTGTTGGCTGCAGTTGTGGTTACAGGGGACGTGGTGGTGTCGGCTGCTTTTGTAGTAGCAGTTGCAGTTGTGGTGGCTAGGGATGTCGTGGTTGCTGCTACAGTTGTGGTGAGAGGGGCTGTAGTTGTGGTGGGAGCATTTGTGGTTGCAGTGACTTTTGTAGTGCTTATTGCAGTTGTGGTTATTGGACCTTTTGTGATGGCGGCTGTAGTTGTGCTGTCAGCTGCAGTTGTGGTGACAGTGGCTGACGTAGTTGCGGCTAAAGTTGTTGTGTGAGGGATTTTACTAGTGGTGAGAGCATTTGTGGTGGCGGCTGCAGTTGTGGTGCCAGCGGGAGTTCTCGAAGTGGTAAATGGAGTTGATGTGTTGGCAGATGCTGTTGTGGTAGCGGTGGTTGGGGATGTCGTTGTTGCGGCTATAGTTATTGTGAGAGGGGCTGCAGTAGTGGTGGTAGCAGTTGTGGTGGCAGTGGCTGTTGTATTGGTGATTGCAGTTGTGGTGGCAGTGGCTGTTGTATTGGCGGCTGCAGTTGTGGTGTCAGCTGCAGTTGTGGAAGCAGTGGCTGTTGTAGTGTGGTTTGCTGTTGTGGTGACAGGGGAAGTTGTAGTACCAGCTGCAGTTGTTGTGGCATTAGCTGTTGTAGTGTGGGCTGCAGTTGTGGTTACAGGGGAAGTTGTAGTGGCAGCAGCTTTTGTAGTACCGGCTGCAGTTGTGGTGGCATTGGCTGTTGTAGTGTGGGCTGCAGTTGTGGTGACAGGGGAAGTTGTAGTACCAGCTGCAGTTGTTGTGGCATTAGCTGTTGTAGTGTGGGCTGCAGTTGTGGTTAGAGGGGAAGTTGTAGTGGCAACTGATGTTGAGGTACCAGCTGCAGTTGTGGTGGCATTGGCTGTTGTAGTGTGGTCTGCAGTTGTGGTTACAGGGGATGTTGTAGTGGCAACTGCTGTTGAGGTACCAGCTGCAGTTGTGGTGGCATTGGCTGTTGTAGTTGCAGCTGCAGTTGTGGTGACAGGGGACGTTGTAGTTGCAGCTGCAGTTGTAGTGGCAGCCTCTGTTGTAGTGTGGGCTGCAGTTGTGGTTACAGGGGAAGTTGTAGTGGCAACTGCTGTTGTAGTACCAGCTGCAGTTGTGGTGGCATTGGCTGTTGTAGTATGGGCTGATGTTGTGGTTAGAGGGGAAGTTGTAGTGGCAACTGATGTTGTAGTACCAGCTGCAGTTGTGGTCGCATTGGCTGTTGTAGTGTGGGCTGAAGTTGTGGTGACAGGGTAAGTTGTAGTGGCAACTGCTGTTGTAGTACCAGCTGCAGTTGTGGTGGCATTGGCTGTTGTAGTGTTGGCTGCAGTTGTGGTTACAGGGGACGTGGTGGTGTCGGCTGCTTTTGTAGTAGCAGTTGCAGTTGTGGTGGCTAGGGATGTCGTGGTTGCTGCTACAGTTGTGGTGAGAGGGGCTGTAGTTGTGGTGGGAGCATTTGTGGTTGCAGTGACTTTTGTAGTGCTTATTGCAGTTGTGGTTATTGGACCTTTTGTGATAGCGGCTGTAGTTGTGCTGTCAGCTGCAGTTGTGGTGACAGTGGCTGACGTAGTTGCGGCTAAAGTTGTGGTGTGAGGGATTTTACTAGTGGTGAGAGCATTTGTGGTGGCGGCTGCAGTTGTGGTGCCAGCGGGAGTTCTCGAAGTGGTAAATGGAGTTGATGTGTTGGCAGATGCTGTTGTGGTAGCGGTGGTTGGGGATGTCGTTGTTGCGGCTATAGTTATTGTGAGAGGGGCTGCAGTAGTGGTGGTAGCAGTTGTGGTGGCAGTGGCTGTTGTATTGGCGGCTGCAGTTGTGGTGTCAGCTGCAGTTGTGGAAGCAGTGGCTGTTGTAGTGTGGTTTGCTGTTGTGGTGACAGGGGAAGTTGTAGTACCAGCTGCAGTTGTTGTGGCATTAGCTGTTGTAGTGTGGGCTGCAGTTGTGGTTACAGGGGAAGTTGTAGTGGCAGCAGCTTTTGTAGTACCGGCTGCAGTTGTGGTGGCATTGGCTGTTGTAGTGTGGGCTGCAGTTGTGGTGACAGGGGAAGTTGTAGTACCAGCTGCAGTTGTTGTGGCATTAGCTGTTGTAGTGTGGGCTGCAGTTGTGGTTAGAGGGGAAGTTGTAGTGGCAACTGATGTTGAGGTACCAGCTGCAGTTGTGGTGGCATTGGCTGTTGTAGTGTGGGCTGCAGTTGTGGTTACAGGGGATGTTGTAGTGGCAACTGCTGTTGAGGTACCAGCTGCAGTTGTGGTGGCATTGGCTGTTGTAGTTGCAGCTGCAGTTGTGGTGACAGGGGACGTTGTAGTTGCAGCTGCTGTTGTAGTGGCAGCCTCTGTTGTAGTATGGGCTGCAGTTGTGGTTATAGGGGAAGTTGTAGTGGCAACTGCTGTTGTAGTACCAGCTGCAGTTGTGGTGGCATTGGCTGTTGTAGTGTGGGCTGCAGTTGTGGTGACAGGGGAAGTTGTAGGTGCAGCTGCAGTTGTAGTGGCAGCCTCTGTTGTAGTGTGGGCTGCAGTTGTGGTTACAGGGGAAGTTGTAGTGGCAACTGCTGTTGTAGTACCAGCTGCAGTTGTGGTGGCATTGGCTGTTGTAGTATGGGCTGATGTTGTGGTTAGAGGGGAAGTTGTAGTGGCAACTGATGTTGTAGTACCAGCTGCAGTTGTGGTCGCATTGGCTGTTGTAGTGTGGGCTGAAGTTGTGGTGACAGGGTAAGTTGTAGTGGCAACTGCTGTTGTAGTACCAGCTGCAGTTGTGGTGGCATTGGCTTTTGTAGTGTTGGCTGCAGTTGTGGTTACAGGGGACGTGGTGGTGTCGGCTGCTTTTGTAGTAGCAGTTGCAGTTGTGGTGGCTAGGGATGTCGTGGTTGCTGCTACAGTTGTGGTGAGAGGGGCTGTAGTTGTGGTGGGAGCATTTGTGGTTGCAGTGACTTTTGTAGTGCTTATTGCAGTTGTGGTTATTGGACCTTTTGTGATGGCGGCTGTAGTTGTGCTGTCAGCTGCAGTTGTGGTGACAGTGGCTGACGTAGTTGCGGCTAAAGTTGTTGTGTGAGGGATTTTACTAGTGGTGAGAGCATTTGTGGTGGCGGCTGCAGTTGTGGTGCCAGCGGGAGTTCTCGAAGTGGTAAATGGAGTTGATGTGTTGGCAGATGCTGTTGTGGTAGCGGTGGTTGGGGATGTCGTTGTTGCGGCTATAGTTATTGTGAGAGGGGCTGCAGTAGTGGTGGTAGCAGTTGTGGTGGCAGTGGCTGTTGTATTGGTGATTGCAGTTGTGGTGGCAGTGGCTGTTGTATTGGCGGCTGCAGTTGTGGTGTCAGCTGCAGTTGTGGAAGCAGTGGCTGTTGTAGTGTGGTTTGCTGTTGTGGTGACAGGGGAAGTTGTAGTACCAGCTGCAGTTGTTGTGGCATTAGCTGTTGTAGTGTGGGCTGCAGTTGTGGTTACAGGGGAAGTTGTAGTGGCAGCAGCTTTTGTAGTACCGGCTGCAGTTGTGGTGGCATTGGCTGTTGTAGTGTGGGCTGCAGTTGTGGTGACAGGGGAAGTTGTAGTACCAGCTGCAGTTGTTGTGGCATTAGCTGTTGTAGTGTGGGCTGCAGTTGTGGTTAGAGGGGAAGTTGTAGTGGCAACTGATGTTGAGGTACCAGCTGCAGTTGTGGTGGCATTGGCTGTTGTAGTGTGGTCTGCAGTTGTGGTTACAGGGGATGTTGTAGTGGCAACTGCTGTTGAGGTACCAGCTGCAGTTGTGGTGGCATTGGCTGTTGTAGTTGCAGCTGCAGTTGTGGTGACAGGGGACGTTGTAGTTGCAGCTGCTGTTGTAGTGGCAGCCTCTGTTGTAGTATGGGCTGCAGTTGTGGTTATAGGGGAAGTTGTAGTGGCAACTGCTGTTGTAGTACCAGCTGCAGTTGTGGTGGCATTGGCTGTTGTAGTGTGGGCTGCAGTTGTGGTGACAGGGGAAGTTGTAGGTGCAGCTGCAGTTTTAGTGGCAGCCTCTGTTGTAGTGTGGGCTGCAGTTGTGGTTACAGGGGAAGTTGTAGTGGCAACTGCTGTTGTAGTACCAGCTGCAGTTGTGGTGGCATTGGCTGTTGTAGTATGGGCTGATGTTGTGGTTAGAGGGGAAGTTGTAGTGGCAACTGATGTTGTAGTACCAGCTGCAGTTGTGGTCGCATTGGCTGTTGTAGTGTGGGCTGAAGTTGTGGTGACAGGGTAAGTTGTAGTGGCAACTGCTGTTGTAGTACCAGCTGCAGTTGTGGTGGCATTGGCTGTTGTAGTGTTGGCTGCAGTTGTGGTTACAGGGGACGTGGTGGTGTCGGCTGCTTTTGTAGTAGCAGTTGCAGTTGTGGTGGCTAGGGATGTCGTGGTTGCTGCTACAGTTGTGGTGAGAGGGGCTGTAGTTGTGGTGGGAGCATTTGTGGTTGCAGTGACTTTTGTAGTGCTTATTGCAGTTGTGGTTATTGGACCTTTTGTGATAGCGGCTGTAGTTGTGCTGTCAGCTGCAGTTGTGGTGACAGTGGCTGACGTAGTTGCGGCTAAAGTTGTGGTGTGAGGGATTTTACTAGTGGTGAGAGCATTTGTGGTGGCGGCTGCAGTTGTGGTGCCAGCGGGAGTTCTCGAAGTGGTAAATGGAGTTGATGTGTTGGCAGATGCTGTTGTGGTAGCGGTGGTTGGGGATGTCGTTGTTGCGGCTATAGTTATTGTGAGAGGGGCTGCAGTAGTGGTGGTAGCAGTTGTGGTGGCAGTGGCTGTTGTATTGGCGGCTGCAGTTGTGGTGTCAGCTGCAGTTGTGGAAGCAGTGGCTGTTGTAGTGTGGTTTGCTGTTGTGGTGACAGGGGAAGTTGTAGTACCAGCTGCAGTTGTTGTGGCATTAGCTGTTGTAGTGTGGGCTGCAGTTGTGGTTACAGGGGAAGTTGTAGTGGCAGCAGCTTTTGTAGTACCGGCTGCAGTTGTGGTGGCATTGGCTGTTGTAGTGTGGGCTGCAGTTGTGGTGACAGGGGAAGTTGTAGTACCAGCTGCAGTTGTTGTGGCATTAGCTGTTGTAGTGTGGGCTGCAGTTGTGGTTAGAGGGGAAGTTGTAGTGGCAACTGATGTTGAGGTACCAGCTGCAGTTGTGGTGGCATTGGCTGTTGTAGTGTGGGCTGCAGTTGTGGTTACAGGGGATGTTGTAGTGGCAACTGCTGTTGAGGTACCAGCTGCAGTTGTGGTGGCATTGGCTGTTGTAGTTGCAGCTGCAGTTGTGGTGACAGGGGACGTTGTAGTTGCAGCTGCTGTTGTAGTGGCAGCCTCTGTTGTAGTATGGGCTGCAGTTGTGGTTATAGGGGAAGTTGTAGTGGCAACTGCTGTTGTAGTACCAGCTGCAGTTGTGGTGGCATTGGCTGTTGTAGTGTGGGCTGCAGTTGTGGTGACAGGGGAAGTTGTAGGTGCAGCTGCAGTTGTAGTGGCAGCCTCTGTTGTAGTGTGGGCTGCAGTTGTGGTTACAGGGGAAGTTGTAGTGGCAACTGCTGTTGTAGTACCAGCTGCAGTTGTGGTGGCATTGGCTGTTGTAGTATGGGCTGATGTTGTGGTTAGAGGGGAAGTTGTAGTGGCAACTGATGTTGTAGTACCAGCTGCAGTTGTGGTCGCATTGGCTGTTGTAGTGTGGGCTGAAGTTGTGGTGACAGGGTAAGTTGTAGTGGCAACTGCTGTTGTAGTACCAGCTGCAGTTGTGGTGGCATTGGCTGTTGTAGTGTTGGCTGCAGTTGTGGTTACAGGGGACGTGGTGGTGTCGGCTGCTTTTGTAGTAGCAGTTGCAGTTGTGGTGGCTAGGGATGTCGTGGTTGCTGCTACAGTTGTGGTGAGAGGGGCTGTAGTTGTGGTGGGAGCATTTGTGGTTGCAGTGACTTTTGTAGTGCTTATTGCAGTTGTGGTTATTGGACCTTTTGTGATAGCGGCTGTAGTTGTGCTGTCAGCTGCAGTTGTGGTGACAGTGGCTGACGTAGTTGCGGCTAAAGTTGTGGTGTGAGGGATTTTACTAGTGGTGAGAGCATTTGTGGTGGCGGCTGCAGTTGTGGTGCCAGCGGGAGTTCTCGAAGTGGTAAATGGAGTTGATGTGTTGGCAGATGCTGTTGTGGTAGCGGTGGTTGGGGATGTCGTTGTTGCGGCTATAGTTATTGTGAGAGGGGCTGCAGTAGTGGTGGTAGCAGTTGTGGTGGCAGTGGCTGTTGTATTGGTGATTGCAGTTGTGGTGGCAGTGGCTGTTGTATTGGCGGCTGCAGTTGTGGTGTCAGCTGCAGTTGTGGAAGCAGTGGCTGTTGTAGTGTGGTTTGCTGTTGTGGTGACAGGGGAAGTTGTAGTACCAGCTGCAGTTGTTGTGGCATTAGCTGTTGTAGTGTGGGCTGCAGTTGTGGTTACAGGGGAAGTTGTAGTGGCAGCAGCTTTTGTAGTACCGGCTGCAGTTGTGGTGGCATTGGCTGTTGTAGTGTGGGCTGCAGTTGTGGTGACAGGGGAAGTTGTAGTACCAGCTGCAGTTGTTGTGGCATTAGCTGTTGTAGTGTGGGCTGCAGTTGTGGTTAGAGGGGAAGTTGTAGTGGCAACTGATGTTGAGGTACCAGCTGCAGTTGTGGTGGCATTGGCTGTTGTAGTTGCAGCTGCAGTTGTGGTGACAGGGGACGTTGTAGTTGCAGCTGCTGTTGTAGTGGCAGCCTCTGTTGTGGTATGGGCTGCAGTTGTGGTTATAGGGGAAGTTGTAGTGGCAACTGCTGTTGTAGTACCAGCTGCAGTTGTGGTGGCATTGGCTGTTGTAGTGTGGGCTGCAGTTGTGGTGACAGGGGAAGTTGTAGGTGCAGCTGCAGTTGTAGTGGCAGCCTCTGTTGTAGTGTGGGCTGCAGTTGTGGTTACAGGGGAAGTTGTAGTGGCAACTGCTGTTGTAGTACCAGCTGCAGTTGTGGTGGCATTGGCTGTTGTAGTATGGGCTGATGTTGTGGTTAGAGGGGAAGTTGTAGTGGCAACTGATGTTGTAGTACCAGCTGCAGTTGTGGTCGCATTGGCTGTTGTAGTGTGGGCTGAAGTTGTGGTGACAGGGTAAGTTGTAGTGGCAACTGCTGTTGTAGTACCAGCTGCAGTTGTGGTGGCATTGGCTGTTGTAGTGTTGGCTGCAGTTGTGGTTACAGGGGACGTGGTGGTGTCGGCTGCTTTTGTAGTAGCAGTTGCAGTTGTGGTGGCTAGGGATGTCGTGGTTGCTGCTACAGTTGTGGTGAGAGGGGCTGTAGTTGTGGTGGGAGCATTTGTGGTTGCAGTGACTTTTGTAGTGCTTATTGCAGTTGTGGTTATTGGACCTTTTGTGATGGCGGCTGTAGTTGTGCTGTCAGCTGCAGTTGTGGTGACAGTGGCTGACGTAGTTGCGGCTAAAGTTGTGGTGTGAGGGATTTTACTAGTGGTGAGAGCATTTGTGGTGGCGGCTGCAGTTGTGGTGCCAGCGGGAGTTCTCGAAGTGGTAAATGGAGTTGATGTGTTGGCAGATGCTGTTGTGGTAGCGGTGGTTGGGGATGTCGTTGTTGCGGCTATAGTTATTGTGAGAGGGGCTGCAGTAGTGGTGGTAGCAGTTGTGGTGGCAGTGGCTGTTGTATTGGTGATTGCAGTTGTGGTGGCAGTGGCTGTTGTATTGGCGGCTGCAGTTGTGGTGTCAGCTGCAGTTGTGGAAGCAGTGGCTGTTGTAGTGTGGTTTGCTGTTGTGGTGACAGGGGAAGTTGTAGTACCAGCTGCAGTTGTTGTGGCATTAGCTGTTGTAGTGTGGGCTGCAGTTGTGGTTACAGGGGAAGTTGTAGTGGCAGCAGCTTTTGTAGTACCGGCTGCAGTTGTGGTGGCATTGGCTGTTGTAGTGTGGGCTGCAGTTGTGGTGACAGGGGAAGTTGTAGTACCAGCTGCAGTTGTTGTGGCATTAGCTGTTGTAGTGTGGGCTGCAGTTGTGGTTAGAGGGGAAGTTGTAGTGGCAACTGATGTTGAGGTACCAGCTGCAGTTGTGGTGGCATTGGCTGTTGTAGTGTGGTCTGCAGTTGTGGTTACAGGGGATGTTGTAGTGGCAACTGCTGTTGAGGTACCAGCTGCAGTTGTGGTGGCATTGGCTGTTGTAGTTGCAGCTGCAGTTGTGGTGACAGGGGACGTTGTAGTTGCAGCTGCTGTAGTGGCAGCCTCTGTTGTAGTATGGGCTGCAGTTGTGGTTATAGGGGAAGTTGTAGTGGCAACTGCTGTTGTAGTACCAGCTGCAGTTGTGGTGGCATTGGCTGTTGTAGTGTGGGCTGCAGTTGTGGTGACAGGGGAAGTTGTAGGTGCAGCTGCAGTTGTAGTGGCAGCCTCTGTTGTAGTGTGGGCTGCAGTTGTGGTTACAGGGGAAGTTGTAGTGGCAACTGCTGTTGTAGTACCAGCTGCAGTTGTGGTGGCATTGGCTGTTGTAGTATGGGCTGATGTTGTGGTTAGAGGGGAAGTTGTAGTGGCAACTGATGTTGTAGTACCAGCTGCAGTTGTGGTCGCATTGGCTGTTGTAGTGTGGGCTGAAGTTGTGGTGACAGGGTAAGTTGTAGTGGCAACTGCTGTTGTAGTACCAGCTGCAGTTGTGGTGGCATTGGCTGTTGTAGTGTTGGCTGCAGTTGTGGTTACAGGGGACGTGGTGGTGTCGGCTGCTTTTGTAGTAGCATTTGCAGTTGTGGTGGCTAGGGATGTCGTGGTTGCTGCTACAGTTGTGGTGAGAGGGGCTGTAGTTGTGGTGGGAGCATTTGTGGTTGCAGTGACTTTTGTAGTGCTTATTGCAGTTGTGGTTATTGGACCTTTTGTGATGGCGGCTGTAGTTGTGCTGTCAGCTGCAGTTGTGGTGACAGTGGCTGACGTAGTTGCGGCTAAAGTTGTGGTGTGAGGGATTTTACTAGTGGTGAGAGCATTTGTGGTGGCGGCTGCAGTTGTGGTGCCAGCGGGAGTTCTCGAAGTGGTAAATGGAGTTGATGTGTTGGCAGATGCTGTTGTGGTAGCGGTGGTTGGGGATGTCGTTGTTGCGGCTATAGTTATTGTGAGAGGGGCTGCAGTAGTGGTGATTGCAGTTGTGGTGGCAGTGGCTGTTGTATTGGCGGCTGCAGTTGTGGTGTCAGCTGCAGTTGTGGAAGCAGTGGCTGTTGTAGTGTGGTTTGCTGTTGTGGTGACAGGGGAAGTTGTAGTACCAGCTGCAGTTGTTGTGGCATTAGCTGTTGTAGTGTGGGCTGCAGTTGTGGTTACGGGGGAAGTTGTAGTACCAGCTGCAGTTGTTGTGGCATTAGCTGTTGTAGTGTGGGCTGCAGTTGTGGTTAGAGGGGAAGTTGTAGTGGCAACTGATGTTGAGGTACCAGCTGCAGTTGTGGTGGCATTGGCTGTTGTAGTGTGGGCTGCAGTTGTGGTTACAGGGGATGTTGTAGTGGCAACTGCTGTTGAGGTACCAGCTGCAGTTGTGGTGGCATTGGCTGTTGTAGTTGCAGCTGCAGTTGTGGTGACAGGGGACGTTGTAGTTGCAGCTGATGTTGTAGTGGCAGCCTCTGTTGTAGTATGGGCTGCAGTTGTGGTTATATGGGAAGTTGTAGTGGCAACTGCTGTTGTAGTACCAGCTGCAGTTGTGATGGCATTGGCTGTTGTAGTGTGGGCTGCAGTTGTGGTGACAGGGGAAGTTGTAGGTGCAGCTGCAGTTGTAGTGGCAGCCTCTGTTGTAGTGTGGGCTGCAGTTGTTGTTACAGGGAAAGTTGTAGTGGCAACTGCTGTTGTAGTACCAGCTGCAGTTGTGGTCGCATTGGCTGTTGTAGTGTGGGCTGAAGTTGTGGTGACAGGGTAAGTTGTAGTGGCAACTGCTGTTGTAGTACCAGCTGCAGTTGTGGTGGCATTGGCTGTTGTAGTGTGGGCTGAAGTTGTGGTGACAGGGTAAGTTGTAGTGGCAACTGCTGTTGTAGTACCAGCTGCAGTTGTGGTGGCATTGGCTTTTGTAGTGTTGGCTGCAGTTGTGGTTACAGGGGACGTGGTGGTGTCAGCTGCTTTTGTAGTAGCAGTTGCAGTTGTGGTGGCTAGGGATGTCGTGGTTGCTGCTACAGTTGTGGTGAGAGGGGCTGTAGTTGTGGTGGGAGCATTTGTGGTTGCAGTGACTTTTGTAGTGCTTATTGCAGTTGTGGTTATTGGACCTTTTGTGATGGCGGCTGTAGTTGTGCTGTCAGCTGCAGTTGTGGTGACAGTGGCTGACGTAGTTGCGGCTAAAGTTGTTGTGTGAGGGATTTTACTAGTGGTGAGAGCATTTGTGGTGGCGGCTGCAGTTGTGGTGCCAGCGGGAGTTCTCGAAGTGGTAAATGGAGTTGATGTGTTGGCAGATGCTGTTGTGGTAGCGGTGGTTGGGGATGTCGTTGTTGCGGCTATAGTTATTGTGAGAGGGGCTGCAGTAGTGGTGGTAGCAGTTGTGGTGGCAGTGGCTGTTGTATTGGTGATTGCAGTTGTGGTGGCAGTGGCTGTTGTATTGGCGGCTGCAGTTGTGGTGTCAGCTGCAGTTGTGGAAGCAGTGGCTGTTGTAGTGTGGTTTGCTGTTGTGGTGACAGGGGAAGTTGTAGTACCAGCTGCAGTTGTTGTGGCATTAGCTGTTGTAGTGTGGGCTGCAGTTGTGGTTACAGGGGAAGTTGTAGTGGCAGCAGCTTTTGTAGTACCGGCTGCAGTTGTGGTGGCATTGGCTGTTGTAGTGTGGGCTGCAGTTGTGGTGACAGGGGAAGTTGTAGTACCAGCTGCAGTTGTTGTGGCATTAGCTGTTGTAGTGTGGGCTGCAGTTGTGGTTAGAGGGGAAGTTGTAGTGGCAACTGATGTTGAGGTACCAGCTGCAGTTGTGGTGGCATTGGCTGTTGTAGTGTGGGCTGCAGTTGTGGTTACAGGGGATGTTGTAGTGGCAACTGCTGTTGAGGTACCAGCTGCAGTTGTGGTGGCATTGGCTGTTGTAGTTGCAGCTGCAGTTGTGGTGACAGGGGACGTTGTAGTTGCAGCTGCTGTTGTAGTGGCAGCCTCTGTTGTGGTATGGGCTGCAGTTGTGGTTATAGGGGAAGTTGTAGTGGCAACTGCTGTTGTAGTACCAGCTGCAGTTGTGGTGGCATTGGCTGTTGTAGTGTGGGCTGCAGTTGTGGTGACAGGGGAAGTTGTAGGTGCAGCTGCAGTTGTAGTGGCAGCCTCTGTTGTAGTGTGGGCTGCAGTTGTGGTTACAGGGGAAGTTGTAGTGGCAACTGCTGTTGTAGTACCAGCTGCAGTTGTGGTGGCATTGGCTGTTGTAGTATGGGCTGATGTTGTGGTTAGAGGGGAAGTTGTAGTGGCAACTGATGTTGTAGTACCAGCTGCAGTTGTGGTCGCATTGGCTGTTGTAGTGTGGGCTGAAGTTGTGGTGACAGGGTAAGTTGTAGTGGCAACTGCTGTTGTAGTACCAGCTGCAGTTGTGGTGGCATTGGCTGTTGTAGTGTTGGCTGCAGTTGTGGTTACAGGGGACGTGGTGGTGTCGGCTGCTTTTGTAGTAGCAATTGCAGTTGTGGTGGCTAGGGATGTCGTGGTTGCTGCTACAGTTGTGGTGAGAGGGGCTGTAGTTGTGGTGGGAGCATTTGTGGTTGCAGTGACTTTTGTAGTGCTTATTGCAGTTGTGGTTATTGGACCTTTTGTGATGGCGGCTGTAGTTGTGCTGTCAGCTGCAGTTGTGGTGACAGTGGCTGACGTAGTTGCGGCTAAAGTTGTGGTGTGAGGGATTTTACTAGTGGTGAGAGCATTTGTGGTGGCGGCTGCAGTTGTGGTGCCAGGGGGAGTTCTCGAAGTGGTAAATGGAGTTGATGTGTTGGCAGATGCTGTTGTGGTAGCGGTGGTTGGGGATGTCGTTGTTGCGGCTATAGTTATTGTGAGAGGGGCTGCAGTAGTGGTGATTGCAGTTGTGGTGGCAGTGGCTGTTGTATTGGCGGCTGCAGTTGTGGTGTCAGCTGCAGTTGTGGAAGCAGTGGCTGTTGTAGTGTGGTTTGCTGTTGTGGTGACAGGGGAAGTTGTAGTACCAGCTGCAGTTGTTGTGGCATTAGCTGTTGTAGTGTGGGCTGCAGTTGTGGTTACGGGGGAAGTTGTAGTACCAGCTGCAGTTGTTGTGGCATTAGCTGTTGTAGTGTGGGCTGCAGTTGTGGTTAGAGGGGAAGTTGTAGTGGCAACTGATGTTGAGGTACCAGCTGCAGTTGTGGTGGCATTGGCTGTTGTAGTGTGGGCTGCAGTTGTGGTTACAGGGGACGTGGTGGTGTCGGCTGCTTTTGTAGTAGCAGTTGCAGTTGTGGTGGCTAGGGATGTCGTGGTTGCTGCTACAGTTGTGGTGAAAGGGGCTGTAGTTGTGGTGGGAGCATTTGTGGTTGCAGTGACTTTTGTAGTGCTTATTGCAGTTGTGGTTATTGGACCTTTTGTGATGGCGGCTGTAGTTGTGCTGTCAGTTGCAGTTGTGGTGACAGTGGCTGATGTAGTTGCGGCTAAAGTTGTGGTGTGAGGGATTTTACTAGTGGTGAGAGCATTTGTGGTGGCGGCTGCAGTTGTGGTGCCAGCGGGAGTTCTCGAAGTGGTAAATGGAGTTGATGTGTTGGCAGATGCTGTTGTGGTAGCGGTGGTTGGGGATGTCGTTGTTGCGGCTATAGTTATTGTGAGAGGGGCTGCAGTAGTGGTGATTGCAGTTGTGGTGGCAGTGGCTGTTGTATTGGCAGCTGCAGTTGTGGTGTCAGCTGCAGTTGTGGAAGCAGTGGCTGTTGTAGTGTGGTTTGCTGTTGTGGTGACAGGGGAAGTTGTAGTACCAGCTGCAGTTGTTGTGGCATTAGCTGTTGTAGTGTGGGCTGCAGTTGTGGTTACAGGGGAAGTTGTAGTGGCAGCAGCTTTTGTAGTACCGGCTGCAGTTGTGGTGGCATTGGCTGTTGTAGTGTGGGCTGCAGTTGTGGTGACAGGGGAAGTTGTAGTACCAGCTGCAGTTGTGGCATTAGCTGTTGTAGTGTGGGCTGCAGTTGTGGTTAGAGTGGAAGTTGTAGTGGCAACTGATGTTGAGGTACCAGCTGCAGTTGTGGTGGCATTGGCTGTTGTAGTGTGGGCTGCAGTTGTGGTTACAGGGGATGTTGTAGTTGCAACTGCTGTTGAGGTACCAGCTGCAGTTGTGGTGGCATTGGCTGTTGTAGTTGCAGCTGCAGTTGTGGTGACAGGGGACGTTGTAGTTGCAGCTGATGTTGTAGTGGCAGCCTCTGTTGTAGTATGGGCTGCAGTTGTGGTTATATGGGAAGTTGAAGTGGCAACTGCTGTTGTAGTACCAGCTGCAGTTGTGATGGCATTGGCTGTTGTAGTGTGGGCTGAAGTTGTGGTGACAGGGTAAGTTGTAGTGGCAACTGCTGTTGTAGTACCAGCTGCAGTTGTGGTGGCATTGGCTGTTGTAGTGTTGGCTGCAGTTGTGGTTACAGGGTACGTGGTGGTGTCGGCTGCTTTTGTAGTAGCAGTTACAGTTGTGGTGGCTAGGGATGTCGTGGTTGCTGCTACAGTTGTGGTGAGAGGGGCTGTAGTTGTGGTGGGAGCATTTGTGGTTGCAGTGACTTTTGTAGTGCTTATTGCAGTTGTGGTTATTGGACCTTTTGTGATGGCGGCTGTAGTTGTGCTGTCAGTTGCAGTTGTGGTGACAGTGGCTGACGTAGTTGCGGCTAAAGTTGTGGTGACAGGGGACGTTGTAGTTGCAGCTGATGTTGTAGTGGCAGCCTCTGTTGTAGTATGGGCTGCAGTTGTGGTTATAGGGGAAGTTGTAGTGGCAACTGCTGTTGTAGTACCAGCTGCAGTTGTGGTGGCATTGGCTGTTGTAGTGTGGGCTGCAGTTGTGGTGACAGGGGAAGTTGTAGGTGCAGCTGCAGTTGTAGTGGCAGCCTCTGTTGTAGTGTGGGCTGCAGTTCTGGTTACAGGGGAAGTTGTAGTGGCAACTGCTGTTGTAGTACCAGCTGCAGTTGTGGTCGCATTGGCTGTTGTAGTGTGGGCTGAAGTTGTGGTGACAGGGTAAGTTGTAGTGGCAACTGCTGTTGTAGTACCAGCTGCAGTTGTGGTGGCATTGGCTGTTGTAGTGTTGGCTGCAGTTGTGGTTACAGGGGACGTGGTGGTGTCGGCTGCTTTTGTAGTAGCAGTTACAGTTGTGGTGGCTAGGGATGTCGTGGTTGCTGCTACAGTTGTGGTGAGAGGGGCTGTAGTTGTGGTGGGAGCATTTGTGGTTGCAGTGACTTTTGTAGTGCTTATTGCAGTTGTGGTTATTGGACCTTTTGTGATGGCGGCTGTAGTTGTGCTGTCAGTTGCAGTTGTGGTGACAGTGGCTGACGTAGTTGCGGCTAAAGTTGTGGTGTGGGGGATTTTACTAGTGGTGAGAGCATTTGTGGTGGCGGCTGCAGTTGTGGTGCCAGCGGGAGTTCTCGAAGTGGTAAATGGAGTTGATGTGTTGGCAGATGCTGTTGTGGTAGCGGTGGTTGGGGATGTCGTGGTTGCGGCTATAGTTATTGTGAGAGGGGCTGCAGTAGTGGTGATTGCAGTTGTGTTGGCAGTGGCTGTTGTATTGGCGGCTGCAGTTGTGGTGTCAGCTGCAGTTGTGGAAGCAGTGGCTGTTGTAGTGTGGTTTGCTGTTGTGGTGACAGGGGAAGTTGTAGTACCAGCTGCAGTTGTTGTGGCAATTGCTGTTGTAGTGTGGGCTGCAGTTGTGGTTACAGGGGAAGTTGTAGTGGCAGCAGCTTTTGTAGTACCGGCTGCAGTTGTGGTGGCATTGGCTGTTGTAGTGTGGGCTGCAGTTGTGGTGACAGGGGAAGTTGTAGTACCAGCTGCAGTTGTTGTGGCATTAGCTGTTGTAGTGTGGGCTGCAGTTGTGGTTAGAGTGGAAGTTGTAGTGGCAACTGATGTTGAGGTACCAGCTGCAGTTGTGGTGGCATTGGCTGTTGTAGTGTGGGCTGCAGTTGTGGTTACAGGGGATGTTGTAGTTGCAACTGCTGTTGAGGTACCAGCTGCAGTT
Organism: Oncorhynchus mykiss; assembly: GCF_057628025.1. NCBI lineage: Eukaryota > Metazoa > Chordata > Actinopteri > Salmoniformes > Salmonidae > Oncorhynchus > Oncorhynchus mykiss. Next base: position 28,623,304 of record NC_143051.1, read on the forward strand.
GTGGTGGCATTGGCTGTTGTAGTTGCAGCTGCAGTTGTGGTGACAGGGGACGTTGTAGTTGCAGCTGATGTTGTAGTGGCAGCCTCTGTTGTAGTATGGGCTGCAGTTGTGGTTATAGGGGAAGTTGTAGTGGCAACTGCTGTTGTAGTACCAGCTGCAGTTGTGGTGGCATTGGCTGTTGTAGTGTGGGCTGCAGTTGTGGTGACAGGGGAAGTTGTATTTGCAGCTGCAGTTGTAGTGGCAGCCTCTGTTGTAGTGTGGGCTGCAGTTGTGGTTACAGGGGAAGTTGTAGTGGCAACTGCTGTTGTAGTACCAGCTGCAGTTGTGGTCGCATTGGCTGTTGTAGTGTGGGCTGAAGTTGTGGTGACAGGGTAAGTTGTAGTGGCAACTGCTGTTGTAATACCAGCTGCAGTTGTGGTGGCATTGGCTGTTGTAGTGTGGGCTGCAGTTGTGGTGACAGGGGAAGTTGTAGTGGCAACTGCTGTTGTAGTACCAGCTGCAGTTGTGGTGGCATTGGCTGTTGTAGTGTTGGCTGCAGTTGTGGTTACAGGGGACGTGGTGGTGTCGGCTGCTTTTGTAGTAGCAGTTACAGTTGTGGTGGCTAGGGATGTCGTGGTTGCTGCTACAGTTGTGGTGAGAGGGGCTGTAGTTGTGGTGGGAGCATTTGTGGTTGCAGTGACTTTTGTAGTGCTTATTGCAGTTGTGGTTATTGGACCTTTTGTGATGGCGGCTGTAGTTGTGCTGTCAGTTGCAGTTGTGGTGACAGTGGCTGACGTAGTTGCGGCTAAAGTTGTGGTGTGAGAGATTTTACTAGTGGTGAGAGCATTTGTGGTGGCGGCTGCAGTTGTGGTGCCAGCGGGAGTTCTCGAAGTGGTAAATGGAGTTGATGTGTTGGCAGATGCTGTTGTGGTAGCGGTGGTTGGGGATGTCGTTGTTGCGGCTATAGTTATTGTGAGAGGGGCTGCAGTAGTGGTGATTGCAGTTGTGTTGGCAGTGGCTGTTGTATTGGCGGCTGCAGTTGTGGTGTCAGCTGCAGTTGTGGAAGCAGTGGCTGTTGTAGTGTGGTTTGCTGTTGTGGTGACAGGGGAAGTTGTAGTACCAGCTGCAGTTGTTGTGGCAATTGCTGTTGTAGTGTGGGCTGCAGTTGTGGTTACAGGGGAAGTTGTAGTGGCAGCAGCTTTTGTAGTACCGGCTGCAGTTGTGGTGGCATTGGCTGTTGTAGTGTGGGCTGCAGTTGTGGTGACAGGGGAAGTTGTAGTACCAGCTGCAGTTGTTGTGGCATTAGCTGTTGTAGTGTGGGCTGCAGTTGTGGTTAGAGTGGAAGTTGTAGTGGCAACTGATGTTGAGGTACCAGCTGCAGTTGTGGTGGCATTGGCTGTTGTAGTGTGGGCTGCAGTTGTGGTTACAGGGGATGTTGTAGTTGCAACTGCTGTTGAGGTACCAGCTGCAGTTGTGGTGGCATTGGCTGTTGTAGTTGCAGCTGCAGTTGTGGTGACAGGGGACGTTGTAGTTGCAGCTGCTGTTGTAGTGGCAGCCTCTGTTGTAGTATGGGCTGCAGTTGTGGTTACAGGGGAAGTTGTAGTGGCAACTGCTGTTGTAGTACCAGCTGCAGTTGTGGTGGCATTGGCTGTTGTAGTATGGGCTGATGTTGTGGTTAGAGGGGAAGTTGTAGTGGCAACTGCTGTTGTAGTACCAGCTGCAGTTGTGGTGGCATTGGCTGTTGTAGTGTGGGCTGCAGTTGTGGTGACAGGGGAAGTTGTAGGTGCAGCTGCAGTTGTAGTGGCAGCCTCTGTTGTAGTGTGGGCTGCAGTTGTGGTTACAGGGGAAGTTGTAGTGGCAACTGCTGTTGTAGTACCAGCTGCAGTTGTGGTGGCATTGGCTGTTGTAGTATGGGCTGATGTTGTGGTTAGAGGGGAAGTTGTAGTGGCAACTGCTGTTGTAGTACCAGCTGCAGTTGTGGTCGCATTGGCTGTTGTAGTGTGGGCTGAAGTTGTGGTGACAGGGTAAGTTGTAGTGGCAACTGCTGTTGTAGTACCAGCTGCAGTTGTGGTGGCATTGGCTGTTGTAGTGTTGGCTGCAGTTGTGGTTACAGGGGACGTGGTGGTGTCGGCTGCTTTTGTAGTAGCAGTTGCAGTTGTGGTGGCTAGGGATGTCGTGGTTGCTGCTACAGTTGTGGTGAGAGGGGCTGTAGTTGTGGTGGGAGCATTTGTGGTTGCAGTGACTTTTGTAGTGCTTATTGCAGTTGTGGTTATTGGACCTTTTGTGATGGCGGCTGTAGTTGTGCTGTCAGCTGCAGTTGTGGTGACAGTGGCTGACGTAGTTGCGGCTAAAGTTGTGGTGTGAGGGATTTTACTAGTGGTGAGAGCATTTGTGGTGGCGGCTGCAGTTGTGGTGCCAGCGGGAGTTCTCGAAGTGGTAAATGGAGTTGATGTGTTGGCAGATGCTGTTGTGGTAGCGGTGGTTGGGGATGTCGTTGTTGCGGCTATAGTTATTGTGAGAGGGGCTGCAGTAGTGGTGATTGCAGTTGTGGTGGCAGTGGCTGTTGTATTGGCGGCTGCAGTTGTGGTGTCAGCTGCAGTTGTGGAAGCAGTGGCTGTTGTAGTGTGGTTTGCTGTTGTGGTGACAGGGGAAGTTGTAGTACCAGCTGCAGTTGTTGTGGCATTAGCTGTTGTAGTGTGGGCTGCAGTTGTGGTTACAGGGGAAGTTGTAGTGGCAGCAGCTTTTGTAGTACCGGCTGCAGTTGTGGTGGCATTGGCTGTTGTAGTGTGGGCTGCAGTTGTGGTGACAGGGGAAGTTGTAGTACCAGCTGCAGTTGTTGTGGCATTAGCTGTTGTAGTGTGGGCTGCAGGTGTGGTGACAGGGGAAGTTGTAGTAGCAGATGCAGATGTTGTGGCATTAGCTGTTGTAGTGTGGGCTGCAGTTGTGGTTACAGGGGAAGTTGTAGTGGCAACAGCTGTTGTAGTGCCAGCCTCTGTCGTAGGAGTGGCTGCTGTTGTGGTGACATTAGATGTTGTAGTGTAGGCAGCAGTTGTGGTGGCAGGGGAAGTTGTAGTGGCAACTGCTGTTGTAGTACCCGCTGCAGTTGTGGTGGCATTTGCTGTTGTGTCCGCTGCTGTTGTGGAAGCAGTGGCTGTTGTAGTGTGGGCTGCAGTTGTGGTTACAGGGGACGTGGTGGTGTTGGCTGCTTTTGTAGTAACAGTTGTAGTTGTGGTGGCTAGGGATGTCGTAGTTGCTGCTACAGTTGTGGTGAGAGGGGCTGTAGTTGTAATGGGAGCATTTGTGGTGGCAGTGGCTTTTGTAGTGGTTATTGCAGTTGTGTTGATTGGGACTGTTGTGGTGGCGGCTGTAGTTGTGCTGTCAGCTGCAGGTTTTGTTGCAGTGGCTGATGTAGTTGCGGCTACAGTTGTGGTGTGAGGGATTTTACTAGTGGTGAGAGCATTTGTGGTGGTGGCTGCAGTTGTGGTGCCAGCGGGAGTTCTCAAAGTGGTAAATGGAGTTGATGTGTTGGCAGATGCTGTTGTGGTAGCGGCTGTAGTTGTGGTGGCTGGGGATGTCGTTGTTGCGGCTACAGTTGTTGTGAGAGGGGCTGTAGTAGTGGTGGTAGCAGTTGTGGTGGCAGTGGCTGTTGATTTGGTGATTGCAGTTGTGGTGGCTGGGACTGTTGTGGTGGCGGCTGCAGTTGTCGTGTCAGCTGCAATTGTGGAAGCAGTGGCAGTAGTGTGGGCTGCAGTTGTGGTGACAGGGGAAGATGTAGTACCAGCTGCAGTTGTGGTGGCATTGGCGGTTGTAGTGTGGGCTGCAGTTGTGGTGACAGGGGAAGTTGTAGTTGCAGCTGCAGTTGTAGTGGCAGCCTCTGTTGTAGTGTGGGCTGCAGTTGTGGTGACAGGGGAAGTTGTAGTTGGAGCTGCAGTTGTAGTGGCAGCGGCGGTTGTAGTGTGGGCTGCAGTTGTGGTGACAGGGGAAGTTGATGTGGTGGTTGCTGTTGTGGTAGCAGCTGTAGTGTGGGCTGCAGTTGTGGTGACAGGGGAAGATGTAGTACCAGCTGCAGTTGTTGTGGCATTAGCTGTTGTAGTGTGGGCTGCAGTTGTGGTAACAGGGAAAGTTGTAGTAGCAGCTGCTGCAGTTGTTGTGGCATTGGCTGTTGTAGTGTGGGCTGCAGTTGTGGTTACAGGGGACGTGGTGGTGTCGGCTGCTTTTGTAGTAGCAGTTGTAGTTGTGGTGGCTAGGAATGTCGTAGTTCCTGCTACAGTTGTGGTGAGAGGGGCTGTAGTTGTGGTGGGAGCATTTGTGGTGGCAGTGGCTTTTGTAGTGGTTATTGCAGTTGTGGTGATTGGGACTGTTGTGGTAGCGGCTGTAGTTGTGCTGTCAGCTGCAGTTGTTGTGGCAGTGGTTGACGTAGTTGCTGCTACAGTTATGGTGGCAGTAGTTGTGATGGCGTCGGCTACTGTCGTAGTTGCAGATCCAGTTGTGGTAGCAGCTGCAGTTGTGTTGGATGGGGTTGTTGTAGTGGGGGCTGCAGTTGTGGTGGCAGCGGCTGTCGTTGTGGCGGTTGCTGTTGAAGTGTCACGCACTGTTGTGGTAGCTTTTGCGGTTGTGGTTGCAGTTGCGGTGGCAGCGGCGGTTGTAGTGTGGGCTGCAGTTGTGGTGACAGGGGAAGTTGATGTGGCGGTTGCTGTTGTGGTAGCAGCTGCAGTTGTGGTGGCAGTGGCTGTTGTAGTGGCTAATGTTGTTATGGTGGCTGTGACTATTGTGGTGTCTGCTGCAGTTGTGGTGGCAGCAGTTGTGGTGGCAGTGGCTGTCGTAGTGGCTGTTGCTGTTATGGTGGCACTGACTGTTGTGGTAGCTGCTGCAGTTGTGGTGGCAGCAGTTGCTGTGGCAGCTGCAGTTGTTGTGTCAGCGGCTGTTGTAGTGTGGGCTGCAGTTGTTGTGACAGGGGTAATAGCGTCAGTTGAAGTGGAATGAGTTGTTGTATCTGAAGTTGTAGTGGCTGGAGTGTTTGATTCTTTACAAGGAATAAAAGGTCCAGTAGGAATGTATGGGAAGCCCCACAAGTCAAATTCTCCCAGTTCTGTTGTGGTGGCAGCGGCTACTGTTTTGGTACTTGCAGTTGTTGTAGTGGCAGTCGTTGTGGCTGGAGTTCTTTTAGTGGCAGTTGTTGTGGCTGGAGTTTTGTTTGTAGCAGTAGTTTTAGGGACTGCAACGGTTGATTCTATACAAGGAATTGAAGGTCCAGTAGGAATGTGTGGGAAGCCCCACAAGTCAAATCCTGTTGGGGTGGATGCTGCAGATGTTGAAGGAGTGGTGCTGGTCTGATCTATCATATAGGGTGCAGTGGGAATATTTGGGAAGCCCCAAATATTACTTGAGTCAAAAGTTTGAGGGGAACAGGATACCGTGGTGGTGGATAACTCTCCAGCAGAGTTTTGATACACCAGTTGAAGAGAGAGACTGCCATACTGTGGAAGAGGTATTAGTTAAGGGCAACTGCAAATCACCAGCACAAGTTAAATGCTATGTATTTTAATGTCTAAAATGTTCAACCCTTGCAACGACATGTTCAACCCTCGCAACAAATAATCATATGTGCTTTTTAGTCCATTTTCATATATTCAAATATGTGAAATTGTGATTTTTCAATTTGATTGTATTTCTATTGTAAATTCATGCAACATATCTTGATATCATATAATTTCACGACATCAGTGAATTTGATACAATTATAATCCATATAAAGTACAGTCATTTGTTCAATTAGAGGCATGTTTAAAAGAGAATGGGTGGCTTATCCTGCTCTGTTGGAAGATTTAGCCAAATCTGCATTTAGCAGAGCGTTTTTAGAGACAGGTGGTACTTCCGGTGCACATCCAAATGCTGTCCACCCTCAGGTTTTTGACAACGGGCACTTTTCAGCAGGATGCAATTATCAGCAAAATGAACAGTTGCAAACAATTTCCATACACCATTGCATACAGCATGGTCTCATAGACTAGATGTAACATAGTAAATATAAATCCGGGAACTTGATTTAGTATGATCGGGGTGGATAGGTTGGCGTAAAACGCAAACGTCTAGCAACCCAAAGGTTGCGAGTTCAAATGTCATCACGGACAACTTTTCAACTACTTGCCATGTTAGCTAACCCTTCCCCTAACCCTTTTAGTTTACCCTTCCCCTAACCTTAACCCTTTTACCTAACGAGTCAAATAAAACATTTTGGTTGTACTCAATCTCTGACACTAGCACCTCTATTTCAGTCTAGGAAATATTTTATTTTTCGTTTCTTTTTTGGGTTGCGCAGTGGTACAGCGTTTTATATTCCCCACAGGCTTTAAAGGGATGCTTATGGCCATATATGGTTAATTAGAGGCGTTTCGAAGAAATGCAACTAGACAAGTTTGTGCACGAACGCTGAGGCTGGTGCCGCGTTCGCGTGCTAATCGGAACTAGAAAACTCTGAAATTTCCGACTTGCTAACGGGTTGAAAGCAGCACGTGTAAAACTACAACACATTAGCAAGTTGGAAATGTCCACGTTTCCTAGTTTTGACTAGCACGTGAACTCGGAATTCAAACAATTGGTATTTATCAATGATGATCTGGTTGTAGGATTGTTTGATAAATCACACTTTTTGCAACATTCTAAATTCTGTTGGAAAGTAGTATTTTAGAATAGTTACTACGCCAAAGGTCTCCAACCCTGTTCCTGGAGAGCTAACCTTCCGTAGGTTTTCACTCCAACCCCAGTCTATCAACTAGCTAATTATTAGAATCGGTTGTGCTAGATTAGGGTTAGAGTCAACCTACAGGATGGTTGCTCTCCAGCAACAGGGTTGGAGAGCCCTGTTCTACGCAATGTTGATAAATGAGGCCCCAGGACTTACCTCCACCTTGGAGTGGGAAAATTTTACAAACAAGGCATTCAGACTTTTCCACTGAGTTACAATGTATCCATCATGAACGTGCAACAACGCCTCTGGACCTGCAAAACAGCATTAATATCAGAGCCAACGTTTGAAAATAAAGGATTTCACATTACATTGTAGTTCAGTCTGTATAAGGGCCAGAATTTAAAATAACGGGCGCAGTTTCCATTTTGGTTCAATGTTCAAAGGGTTGAAAGTAGACAGAAGCAATATGGTGATGGAACCACCTAGTCTTCCAATAGGTCAAGTGTAACTGCTACCTTGTTGCAGCCACCTAAGCAGTCTTTTCAGATCTGTGAGCACAAAGGATGAGTTTACACACGGAGTCCAAATCTGATGTTATGCCACTAATTGGTCTTTTGGCCAATAAGATCAGATCTTTTGCCATTAATTACCAATAAACATATCCGAATTGTGCTGTCTGAGAGGTCAAAACAAAGTAACTAGCCATCCACACCAAGACCTACATGTCATACAGTAGCAATGCATTTTTTTTTATTCATCAAGTGAACTACTTTAAATCCAAACCGGGTTTGTCCTGAGCTCCAATGGCTAATCCTGATCAGAAATCTTTGTAGGCATCACCTTCAGAAAAGTGAAGACTTCCCTCCAGTTTTTCCAAGAAGCCCAGTCTAATAAATTGACCCAAATTTAGATACATTTCTCCAGTATGTGAAACATGTCATCAGATTAGTATGGACATCAAATAAACACAATTAATTCAGTGGGAGCATTAATTATCAAAACTTACCAAGCAACTTCACATCTATCAGTATTCCAGCAGGTAGTTTCACAGTCATGTCTGTTTTTCCACAGGTGACTTGGGGCAGACACAATGTTGGTGGAACCGAGTTGGAGATGGGAGTCTGACAAGTTGCCGTGCCAGACACATTCCTCATGAGAAGGCGGTCAAAGTACTGCACTTTCACAGAGTGCTGATGGACGCCACCATGGGTCTACAGAGAGCATGACAATATGGCCATACAGGAAGTAAATACATTTTAAAATGTATTTGGAAATGTGTTGTAAAATATATTCCAACATGCATTTTAAATGTATTTATGAAATATATTTTGTTATTAAAATGTATGACAAATATAAAACATCATATTGTAACAAAATGGTGACTGTCTTAACTTTAACTCACAGTACACTGTAAAAAATATTGTGCTAGTTCCACTTAAAAAAATGTAAGTAACTATTTGCATCAGCTTTTTGAGTAATTCCAACATTGTATTTTTTACGTATACAGTGCTTTGCGAAAGTATTCGGCCCCCTTGAACTTTGCGACCTTTTGCCACATTTCAGGCTTCAAACATAAAGATATAAAACTGTATTTTTTTGTGAAGAATCAACAACAAGTGGGACACAATCATGAAGTGGAACGACATTTATTGGATATTTCAAACTTTTTTAACAAATCAAAAACTGAAAAATTGGGCGTGCAAAATTATTCAGCCCCTTTACTTTCAGTGCAGCAAACTCTCTCCAGAAGTTCAGTGAGGATCTCTGAATGATCCAATGTTGACCTAAATGACTAATGATGATAAATACAATCCACCTGTGTGTAATCAAGTCTCCGTATAAATGCACCTGCACTGTGATAGTCTCAGAGGTCCGTTAAAAGTGCAGAGAGCATCATGAAGAACAAGGAACACACCAGGCAGGTATGAGATACTGTTGTGAAGAAGTTTAAAGCCAGATTTGGATACAAAAAGATTTCCCAAGCTTTAAACATCCCAAGGAGCACTGTGCAAGCGATAATATTGAAATGGAAGGAGTATCAGACCACTGCAAATCTACCAAGACCTGGCCGTCCCTCTAAACTTTCAGCTCATACAAGGAGAAGACTGATCAGAGATGCAGCCAAGAGGCCCATGATCACTCTGGATGAACTGCAGAGATCTACAGCTGAGGTGGGAGACTCTGTCCATAGGACAACAATCAGTCTTATATTGCACAAATCTGGCCTTTATGGAAGAGTGGCAAGAAGAAAGCCATTTCTTAAAGATATCCATAAAAAGTGTTGTTTAAAGTTTGCCACAAGCCACCTGGGAGACACACCAAACATGTGGAAGAAGGTGCTCTGGTCAGATGAAACCAAAATGGAACTTTTTGGCAACAATGCAAAATGTTAATTTTGGCGTAAAAGCAACACAGCTGAACACACCATCCCCACTGTCAAACATGGTGGTGGCAGCATCATGGTTTGGGCCTGCTTTTCTTCAGCAGGGACAGGGAAGATGGTTAAAATTGATGGGAAGATGGATGGAGCCAAATACAGGACCATTCTGGAAGAAAACCTGATGGAGTCTGCAAAAGACCTGAGACTGGGACGGAGATTTGTCTTCCAACAAGACAATGATCCAAAACATAAAGCAAAATCTACAATGGAATGGTTCAAAAATAAACATATCCAGGTGTTAGAATGGCCAAGTCAAAGTCCAGACCTGAATCCAATCGAATCTGTGGAAAGAACTGAAAACTGCTCTTCACAAATGCTCTCCATCCAACCTCACTGAGCTCGAGCTATTTTGCAAGGAGGAATGGGAAAAAATGTCAGTCTCTCGATGTGCAAAACTGATAGAGACATACCCCAAGCGACTTACAGCTGTAATCGCAGCAAAAGGTGGCGCTACAAAGTATTAACTTAAGGGGGCTGAATAATTTTGCACGACCAATTTTTCAGTTTTAGATTTGTTAAAAAAGTTTGAAATATCCAATAAATGTCGTTCCACTTCATGATTGTGTCCCACTTGTTGTTGATTCTTCACAAAAAAATACAGTTTTATATCTTTATGTTTGAAGCCTGAAATGTGGCAAAAGGTCGCAAATTTCAAGGGGGCCGAATACTTTCGCAAGGCACTGTACCTTTTAGTGTTTCACAAACACTCATATATTAAGTCCAGCTTAAAAACAATGGCTAATATCCAACTTAATTGCATTAAATCCAGAACTTTTATTGTACATTAGATCTACTTAATTTTTCTGATTAGTTACTTTCATTGATCATGTCTTCGTGTTAAACATGGCTTTAAGTACAGTATTTCATCTCTTGACATTTTTATTCCCTTTAGCAGGTTCCCCTAGCTGGAGGTAAAACCGCAAGCATTGAGGTTTGAGGTATTTGCCTCTGTCAAGAGTGGTGCATATGACCTTACTAATTGTGAGAATGGCTGGTCTCATCATTGAACATCAATTTTGCCCGATGGCTTTGATATCCGTTCATCATGATCCATAACACCTCATAGCATAACAAACTGTTAGATACTAATATATAAATGTGCTTTTTGTTTTTCAAACATGTATACAACGTTGTGTAAAAGTATAGCAAAGTACAACAACAAAAATGTTTACCCACAATCCACATTGCAAGTTTTTGGAAGAACTTAACATTCTTAAGTTGAAAGGAAATATTATGATAATGTAGCAAGTTCAACACAATTTTCCTTGTAGTTGTTTTTACACACAATTAGTTGTTTAGATTATGCATTTATCTTATGTTGAATATATATTTTTTTAAGTTGGTTGAACAAGTGAAGTAAAGTACTATTCCTATTTCGCAACAAAGCATCCTTCACTCATGCTGCCAAGCATACCCTCGTAAAACTGACTATTCTACCGATCCTTGACTTCGGCAATGTAATTTACAAAATAGCCTCCAACACTCTACTCAGAAAACTGGATGCAGTCTATCACAGTGCCATCCGTTTTGTCACAAAAGCCTCATATTCTACCCACCACTGCGACCTGTATGCGACTGCGACCTGTTGGCTGGCCCTCGCTTCATATTCGTCGCCAAACCCATTGGCTCCAGGTCATAGCACGCGCTCCAGCAGGTACAGCTGAAGTCGGAAGTTTAAATACTCTTAGGTTGGAGTGATTAAAACTCGTTTTTCAACCATTCCACAAATGTATTGTTAACAAACTATAGTTTTGGCAAGTCGGTTAGGACATCTACTTTGTGCATGACACAAGTAATTTTTCCAACAATTGTTTACAGACAGATTCTTTCACTTATAATTCACCGTATCACAATTCCAGTGGGTCAGAAGTTTACATACACTATGTTGACTGTGCCTTTAAACAGCTTGGAAAATTCCAGAAAATTATGTCATGGCTTTAGAAGCTTCTGATAGGCTAATTGACAAAAAAAATTGTCAATTGGAGGTGTAACTGTGGATGTATTTTATGGCCTACCTTCAAACTCAGTGCCTCTTTGCTTGACATCATGGGAAAACCAAAAGAAATCAGCCAAGACCTCATAAAAATAAATTGTAGACCTCCACAAGTCTGGTTCATCCTTGGGAGCAATTTCCAAACACTTGAAGGTACCATGCCTGAAGGTATCTGTACAAACAATAGTACGCAAGTATTAACACCATGGGACCACGCAGCCGTCATACCGCTCAGGAAGGAGATGAGTTCTGTGTCCTAGAGATGAACGTACTTTGGTGCGAAAAGTGCTAATCAATCCCAGAACGACAGCAAAGGACCTTGTGAAGATGCTGGAGGAAACAGGTACAAACGTATCTATATCTACACTAAAATTAGTACTATATCGACATAACCTGAAAGGGCGCTCAGCAAGGAATAAGCCACTGCTCCAAAACCGCTATAAAAAGTCAGACTACGGTTTTCAACTGCACATGGGGACAAGTGTACTAACAAGTGACTAAATGATTCCAGCTGCATCAGAAACCAATAAAGTGTTGACTTATTTATTAATTAATTGTGATATTAATAAATATTTAAATAAACTATACTGAACAAAAATATAAATATAAATGCAACAATTTCAAAATTTTTACTGAGTTACAGTACGTACACTGAACAAAAATTTAAACACGACATGTAAAGTGTCGGTCCCATGTTTTATGAGCTGAAACGTAAGATCCCAGAAATGTTCCATATGCACAAAAAGGCTATTTCTCACTGGCACACTGGAAAAGTGTGCTATTCACAGATGAATCCCAGTTTCAAATGTATCGGGCAGATGTCAAACAGTGTGTATGGCATCGTGTGGTTGAACATTTTGCTGATGTCAACGTAGTGGGATTATGGTATGGGAAGGCATAAGCTACGGACAACAAAGACAATTTCATTTTATCGATGGCAATTTGAATGCATAGAGATATCGTGACGAGATCCTGAGGCCTATTGTCGTGCCATTCATCTACCGCAATCACCTCATGTTTCAGCATGAAAATGCATGGCCCCATGCATGTCCCCAAAATTCCCAGTTCTTCCATGGCCTGCATACTCACCAGACATGTCACTACAGGAACAAAATCATCCACATGTATCGATCACTTCGTTCTAAAACTGTATTCATACCCATTGGACGCAGTGATCACAATATAGTGGCAATATCCAGGATAGCCAAAGTTCCAAAAGCTGGGCCTAAAATAGTGTAGAAGAGATCATACAAAATATTTTGATGTGACTTATGTGGATGATGTTAAAAAAAATTGTTGCTCTGATGTGATTAATAAGGAGCATTCAGATGCTGGACATGATGAATTTAGGAAATTGCTTCTCCCAATTATTGATAAACAATAGTTAAACTGACTGTTAGAACTGTTAAGGCTCCATGGATGGATGATTAATTGAAAAACTGTAAGAGATGGGGCAAAATGAGTTGCTAATAAGTCTGGCTGCACATCTGACTGGCTGACTTACTGCAAATTGAGAAATGATGTGACTAAATGCAACAAAAAGAAGAATAAACTATATTATGAAGCCAAAATGTATGATTAAAAAAAGTACTTTAAGTACTTTAAATGAAATGTTGGGCAAATTCAACTCTATCTTTCATCTAATCAGTTGGCTTATTTATCACAAAACCATTTGATGTTGCCAGTTATTTTAATGATTACTTCATTGGCAAAGTAGGCAAACTTAGGCAGGAAATGCAAACAACAAACAGTGAGCCATCGTATCCATGCATAAAATAGCATTTGCAAGTTACAATTTTGTAAAGTCAGTGTGGGAGAGGTGGAAAAAATTATTGTTATCGATCAATAATGACAAACTTCCTGGCATTGACAACTTAGATGGAAAGCTACTGAGGATGGTAGCTGACTCTGTAGCCACTACTATCTGTCATATCTTTAATCTGAGCCTAGAGGAAAGTCTTTATCCTCAGGACTGGAGGGAAGCCAAAGTAATTCCGCTACCCAAGAGTGGTAAAGCAGCCTTTACTGGTTCTAACAGCAGACCTATCAGCTTGCTGCCAGTCCCTAGCAAATTGTTGGAAAAAAATTGACAAAATACAATGTTATTTCTCTGTAAACAAATTAACAACAGACTTTCAGCATGCTTATAGAGAAGGGCACTCAACTTCTATTGCACTGACTCAAATGACTGATGATCGGTTGAAAGAAATTGATAATACAAAGATTGTGGGAGCTGTATTGTTAGATTTCAGTGCAGCCTTTGAGATTATTGACCATAACCTGTGGTTGAGAAAACTTATGTGTTATGGCTTTTCAACCTCTGCCATACTGTGGATTTAGAGCTATCTATCTAATATAACTTAAAAGGTTTACTTTAATGGAAGCTTCTTTAATGTCAAACATGTAAAGTGTGGTGTACCGCAGGGCAGCTCTCTAGGACCTCTACTCTTTATATTTTTACCAATGACCTGCCACTGGCATTAAACAAATAAAATCTTATTGGTCACATACACGTGTTTAGCAGATGTTATTGCGGGTGTAGCGAAATGCTTGTGTTTCTAGCTCCAACAGTGCAGTAATATCTAACAAGTAATATCTAACCATTTCACAACAATACACACAATACATACAAATCTAAGTAAAGGAATGGAATCAAGAATATATAAATATATACAGTGCCTTGCGAAAGTATTCGGCCCCCTTGAACTTTGCGACCTTTTGCCACATTTCAGGCTTCAAACATAAAGATATAAAACTGTGTTTTTTTGTGAAGAATCAACAACAAGTGGGACACAATCATGAAGTGGAACGACATTTATTGGATATTTCAAACTTTTTTAACAAATCAAAAACTGAAAAATTGGGCGTGCAAAATTATTCAGCCCCTTTACTTCCAGTGCAGCAAACTCTCTTCAGAAGTTCAGTGAGGATCTCTGAATGATCCAATGTTGACCTAAATGACTAATGATGATAAATACAATCCACCAGTGTGTAATCAAGTCTCCATATAAATGCACCTGCACTGTGATAGTCTCAGAGGTCCGTTAAAAGCGCAGAGAGCATCATGAAGAACAAGGAACACACCAGGCAGGTCCGAGATACTGTTGTGAAGAAGTTTAAAGCCGGATTTGGATACAAAAAGATTTCCCAAGCTTTAAACATCCCAAGGAGCACTGTGCAAGCGATAATATTGAAATGGAAGGAGTATCAGACCACTGCAAATCAACCAAGACCTGGCAGTCCCTCTAAACTTTCAGCTCATACAAGGAGAAGACTGATCAGAGATGCAGCCAAGAGGCCCATGATCACTCTGGATGAACTGCAGAGATCTACAGCTGAGGTGGGAGACTCTGTCCATAGGACAACAATCGGTCTTATATTGCACAAATCTGGCCTTTATGGAAGAGTGGCAAGAAGAAAGCCATTTCTTAAAGATATCCATAAAAAGTGTTGTTTAAAGTTTGCCAAAAGCCACCTGGGAGACACACCAAACATGTGGAAGAAGGTGCTCTGGTCAGATGAAACCAAAATTGAACTTTTTGGCAACAATGCAAAACATTAATTTTGGCGTAAAAGCAACACAGCCCATCACCCTGAACACACCATCCCCACTGTCAAACATGGTGGTGGCAGCATCATGGTTTGGGCCTGCTTTTCTTCAGCAGGGACAGGGAAGATGGTTAAAATTGATGGGAAGATGGATGGAGCCAAATACAGGACCATTCTGGAAGAAAACCTGATGAAGTCTGCAAAAGACCTGAGACTGGGACGGAGATTTGTCTTCCAACAAGACAATGATCCAAAACATAAAGCAAAATCTACAATGGAATGGTTCAAAAATAAACATATCCAGGTGTTAGAATGGCCAAGTCAAAGTCCAGACCTGAATCCGATCGAGAATCTGTGGAAATGACTGAAAACTGCTGTTCACAAATGCTCTCCATCCAACCTCACTGAGCTCGAGCTGTTTTGCAAGGAGGAATGGGAAAAAATGTCAGTCTCTCGATGTGCAAAACTGATAGAGACATACCCCAAGCGACTTACAGCTGTAATCGCAGCAAAAGGTGGCGCTACAAAGTATTAACTTAAGGGGGCTGAATAATTTTGCACGCCCAATTTTTCAGTTTTTGATTTGTTAAAAAAGTTTGAAATATCCAATAAATGTCGTTCCACTTCATGATTGTGTCCCACTTGTTGTTGATTCTTCACAAAAAAACACAGTTTTATATCTTTATGTTTGAAGCCTGAAATGTGGCAAAAGGTCGCAAAGTTCAAGGGGGCCGAATACTTTCGCAAGGCACTGTAGATGAGCAATGTCAGAGCGGCATATACTAAGATAGAATAGAATACCGTATATACCTATGAGAGGAGTAATGCAAAATATGTAAACATTATTAAAGTGACTAGTGTTCAAGTTATTAATGTGAACAGTGATTTCAAGTCTATGTACATAGGCAGCAGTCTGATGGCCTTGAGATAGAAGCTGTTTTTCAGTCTCTCGGTCCCAGCTTTGAAGCACCTGTACTGACCTCACCTTCTGGATGATAGTGAGGTGAACAGGCAGTGGCTCGGGTGGTTATTGTCCTTGATGATCTTTTTGCCTTCCTGTGACATCTTGTGCTGTAGGTGTCCTGGAGGGCAGGTAGTTTGCCCCCGTTGATGCTTTGGGCAGACCGCACCACCCTCTGGAGAGCCCTGCGGTTGCGGGCGGTGCAGTTGCCGTACCAAGTGGTGATACAGCCCGACAGGATGCTCTCAATTGTGCATCTGTAAAAGTTTATGAGGGTTTTAGGTGCCAAGCCAAATTTTTTCAGCCTCCTGAGGCACTGTTGCGCCTTCTTCGCCACACTGTCTGTGTGGGTGGACCATTTCAGTTCGTCAGTGATGTGTATGCCGAGGAACTTGAAGCTTTCCACCTTCTCCACTGTGGTCCCATTGATGTGGATAGGGGGGTGCTCTCTCTGCTGTTTCCTGAAGTCCACGATCATGTCCTTTGTTTTGTTGACTTTGAGTGGGAGGTCATTTTCCTGGCATCACACTCCCAGAGCCCTCACCTCCTCCCTGTAGGCTGTCTCATTTTTGTTAGTATTCAAGCCAACTACTGTTGTGTCGTCTGAAAACTTGATGATTGAGTTGGAGGCATGCATGGCCTTGCAGTCATAGGTGAACAGGGAGTACAGGAGGGAGCTGAGCATGTACCTTTGTGGGGCCCCAGTGTTGAGGATCAGCGAAGTGGAGGTGTTGTTTCCTACCTTCAAAATATGGGGGGCGGCCCGTCAGGAAATCCAGGACCCAGTTGCACAGGGCGGGGTTCAGACCCAGGGCCTCAAGCTTAATGATAAGCTTTGAGGGTACTATGGTGTTGAAAGCATAGCTATATTCAATGAACAGCGTTCTTACTTAGGTATTCCTCTTGTCCAGATGGGATTGTGCAGTGTGATGGCGATTGCATCGTCTGTGGATCTATTGGGGCGGTAAACAACTTGAAGTGGGTCTAGGGTGTCAGGTAAGGTAGGTGATATGATCCTTGACTCGTCTCTCAAAGCACTAACCAAAGCACTTCATGATAACAGAAGTGAGTGCTACGGGGCGACAAAAAGCATGTGTGTCCATGTATGCTAATGATTCAACCATAAATGCATCATCAACCACAGCTAAGGAAGTCACTGAAACCCTTAACAAGGAGTTGCAGTCTGTTTTGGAATGGATGGCCAGTAAAAACTGGTCCTGAGCATCTCTAGAACTTAGAGCATTGTATTGGGTACAAATCATTCCCTAAGTTCTAGACCCCAGCTGAATCTGGTAATGAATAGTGTTGCTGTTGAACAAATTGAGGAGACTAAATTACTTGGTGTTACCTTAGATTGTAAACTGTCATGGTCAAAACATTCAATGGTTGTAAAGATGGGGAGAGGTCTGTAAGTAACAAAGAGATGCTGTCATGTACTGTCATGTTGTGTCTTGTCTCTGTCCTTTCCCTTCACCCTGTCTCCCTCTGCTGGTCGTTGTTAGGTTACCTTTTCTCCCCCTCTTTCCCCCAGCTGTGCCTTGTCTCCACCTAACCACCTCGTCACCCCTTTTCCCACCTGTTCCCTTTTTCCCTCTGATTAGGTCCCTATATCTCTCTCTGTTTCTGCTCCTGTCCTTGTCGGATTCTTGTTTGTTGTGTTTCATGCCTGAACCAGACTGTCGTCATGTTTGCTGTAACCTTGTCTTGTCCTGTCGGAATCTGCCGGTCCGTCTGAGCCTACTTATGTTTGGTAATTAAAGAAGCTCTGTTTAAGTTAATTCGCTTTTGGGTCCTCATTCACGCACCGTAACAGAAGAATCCGACCAAGAATGGACCCAGCGACTTCGGATCCTCTCCACTCAGCCGTCGGGATCCAGGGAGCGATGCTAGGCAGACACGATCAGGAATTGTCTGCTGCTCGACATGCTGTTGAGACCCTGGCCACCCAAGTCTCCAACCTCACAGAACAGGTTCACCATCTCCGCCTCGATCCACCGGCCACTTCCAGGGCTTTCGAATCTCCGGAGCCCAGAATCAATAACCCGCCGTGTTACTCTGGGGAGCCCACTGAATGCCGCTCGTTCCTCACCCAGTGTGATATTGTGTTTTCTCTCCAGCCCTACACTTTCTCCAGGAGCACTGCTCGTGTCGCCTACGTCATATCTCTCCTTATTGGACGGGCTCGTGAGTGGGGCACGGCAATCTGGGAGGCAAGGGCTGAGTGTACTAACCAGTATCAGGACTTTAAGGAGGAGATGATACGGGTTTTTGATCGATCTGTTTTTGGGGAGGAGGCTTCCAGGGCCCTGTCTTCCCTATGTCAAGGTAATCGATCCATAACAGACTACTCTATTGAGTTTCGCACTCTTGCTGCCTCCAGTGGCTGGAACGAGCCGGCTTTGCTCGCTCGTTTTCTGGAGGGTCTCCGCGCAGAGGTAAAGGATGAGATTCTCTCCCGGGAGGTTCCTTCCAGCGTGGATTCCTTGATTGAACTCGCTATTCGCATTGAGCGACGGGTTGATCTTCGTCACCGAGCTCGTGGAAAGGAGCTCGCGTTCTCCGTTGCCCCCCTCTCCGCATCACTACCATCTTCCTCTGCCGGCTCGGGTGCTGAGCCCATGCAGCTGGGAGGTATCCGCATCTCGACTAAGGAGAGGGAACGGAGAATCACCAACCGCCTCTGTCTCTATTGCGGTTCCGCTGGTCATTTTGTCACTTCATGTCCAGTAAAAGGCCAGAGCTCATCAGTAAGCGGAGGGCTACTGGTGAGCGCTACTACTCCTGTCTCTCCTTCAAGATCCTGCACTACCTTGTCGGTCCATCTACGCTGGACCGGTTCGTCAGCTTCCTGCAGTGCCTTAATAGACTCTGGGGCGGAGGGCTGTTTTATGGACGAGACCTGGGCTCGGGAACATGACATTCCTCTCAGACAGTTAAAGGAGCCCACGGCCTTGTTCGCCCTGGATGGTAGTCCTCTCCCCAGGATTCAGCGTGAGACGCTACCTTTAACCCTCACTGTTTCTGGTAATCATAGTGAAACCATTTCTTTTTTAATTTTTCGTTCACCTTTTACACCTGTTGTTTTGGGCCATCCCTGGCTAGTTTGTCATAATCCTTCCATTAATTGGTCTAGTAATTCTATCCTCTCCTGGAACGTCTCTTGTCATGTGAAATGTTTAATGTCTGCTATCCCTCCTGTTTCCTCTGTCTCTTCTTCACAGGAGGAGCCTGGTGATTTGACAGGGGTGCCGGAGGAATATCACGATCTGCGCACGGTGTTCAGTCGGTCCAGGGCCACCTCTCTTCCTCCACACCGGTCGTATGATTGTAGTATTGATCTCCTTCCGGGAACCACCCCCCCCCCCCGGGGTAGACTATACTCTCTGTCGGCTCCCGAACGTAAGGCTCTCGAAGATTATTTGTCTGTAGCTCTTGATGCCGGTACCATAGTCCCCTCCTCCTCTCCCGCCGGAGCGGGGTTTTTTTTTGTCAAGAAGAAGGACGGGTCTCTGCGCCCCTGCATAGATTATCGAGGGCTGAATGACATAACAGTGAAGAATCGTTATCCGCTTCCTCTTATGTCTTCAGCCTTCGAGATCCTGCAGGGAGCCAGGTTTTTCACTAAGTTGGACCTTCGTAACGCTTACCATCTCGTGCGCATCAGGGAGGGGGACGAGTGGAAGACGGCGTTTAACACTCCGTTAGGGCACTTTGAATACCGGGTTCTTCCTTTCGGCCTCGCTAACGCTCCAGCTGTCTTTCAGGCATTAGTCAATGATGTCCTGAGAGACATGCTGAACATCTTTGTTTTCGTTTACCTTGACGATATCCTGATTTTTTCACCGTCACTCCAGATTCATGTTCAGCACGTTCGACGTGTCCTCCAGCGCCTTTTAGAGAATTGTCTTTTTGTGAAGGCTGAGAAGTGCACTTTTCATGCCTCCTCCGTCACATTTCTCGGTTCTGTTATTTCCGCTGAAGGCATTAAGATGGATCCCGCTAAGGTCCAAGCTGTCATTGATTGGCCCGTCCCTAAGTCACGCGTCGAGCTGCAGCGCTTTCTCGGCTTCGCGAACTTCTATCGTCGTTTCATCCGTAATTTCGGTCAGGTGGCAGCTCCTCTCACAGCCCTTACTTCTGTCAAGACGTGCTTTAAGTGGTCCGTTTCCGCCCAGGGAGCTTTTGATCTCCTCAAGAATCGTTTTACATCTGCTCCTATCCTTGTTACACCTGACGTCTCTAGACAGTTCGTTGTCGAGGTTGACGCGTCAGAGGTGGGCGTGGGAGCCATTCTTTCTCAGCGCTCCCTCTCTGACGACAAGGTCCACCCATGCGCGTATTTTTCTCATCGCCTGTCGCCGTCGGAACGTAACTATGATGTGGGTAACCGCGAACTGCTCGCCATCCGGTTAGCCCTAGGCGAATGGCGACAGTGGTTGGAGGGGGCGACCGTTCCTTTTGTCGTTTGGACTGACCATAGGAACCTTGAGTACATCCGTTCTGCCAAACGACTTAATGCGCGTCAGGCGCTGTTTTTCGCTCGTTTCGAGTTCGTGATTTCTTATCGTCCGGGCTCTAAGAACACCAAGCCTGATGCTTTGTCTCGTCTCTTCAGTTCTTCAGTAGCCTCCACTGACCCCGAGGGGATTCTCCCTGAGGGGCGTGTTGTCGGGTTGACTGTCTGGGGAATTGAGAGGCAGGTAAAGCAAGCGCTCACTCACACTCCGTCGCCGCGCGCTTGTCCTAGGAACCTTCTTTTCGTTCCCGTTCCTACTCGTCTGGCCGTTCTTCAGTGGGCTCACTCTGCCAAGTTAGCCGGCCACCCTGGCGTTCGGGGTACGCTTGCTTCCATTCGCCAGCATTTTTGGTGGCCCACCCGGGAGCATGACACGCGTCGTTTCGTGGCTGCTTGTCCGGTAACTCTCCGGTAACTCTCCTCCTGCCGGCCGTCTCAGGCCGCTTCCTATTCCCTCTCGACCGTGGTCTCACATCGCCTTAGATTTTGTCACCGGACTGCCTTCGTCAGCGGGGAAGACTGTTATTCTTACGGTTGTCGATAGGTTCTCTAAGGCGGCTCATTTCATTCCCCTTGCTAAGCTTCCTTCTGCTAAAGAGACGGCACAAATCATCATCGAGAATGTTTTCAGAATTCATGGCCTTCCGTCAGACGTTGTTTCGGACAGAGGTCCGCAATTCACGTCTCAATTTTGGAGGGAGTTTTGCCGTTTGATTGGGGCTTCCGTCAGTCTCTCTTCCGGCTTTCACCCCCAGTCTAACGGTCAAGCAGAACGGGCCAATCAGACTATTGGTCGCATCTTACGCAGTCTTTCTTTTCGCAACCCTGCGTCTTGGTCAGAACAGCTCCCCTGGGCAGAATACGCCCACAACTCGCTTCCTTCGTCTGCGACCGGGCTATCTCCTTTTCAGAGTAGCCTCGGGTACCAGCCTCCGCTGTTCTCATCTCAGTTCACCGAGTCCAGCGTCCCCTCCGCTCAGGCTTTTGTCCAACGTTGCGAGCGCACCTGGAAGAGGGTCAGGTCTGCACTTTGCCGTTATAGGACGCAGACTGTGAGGGCTGCTAATAAGCGTAGAACTAAGAGTCCTAGATATTGTCGCGGTCAGTGAGTTTGGCTCTCCACTCAGAACCTTCCCCTTAAGACGGCTTCTCGCAAGTTGACCCCGCGGTTCATTGGTCCGTTCCGTATTTCTCGGGTCATTAATCCTGTCGCAGTTCGACTTCTTCTTCCGTGATACCTTCGTCGCGTCCACCCGGTCTTCCATGTCTCCTGCATCAAGCCCGTCCTTCGCGCCCCCGCTCGTCTCCCCCCCCCCCCCCCCCATCCTTGTCGAGGGCGCACCCATCTACAGGGTCCGTAGAATTTTGGACATGCGTCCTCGGGGCCGTGGTCACCAGTACCTCGTAGATTGGGAGGGGTACGGTCCTGAGGAGAGGAGTTGGGTTCCCTCTCGGGACGTGCTGGACCGTGCGCTGATCGAGGATTTCCTCCGTTGCCGCCAGGTTTCCTCCTCGAGTGCGCCAGGAGGCGCTCGGTGAGTGGGGGGGTACTGTCATGTACTGTCATGTTGTGTCTTGTCTCTGTCCTTTCCCTTCACCCTGTCTCCCTCTGCTGGTCGTTGTTAGGTTACCTTTTCTCCCCCTCTTTCCCCCAGCTGTGCCTTGTCTCCTCCTAACCACCTCGTCACCCCTTTTCCCACCTGTTCCCTTTTTCCCTCTGATTAGGTCCCTATATCTCTCTCTGTTTCTGCTCCTGTCCTTGTCGGATTCTTGTTTGTTGTGTTTCATGCCTGAACCAGACTGTCGTCATGTTTGCTGTAACCTTGTCTTGTCCTGTCGGAATCTGCCGGTCCGTCTGAGCCTACTTATGTTTGGTAATTAAAGAAGCTCTGTTTAAGTTAATTCGCTTTTGGGTCCTCATTCACGCACCGTAACAGATGCTCTGCTTTTTTGACACCACACTCCAAAAAGTGAGTCCTGCAGGCTCTAATTTTGTTTTATCTTGATTATTGTCCAGTCGTGTGGTCTAGTGCCGCAAGGAAAGACCTAGTTAAGCTGCAGCTGGCCCAGAACAGAGCGAACATGTCTTGCTCTTCATTGTAATAAGAGGGCTGATATAAATACTATGCATGCTAGTCTCTCTTGGCTAAGAGTTAAGGAGAGACTGACTTCATTACTTCTTCTTTTTATAAGAAACATTAATGTGTTGAAAATCCCAAATTCTTTGCATAGTCAATTTACACACAGCTCTGACACAGCTCTGACACACACACTTACCGCACCAGCCACGCCACCAGGGGTCTTTTCACAGTCCCCAAATCCACAACAAATTCAAGAAAGCTTACAGTATTATATAGAGCCATTATTGCATGGTACTCCGTTCCATCTCATATTGCTCAAATGAACAGCAAACCTGGTTTAAAAAAACAGATAAAGCAACACCTCACGGCACAACGCCTCTCCCCTATTTGACCTAGCTAGTTTGTGTGTATGTATTGGTATGTAGGCTACGTGCGCCTTTGTTTAAATTGATGTAGCTCTGTCCTTTGAGTTGTTCTTGTTTATTCATTTTCGGTATTATGTCATGTTTTGTGTGGACTCCTGGAAGAGTATCTGCTGCTTTTGCAGCTGCTAAAGGGGATCGTGATAAAATACCAAAAAATACCAACTTTTGGTCTGACTTAGGGCGGGATTCGTTCTGTTGCGTCAGATCAGCGTTGCACCCTGATTTAAATTTAAAAGCAGTTTCTGCTTTCCCAGAGACTGCAGTCACTTAAACACTGCATATGTTCTCTCAATCGAAAATCACCTTTACATTTAAACCGAGCTACAATGCTGATCTTCGACACTACGGCTTGAGTCATCCCCTAGTGTTGATTCATTGTACTCTTTATAGCTGCGAAAAAGCTTGTCAGTAAGAATTTCACTGTATGGTTTACAGCTGTTGTATTCTGTCATGTGACAAATAAACTTTGACTTGATTTGTGACACAGAGACACATACAATGTTTGAGGAGTGCTGCGAATTTTAAAAGTATGAAGTCAAAGGTCCAATATTCTAGAATGCGGCTGTGGGAATGAGGACACATTTTGGACTGATGAGCGCTTTAGGGTATATACTCCACCCTATGCACCAGTCAGAAGCTAAACGTGGAAAGATGACACCAACTCAAAA
The DNA here is from genome assembly GCF_057628025.1 of Oncorhynchus mykiss. Taxonomy (NCBI): domain Eukaryota; kingdom Metazoa; phylum Chordata; class Actinopteri; order Salmoniformes; family Salmonidae; genus Oncorhynchus; species Oncorhynchus mykiss. The sequence goes on from NC_143051.1 coordinate 28,646,604, forward strand.
TCTTCCATCTCCATTACTGTCATCATCCCATGACTTCAAGACTAGTGACAATCTTAAATAGGGTGTAGGTAATAGCTACTTACCGAGTGGGTCATGTCGCAGCCCCAGTAAGACATATTCAAAAGCAACCAAGGTCCATGTTTTAACTCAACATGGTGGCATCGCTCTGGAAGGTGCATCAATGGAATGGGTGCCATTTCATCTATGAAAGAAAAAGACAACAATCAAGTACATTTTGTAGCCAGTGATATGGCAACAGGGTCACACAATTCCGTACTAAAGGCCCAATCTGAAATTTTAACAGCCTGAGCAGGCCAGTTTGGTTACAGATGGGCTTCTTCTCTGCATTTGGTGCCTTATAGACACCTTGAAATCATTGCAAAGGGTTATGTATTCTGGATCCAGGGCCATAGCCCGGGTCTGAGATTTAGTGAGGGGGGAGGGGGGAGGGGGGAAGGGGGTGTAATCACTCAGATTCATAGCCAGAGCTATGGGTGAAAGTATAAACAGACCATGAGAGCAACAGTTTTGAAGCTATACACTTTGTTCACAAAAACTAATACAAAAATGTGCTTAGATATAGGGTTATGATGGTGAAAGAAATTGTAAACTCGTAATGCATTTCTCAACTTTAGAATAAACATATATGGCTAAACTCTATGCATTATGATGTTCTCATATCTAACATACTGCTTGACTAGCGGATTGCAAGCAGGGATGACAACTGTAAGGCAAATCGAGATTCTGTTGAACCAAACACTGAAGGTCCTGGATAAAAAGCCGACTTGCACTAGTTTTTACCCCTGAGCTTGGACAATTATTACATTTCAGATGCACGCCTCATTTTTAAGATACTGAATGACCGTGCCTCTCCACCAATAGTTTATTAATCAAAAGATAGTGTCAAGACTACAAAATCAACTACTAAATGTGAGTAGTGCCTTTAAGGCAGAACAAATTCAGATTATTTGCCTTTTCAGTTACAGCTACCCAATTTTAGAAGACCCTATTTGAAACTCTGATTCCTTAGCACAAAAGCTCAAACTAGTTTGAAATCAAATAAATAATGTAATCATATTGTATGCGTTGCTTTATTTCTTCTCTGCATTTGGTGCCTCATAGACACCTTGAAATCATTGCAAAGGGATATACAGTGCCTTGCGAAAGTATTCGGCCCCCTTGAACTTTGCGACCTTTTGCCACATTTCAGGCTTCAAACATAAAGATATAAAACTGTGTTTTTTTGTGAAGAATCAACAACAAGTGGGACACAATCATGAAGTGGAACGACATTTATTGGATGTTTCAAACTTTTTTAACAAATCAAAAACTGAAAAATTGGGCGTGCAAAATTATTCAGCCCCTTTACTTTCAGTGCAGCGAACTCTCTCCAGAAATTCAGTGAGGATCTCTGAATGATCCAATGTTGACCTAAATGACTAATGATGATAAATACAATCCACCTGTGTGCAATCAAGTCTCCGTATAAATGCACCTGCACTGTGATAGTCTCAGAGGTCCGTTAAAAGCGCAGAGAGCATCATGAAGAACAAGGAACACACCAGGCAGGTCCGAGATACTGTTGTGAAGAAGTTAAAAGCCGGATTTGGATACAAAAAGATTTCCCAAGCTTTAAACATCCCAAGGAGCACTGTGCAAGCGATAATATTGAAATGGAAGGAGTATCAGACCACTGCAAATCTACCAAGACCTGGCCGTCCCTCTAAACTTTCAGCTCATACAAGGAGAAGACTGATCAGAGATGCAGCCAAGAGGCCCATGATCACTCTGGATGAACTGCAGAGATCTACGGCTGAGGTGGGAGACTCTGTCCATAGGACAACAATCAGTCGTATATTGCACAAATCTGGCCTTTATGGAAGAGTGGCAAGAAGAAAGCCATTTCTTAAAGATATCCATAAAAAGTGTCATTTAAAGTTTGCCACAAGCCACCTGGGAGACACACCAAACATGTGGAAGAAGGTGCTCTGGTCAGATGAAACCAAAATGGAACTTTTTGGCAACAATGCAAAACGTTATGTTTGGCGTAAAAGCAACACAGCTGAACACACCATCCCCACTGTCAAACATGGTGGTGGCAGCATCATGGTTTGGGCCTGCTTTTCTTCAGCAGGGACAGGGAAGATGGTTAAAATTGATGGGAAGATGGATGGAGCCAAATACAGGACCATTCTGGAAGAAAACCTGATGGAGTCTGCAAAAGACCTGAGACTGGGACGGAGATTTGTCTTCCAACAAGACAATGATCCAAAACATAAAGCAAAATCTACAATGGAATGGTTCAAAAATAAACATATCCAGGTGTTAGAATGGCCAAGTCAAAATCCAGACCTGAATCCAATCGAGAATTTGTGGAAAGAACTGAAAACTGCTGTTCACAAATGCTCTCCATCCAACCTCACTGAGCTCGAGCTGTTTTGCAAGGAGGAATGGGAAAAAATGTCAGTCTCTCGATGTGCAAAACTGATAGAGACATACCCCAAGCGACTTACAGCTGTAATCGCAGCAAAAGGTGGCGCTACAAAGTATTAACTTAAGGGGGCTGAATAATTTTGCACGCCAGGGCCATAGCCATGGTCTGAGATTTAGTGAGTTGAGGGGGGGGGGGTAATTGGGAATTGCACCTCGTGTACAGTAAGTTGATCCCGACTGAGAAAAAATAAATATAGACTGAGCAAAAATATGAACGCAACATGTAGTGTTGGTTCCATGTTTCATGAGCTGAAATAAAAGATTCCAGAAATGTTCCATACACAAAAAGAGCTTATTTTCTCAAATGTTCTGCACATATTTGTTTACGGCCCTGTTAGTGAGCATTTCTCCTTTGCCAAGATAATCCATCCACCTGACAGGTGTGGTATATCAAGAAGCTGATTAAACATCATGATCATTACATAGGTGCAACTTATGCTGGGGAGAATAAAAGGCCACTCTAAAATGTGCAGTTTTATCACACAAAGCAATGCCACAGATGTCTCAAGTTGAGGGAGTGCAATTGGCATGCTGACTGCAGGAATGTCCACCAGGGCTGTTGCCAGAAAATGTAATGTTAATTTCTCTACCATAAGCCGCCTCTAACGTCATTTTAGAGAGGCTGTCCAACTGGCCTCACAACTGAAGGCCAAGTGTATGAAGTTGTGTGGGCGAGAGGATGGATGTCAACGTTGTGAACGGAGTGCCCCCCCCAAACTACGGACAATGAACACATTGCATTTTATCCATGGCAATTTCAATGCACAGAATTACCATGACGAGATCCTGAGACTCATTGGCGTGCCATTCATCCTCTGTCATCACCTCATGTTTCAGCATAATAATGCACTGCCCCATGTTGTAAGGATCTGTACACAACTCCTGAAAGCTGAAAATGTTCCAATTCTTCCATTGCCTGCATACTTACCAGGCATGTCACACGTCAGAATTTTGGAATGCTCTGGATTGACGTCAACGACAGTGTGTTCAGGTCCAGCCAATATCCAGCAACTTCGCACAGCCATTGATGAGGAGTGGGACAACATTCCACAGGCCACAATCAACAGCCTGGATAACTCTTTGTGAATATTTCACGCTGTATGAGACAAATGGTGGTCACTCCAGATACTGTCTGGCTTTCTGATCCACGACTCAACTTTTTTTTGAAGGTATCTCAAATCAAATCGAATTGTATTTGTCACATGCGCCGAATACAACAGTGAAATGCTTACTTACAAGCCCTTAACCAACAATGCAGTTAAGAAAATACCCCCAAAAAGTAAGAGATAAGAATAACAAATCATTAAAGAGCAGCAGTAAATAACAATAGCGGGGCTGTATACAGGGGGTACCGGTACAGAGTCAATGTTCGGGGGCACCGGTTTTGAGGTAATTGAGGTAATATGTGCATGTAGGTAGAGTTAATAAAGTGACTATGCATAGATAATAACAGAGAGTTGCAGCAGCGTAGAAGGGGGAGACAATGCAAATAGTCTGGGTAGCCATGTGATTAGATGTTCAGGAGTCTTATGGCTTGGGGGTAGAAGCTGTTTAGAAGCCTCTTGGACCTAGACTTGGCTCTCCGGTACCACTTGCCATGCAGTAGCAGAGAGAACAGTCTATAACTAGGGTGCCTGGAGTCATTGACAAGTTTTAGGGTCTTCCTCTGACACCGCCTGGTATAGAAGTCCTGGATGGCAGGAAGCTTGGCCCCGGTGATGTACTGGGCCGTTCACACTACCCTATGTAGGGCCTTGTGGTCGGAGGCCCAGCAGTTGCCATACCAGGCAGTGATGCAACCCGTCAGGATGCTCTCGATGGTGCAGCTGTAAAACCTTTTGACGATCTGAGGACTCATGCCAAATCTTTCTCCTGAAGGGAAATAGGTTTTGTCATGCCCTCTTCACGTCTGTCTTGGTGTGCTTGGACCATGTTAGTTTGTTGGTGACGTGGACGCCAAGGAACTTGAAGCTCTCAACCTGATTCACTACAGCCCCGTTCTTGATCACTTTGAGGGAGAGGTTGTTGTCCTTGCACCACACGGTCAGGTCTCTTACCTTCTCCCTATAGGCTGTCTCATCGTTGTGTCATCGGCAAACTTAATGATGGTTTTGGAGATGTGCCTGGGTGCAGTCATGAGTGAACAGGGAATACAGGAGGGGACTGAGCACACACCATTTAGAGGCCCCCGTGTTGAGGATCAATGTGGCAGATGTGTTGTTACCTACCCTTACCACCTGGGGGCGACCTGTCAGGAAGTCCAGGATCCAGTTGCAGAGGGAGGTGTTTAGTCCCAGGGTCCTTAACTTAGTGATGAGCTTTGAGGGCACTATGGTGTTGAACGCTGATTTGTAGTCAATGAATAGCATTCTCACATAGGTGTTCCTTTTGTCCAGGTGTGAAAGGGCAATGTGACATACCATTGAGATTGTATCATCTGTGGATCTGTCTTTATTGCAGATATGCATCTTCTGGGGCGGAATACAAATTGGAGTGGGTCTAGGGTTTCTGGGATAATGGTGACCAACTATCTGTATTCCTAGTCATGTGAAATAAATAGATTATACATTGAATAGATAGATAGATAGATTCAATTGACTTTATTTCAATTGACTGATTTCCTTATATGAACTGTTGCATTTATATTTTTGTTGAGTATATACAGTACCGTTCAAAAGTTTGGGCTCATTTAGAAATGTCCTTGTATTTGAAAGAAAACCCTTTTTTGTCCATTAAAATAACGTCAAATTTATCAGAAATACAGTGTAGACATTGTTAATGTTGTAAATTACTATTGTAGCTGGAAACAGCTGATTTTTTAAATGGAATATCTACGTAGGCGTACAGAGGCCCATTATCAGCAACCATCACTCCTGTGTTCCAATGGCACATTTTGTTAGCTAATCCAAGTTTATCATTCTAATTTTGCAAAACAAAACACCAGTCTCAACGTCAACAGTGAAGAGGCGACTTTCTGTGTTCTTTTGCCCATCTTAATCTTTTATTTTCATTGGCCAGTCTGAGATGTGGCTTTTTCTTTGCAACTCTGCCTAGAAGGCCAGCATCCCAGAGTTACCTCTTCACTGTTGACGTTGAGACTGGTGTTTTGTGGGTACTATTTAATGAAGCTGCCAGTTGAGGACCTGTCAGGCGTCTGTTTCTCTAACTAGACACTAATGTACTTGTTCTCTTTCTTTTCTGGTTAGAGCCAGTTTGTGCTGTTCTGTGAAGGGAGTAGTACACAGGGCTGTATGAGATCTTCAGTTTATTCACAATTTCTCACATGGAATAGCCTTCATTTATCAGCACAAGAATAGACTGATGAGTTTCAGAAGAAAGTCCTTTGTGTCTTGCCATTTTCAGCTTGTAATCGAACCCACAAATGCTGGTGCTCCAGATACTTAACTAGTCTAAAGAAGGCCAGTTTTATTGCTTCTTTAAACAGAACAACTGTTTTCAGCTGTACTAACATAATTGCAAAAGTGTTTTCTAATGATCAATTAGCCTTTTAAAATGATAAACTTGGATTAGCTAACACAACGTGCCATTGGAACACAGGAGTGATGGTTGCTGATAATGGGCCTCTGTACACCTACGTAGATATTCCATTCAAAATCAGCCGTTTCCAGCTACAATAGTCATTTACAACATTAACAATGTCTACACTGTATTTCTGATCAATGTGATGTTATTTTAATGGACAACAGATGTGCTTTTCTTTCAAAAACAAGGACATTTCTAAGTGACCCCAAACTTTTGAACGGTAGTGTAAAAATATTTATTGTATCATTATTATTATTTTTTTACAGAGTTCCGGACCTCGGTGTCCTCATGTAGCTACGGTCATGTCTGTTTCTACTAGCAGTCTTGTTAAATCCAGCAACATTACACTTCAATATTGTGTGAGTTGTTGATATATCCTTCCTGTTTGGCCCTGTCCGGGTGTGTCCTCGGATGGGGCCACAGTGTCTATTATTCGACCATGCTGGTCATTTATGAACATTTGAACATCTTGGCCATGTTCTGTTATAATCTCCACCCGGCACAGCCAGAAGAGGACTGGCCACCTCACATATGCTCTCTCTAATTCTCTCTTTCTTTCTCTCTCTCGGAGGACCTGAGCCCTAGGACCATGCCCCAGGACTACCTGACATGATGACTCCTTGCTGTCCCCAGTCCACCTGACCGTGCTGCTGCTCCAGTTTCAACTGTTCTGCCTTATTATTATTCGACCATGCTGGTCATTTATGAACATTTGAACATCTTGCTTGGCCATGTTCTGTTATAATCTCCACCCGGCACAGCCAGAAGAGGACTGGCCACCCCACATAGCCTGGTTCCTCTCTAGGTTTCTTCCTAGGTTTTGGCCTTTCTAGGGAGTTTTTCCTAGCCACTGTGCTTCTACACCTGCATTGCTTGCTGTTTGGGGTTTTTAGGCTGGGTTTCTGTACAGCACTTTGAGATATCAGCTGATGTACGAAGGGCTATATAAATACATTTGATTTGATTGTGTACTGTCCCTGTTTAAATTATATTGTGGAGAAGAGCGACAGCCTCTTGGTTGATTCCTCACAGTAATGGGACAAAAAAATACCATGATTTTGGAGATTTTCACGAAAATATCCATAGAATGGTCTTTTGGAGGAAGGATTGTTGACATATGACATTTCTTTCTAAAATGATAATTGAGAAATTATTTATTGAAGTTGAAATATTTACCCAGGCCTCCTTTAACTCCATAATGTTTGTCTGTATTAGTACAGATGAGTAGTATTTTGATTTTAATATCAATTTTCTTACATTAATTGAATGTAAACATGAATATAGAAAAACTGTTCAATATATTGTTGAACATAATATACTTTACTAGGGGCATATCAAAGTTCCAGAGTGGCATCTCTATAGTTTTAAAGCAATGGCCCATTTCATACAGAGACATTGACATGGTAGGCAATGTAACCAATCACAGCCCTCCTTTTACTTGTATCATTGCACATCCTGCAAATCACCAGCAGAAGGTGACCATTTTGAATCCAATTTCACATTCACTGTTGGTAATGCTTGAAAATGGGATCATATCTCTAAAACTAGCAGAGATCCCTCTCTGAAACTTTTATGCCTGTAGAGTATATTATTTTTAAGAAATTAAGAAATTATAAAAATACTACTTGTATTATAAAGCAAGCGGTAAAGCTTCAAGGTATTAATAAGCAATTAAAAATGTTTCTAGTCAATAAAAATATTGAGTTTTTTACCTACCTTCTACGAAATAGAGCTCAGCCTGCCGAATCATTGAAAACCGGATGGAGAGATGTGCATTGCCACAGTGATACAAAGGCTGGTTGACATGAGACTGCCTTCCACTTTTAGGACTATTCTGAAAAACTAAAACATGAACAAATAAAACATTTCTTTACATGTGGAAAGACATTATTTGAAAAAGGTATATGGGAAATGAACACCACATTTTCTATGAGGGGTGGGGGTGGGATAATTAGGATGTTGATTCTTTTAAATGGTTTGATAGCTGATACAAATATAGATTTTGTACATATTTTAGGTTTAATATGAGAAGAAAACCCATGTTTTGTCCAGACTTTCAATAATATGTCTGGGCTAGGTGACTATGCAAAAAACTAAGTTTGAAACAATACATAACTTAAAACAGACAATTTTGTGTAGTTTAAATCTTAAATTGGACACCTTCACTCCGCACATGATCAAGTAACATAGGTCAAATAGAGGCCTACTAAATAGATGGTGTAGCCTAGCCTACTTTACAAATCAATGACAGTTGCCGGCACATTCTTACCTTTGAGGTATTTCCAAACACGTGGGTCAATGGCCATTTCACTTCCCAGGTCATTTGATGGTACAGAAGCTTCAGCATTAGAATCATGACCATCATATGCCAGACCTTTACTGGTAAAACCTTGGTTGGCCTCACCCGCATTAAAGTAGCCTTTTCCAGTGTTGAGCTGGGCTAGTGTTAGACCAATATAAACCCAAGCCATCAATGAAAGTGCCTTTAACGATACGTTTGAGCCCCACGCCATTTTCGCAAAGGAACATGAACATGAAGATCAAGGTCACAATATCTTTACCTGGAGTTGAAATCAACTTGTAATAGGAATTTCTAGGTCAACAAAAGAGAAGAGCAGTCACAGACATAGTCAATCAAAAAGTCAATCCGCTTTATTACAAGTTGCAACAGGCAGACACCTCCCAGCACAGAAGCAGAGAAAATGTCTAACTGGCCTCTTTGAAACAGGCCCTTTATATCCTAATCAGACAGCACCAAATGTTCTGTAAACACCAGTCCAAGAGGCTTGTATGAAGTCCAAACAAAACGGCAGTTACTTTGTCAGCTGCTACAGAATCACACAATGTCATCAATTCAATACAACAGTGAATAATCAGTGTATCCTCTGTCCTTGTACTTGGACCTCCAGTCTGGCGTCAATCACTATCAACAGATATTAGAATAATCTGTAAGTTTCAGTATCAAGTCTAGTGACCATCAACCCACACCTTACGTGTCACAAATAGAACATTGGAAATCATGTGTATTAAAGAAATGAAAAATATATAAATATGCTAAACATTGTGTTAATAATTCTAAATTGAATATGAACTTTAAGTGAGCATCGATTTTTCCATTGCAAAGCTATCATTGAAAAGGAAAAGGTGCAATTGTCACGTTCTGACCTTAGTTTTTTTATTATGTCTTTGTTTCAGTATGGTCAGGGCGTGAGTTGGGTGGGTTGTCTATGTTCGTTTTTCTATCATTTGGTATTTCTGTGGTCGGCCTAGTATGGTTCTCAATCAGAGGCAGCTGTCAATTGTTGTCCCTGATTGAGAATCATACTTAGGTAGCCTGGTTTCATTTTTGAGTTGTGGGTGTTTGTCTTCCGTGTCAGTTACCACACGGGACTGTTTCGTTTATTCACGTTTATTATTTTGTTCCAGTGTTCTGTTGCTTTTGATTAAACATTATGGACACTTACCACGCTTCACATTGGTTCTCCGATCCTTCTCGCCACTCCTCCTCAGAAGAGGAGGACGAGATCCGTTACAGCAATGCTCACTCACCATGAAAAACTCATTATTTTATTAAAGTTCCAGCCTTCATCAATGGTCTTCATTGGAACAATGACACAATGGGAATGGACAAGTACATATAGCACAGTAACAGAGAAAATGATCTTCCGCTGGTGATGCCAATGGAAATGATCGAGCGGATACATTTTGCTAGGTTGGTGACCATTGTTGGTCACACCTTTCAAAGTGTGTTGCCTACATGTCGACTGCATGAACTTTACAAAAACCATGTGATCAAAGGTCCCCTTCAAGTTGCTGCAGTTGCTTCTGACTGGCTGCATCATGCAGCCATCGCCTGGCTAGTTGGAGACACTATTTGTCAACCAATCATTAAGGTGTTGTTGTTAGGTCCAAAGACTTGATTGAAACAGGAACCAACTTTGAAGTTCTCTCACCAATTGATTGTACAATGTATACTGGATTGGATAAATATGTATTTCAACATTACAAAGAAAAACATTTATACATCAAATCAAATATTATTTGTCACATACACATGGTTAGCAGATAATACGAGTGTAGCGAAATGCTTGCACATTTTGTGGCATTGATGAATAAATACTTTTATATTTACTTAGTCATATGTTTATGTTATGTATAAAATATAAAACATTTATGTTTGTCGTTCAAAGCATATTCCTAGTAATAAATGAAGATAATGGATTAAGTGATATTGCATGCAACATCAGATGTCCCATTTGTTTACTGATTAGGCTTACATCTCTCATATCTTTTTTGTTTTCATTGTCTTTATTTTTTTCCAAGTTTGAAATTGGTTACTTATTGTATATTTTACTTTATTATTATGATGGTGCAGGGTAGGGGAACTGGGGAGAGGGGCCTTGGGGGGCAGGAAACGGGGGAAGGGGCTTATCACTAGATCCGCCAAGATGGTCAATCTGACATGTTCAATTGTCATTTCAATAAAAACCTTGAACCCACCTGTACCTGACTTTTCCTAAATATGTGTATTTAACACTCTAGCAGTACTTTCACACAAATATCATAAAAGAAAAAAACTCTGATCCTTTCATCCTCAAAGTGCCATGATGGTATGACCGTGTGCATATATTCAGTAGAATAGCGGGGCCTCGGGGAGTACAAATAGCCACCAGTCTAATTAATCAATTTAACTACAAAAGCCTGGTCTCATTGGAGCCTCTTTCGTGTTAATGTAATTTAGCTGTGTTTTTGAAGGTGTTAGGTAACGTTAGAATACGAAATGGGAATATTTGAGAGAACATAACATTTTCATCAGTTTATGTTACTGTTGGCTATACTATAGGTAAAATATATTACGATGTAACAAAAAGCGTGTATGATGAAACACAGTAAAAAGCTTATTTTTATAAAAACAAAATAAATAAAATACCCAAAACGTGCCAAGCTGTCAGAATGGAGGGTGTTGCTGGTGTATGCAGTCAGGCGCAGGAGAGCAGAGAATTGAGAGCAACGTAACTATACTCAGAATAATGAATGGTGCAAGGTAAAACAATACACTTGCCCAAACACGAACATCAACTTTTACGCACGGGCAAGAAACAGCACCCGTCGAAATAACCAGTCACCAACATTACCGAACATGACATAAAACAATCCCGCACAACACCATGGGGGAAACAGAGTTTAAATACATGAACAATAATTAGGGGAATGAAAAACGGGTGTGTAGAAATAAAGACAAAACAAATTGAAAATGAAAAGTGGATCGGCGATGGCTAGTAGACCGGCGACGCCGAGCCCCGCCGAACAAGGAGAGGAACCAACTTGGGCTGTAGTCGTGACAGTACCTCCCTCCCCCCCTTGACGCCGGCCTCGGGGACGACCCGGAGGACGAGGTGCAGGGAGATCCGGATGGAGACGGTGGAACTCCCGCAGCATCGAAGGGTCTAAAATGTCCTCCACCGGCACCCAGCATCTCTCCTTCGGACCGTACCCCTCTCACTCCACAAGGTACTGAAGGCCCCTCGCCCGACGCCTTGAGTCCAGTATGGACCGAACTGCATACGCCGGAGCACCCTCGATGTCCAGAGGGGGCGGTGGAACCTCCCGCACCTCAGATTCCTGGAGCGGACCAGCCACCACCGGCCTGAGGAGAGACACATGAAACGAGGGGTTAATACGGTAATCGGGAGGAAGCTGTAGCCTGTAACACACCTCAGTCTGAGCGCAGCGACCGCGAAGGCCCAAAATGAAGCCTGGCCCTAAATTTCAGGTGGTTTTGGGTGACAGTGCGAGAACCATTAGGGTGAGAAGCACAATTCGAGGTCCTCCCGATCTGTACAAGCCTAACCTTGACCATGTGGCATTAACCCTTAACAGTTAAAAGGTGTTTACATCAAACAGCTTGCATTGACTTCACTCCCCATAGAAATACATTGCCTGCACCCCTAAATTCAACCTGAAGCCTATGTAGGTTAGTAATGCCTTATGAACCTGTCTGTTATGACAACTCATCAGGCCACTATGAGGTCTACCTGTATTGATTCTAAGCTTCCTGGAGCATCCGGAAGTGGTTAAATTCACCCTAAAGGTGTTTTGATGGAGCACGTGATACCGCGGAGCTGAGCAGACGTTGACAAACCGAGCTCTTCAAAGTTATTCTATTTTTACCTAAATAACAACGTTGAAACAATATTCTAACATCGGCTGATAAATTGTCAAGTACTTACCTTCCCAAAGAGCCATGCACCTCCGACCGAGAGGCAAGAAGGACGACCAAAACGTCATTGACTCCCAAGATAACGATAACGCTACAGCTAGCAAGATTAGCATTAGCCCTCATAACTCAGACGACAGTTCCAGACTGTTGCTCTCAGCAGCCTCTTGCGAGCCTGCCGACATGCTGGCTACTCTCCTCCGGGAAATTCAGGATGGTAACAGAGGTCTTTCTCTGAAAATTGATAAGAAATCGGCTGAACTCCATTCTTCCATTGACGACCTGAAATCTTCCATGAATGATCTCCTTTTGAGAACGACTGAGGCAGAGTTGCGCATTAGCACAGTTGAAGATACCATCGCTAGACATGACCAGGTCTTGATACAACTGAAAAAGGACAATGCCTACCTCAAAAACAAGGTAGATCAGATGGAGAACCAGAGTAGACGTAGAAATATCCTTGTGGTGGGATTGAAATAGGACAGGGAGGGCCGTGACCAGGTCCGTTTCTTCACTCAATGGATCCCGGAGGTCCTAGGCATAATCAACTTCACCAAGCCGCTGGAAATCGAACGCTCCCACAGAACATCAGCGCCGAAACCCCGGCCAGATGAGCCCCCACGAGCCGTCCTGATCAGGTTCCTCCGTTTCCAAGACAGAGAGAAGATACTGCAACTCGCAAGAGCCAAAGGGGACATCACCATCGATGGAAAGAGGGTCAGCCTTTTCCCAGATATGAGCGCGGATCTCGACAGACGTCGCAAGCAGTTCAGACCTGCCGCCAAAGCACTGAAGGAGAAGAACATCACCGGCTACCTCATCCACCCTGCGCGGATTAAAGTTCAGTACAAAGGCCGAAGCCATCTCTTCAACACACCAGGAGAAGTGCACACTTTTCTCAAAGAACTGAGCAACGTCTGAGCCAGGACGGTCTCTCTGGGGGATAAAATGCAGTTTGTTTGTTTTCTCTTATACGGATTGAACTGCTGGTATCTCCCGGTCACTATAAGTGATTTGTACATTTTTTGTACATTTTCAACTAACCGTATCTTTCCGGGGTGAGTTCTATTACATTTACAGGAGAGTTTATTTTGGTTTAGTCCATATCTACTGGGCGAAGCAATAAGTGGGCTTAGGCCCACTGCTTTCCCCCTCATTTATGTTAATCTTTCAAAAAGAGACTCAAGCATCCCTTACCGTGGGCAGTAAATATTCAGCCATAAATATCTATTCACAACGTTTGTTTTCAATTTAGAGAGCTCGCAGGTTTTAGTTTACGCCAAGGTTTAGCTAGTAAGAGCAAGATGGAAAGCGAGCAGCAACATATCTCTACAAGTGTATTCAGTATTCATGTTTGATTGTTGGGATTGTTGTTTTAGTCTGACAAATCGGGGTGGGTGGGATTTTTGGTTGAATGGCCATACCTCTTTCGCATCTTGGAAAAGTTCGGTTTAGGTACCGTGTTTGTAAATTTGATAAAATCACTCTACAAATCTCCTAAAGCTAGGATTGCTACCAATGGGATTACTTCCTCCTCTTTCCCTCTTTATAGGGGGAGCAGACAAGGTTGCCCAATTAGCCCCCACCTCTTTGTCCTCACCATCGAACTGTTGGCTGAGGCTATTAGAACGTGCCCTGACATACATGGCTTTGAGGTGGGCCCCCATACCCATAAATTATCACTCTTTGCGGACAACCTTATCTTATGTCTAACAAACCCAGAACACTCCCTCTCTCACTTGCAGATCCTACGACAGTGTTATAGTTCTTTCTCTGGATATAAGGACACTTTTGATAAAAGCGAAATCTTACCGTTGTCTGTCTTTGACCATCATAGCATCAAGCACAAGTTTCCTTTTAGATGGTCGCCTATAAGCTTCACATATTTGGGCATAATGGTGGATGGTAATCTGAACAACCTCTATAAACTAAATCTGGCCAGTTTGTTGCAAAAGGTGGAGGTTGACCTTTGTAAATGGATGGACTTACCTCTCACTCTACTGGGTAGAATCAATGTAATTAAAATGAATATCGTGCCCAGATTTCTATATCTGTTTCAATCTCTCCCTATCCCTGTTCCCGCAGCATTTTTTCCCTCTCTCGACAAGCTGACCAGACGGTTTATCTGGCACGGCAAAACCCCTAGGGTTGGCCTGGATAAACTGACCCTTGATTACAGTCAAGGGGGCTTAAACCTCCCCAATTTTAGAATGTACTACTGGGCTGCACAGTCTAGGTTTCTGGCTCAGAGGTTTGACAATGGTCCCTCTCCCTCATTGTTGAACATTGAAAAGCTTGAGGTAAATGATGACACTGGGGTAGAATATTTGTACAAATGGGACAGAAAATCTATAAAAACCATCACAGACAACCCTTTAATCATACATTCTGTCCTGGCATGGTGCAAACTGCATGAGCTGTTCGGACGAGGGGGATTCCTTTCCCCTAAAACCCCTTTATGGAACAATAGATTGATCCCTATGTTTTTCCAGAATAGTAACTTCAGACCATGGTCTGATAAGGGGATCACTCTTCTGGAACATTGTTACGAGGAGGGAGTTCTTATGTCTTTTGAGCAGCTGAAACAGAAATATCACTTGCCTAACAGGGACTTCTTTAGCTACCTACAACTACGAAACTTTATTAGGGTGACTCTCAAGGGACAATGGAACCTACCTAAGAACAACTCTGCCACGCAGACTAACCACTGTTCAAGACCATTTCCCATGTATACGATGCTCTTATGTCAGGACTAACACTGCCTGGGCTAGATAAACCCCGACTTAGATGGGAAAAAGATCTGGGTATTGATCTTGATGAGGATCTATGGAGTGACCGATGGTGTTACATCCACATTGAACTCCAGATACAGACTGATCCAGTTTAATTTCCTCCATCAGCTCTATATCACCCCATCTAGACTGCACAAGTTCAACCCAGATATCTCCTCCCTATGTTTTAGATGTGGCTCAGATGAAGGAACATTCCTCCATTCCACTTGTCAGTGTTCAAAACTACACGGTTTCTGGCAGGGGGTATGCGATACCATATCCTCAATTCATGGGGTTGCATTCCCTTTAGACCCGGAGGTCTGTCTACTGTGTAACTTTACTAACACCAATCTTAGAAAAAGCCATACTATAAAGCTAACAGAAATATTGCTAGCGATTGCCAAGAAATGTATTGCCTTGAAATGGAAATTGGATTCCTCCCTGCCAGTTGCAATGTGACTATCGGAAGTTAATAGTTGTATCCCTTCGGAGAAAATCACTTACTGCTTGAGGAATAAGTTAGACATTTGACAGAATTTGGCAACCTTTTATTGACTATATGGAGAATCTCCACCCACATCTCATTGATTGAATCTATATATAATCCTCACATAATGTTTCACACGTAATGTATAATATGTAGCCTACGGCAGGTGATCCAATGTCTCGTTATTATTATTTTTCTTATTGTATGTTTGTTTATATAATATATATATTATTATTTTTTTATTTTTTTTACGCTCATCTTTTACTGTCACTTTGTCCTATCGTTGTCTAATATCTTTTCACTTTTGTTTTGAATGTTCTTAATTGGAAAATGTGAAAATAAAATATTTTATTTGTTTGTTTTGATATTCATAACCTGCATTTGTGAAAATCACTGCATTCAACCCTGTGTAGATCAGTCAATTCTTAACTTAAAGACTTAAAAGTTGTGTGCCAACTGGAAGTGCCTTAAAATGGTGTCATAGGTGCTGTTTCGAAGGGTTAAAAAGGTCAGATCTTTCCAAAACTTCAAATGTGTGATTAGGCAACCCTCATGAACTGTAAAATCAGTCATTCATCCCTCAGATTTCCAAGAAAAACTCACACACGTACACAGCAAGGATGGAGTGACACAGTGTAGGGCTAAGAGACAGACAGAGCCTGCAATAGTTACCTTTGTCCGAATTATCAAAGAACCGTTAGACCTAGAGCTCTGAAACTTTAGAAACCTGTTGTAGAGCTCACGTCAATAGTGCACGGTGAGTTGTGGCTCTAGAAGGTTCTCAGACCGAGAAACAGCCTCGTACATTTGCAATAACTTCAATTCATTTTGACCATTACGAAAATGACGACATTTAGAAAAGTCCCAGTGTCGCAAGACTAGGTGCATTGAAACCACCTAGGCACCTAGGTTTCTGTCCGATAGCTCATTCAAGGACCCCGTAGCAAGGCATGGAAAAAAGTGGATTTTCAGCACCAATTAAGGTCGCTGCTCGGGCTCCAAATGACCTATCACGCCAAAACTTGGGATTCGAGGTCGCCTCAGTTAGGCCTACACTTACTGTCAGAACTGAACCCGCAGCTAGATAGTAACTACGTGTTATATGTTTTTATTACGGTTTAAACTGAAGGCGCTGTGAATTTTGGGCCTGCTCTGAACTATGTGATAGTTGGCTTCTAAACGAGTTGGAAAAAGTGGGTTTGGTGTCAGTTTGGTGTCAGATTGATATCTAATTGACTGATGGACTTGCTGGCTGACTTTTGTCCATTTGCAATATGTTTATACAGTGAGTTACCATCAATAAAATGACATTCTGAAATCAACGCCAGTGAGCGATGGAGAGGAACCAGAAACACTGCCCGGCCAGTCGATTTTGCATTTCTGCAGTATTTTTGAGCATGTCAAATTTGTGATGGTAAATGCCCATTGAAACATATTGCAAATGCACACTATATTTGCAATATGATTCAACAGTGAAAAAACATCACCAAATGGACATGATGAAATCAACACAACGAGCGATGGAGAGGCACCACTATCACTGACCGGCCATCCCGAGTTCATCGGGCCAGTCAATTTCGCAATCCTGCAGTTTTTTTGAGCATGACAAGTTCGTGATGGTAATTGCCCATTGAAACATATTGCAAATGGACAGCTGTGCGCCTGGTAATTGGAACGGATTACCAGGATAACATTTGTATAATGGTTTTAAATGCCTTTAGGGGTTTGCAAGGGGTCCACGGTTGGGTAGGGAGCACCCCCATCCATGCCCATCCAAAAAAAGGCCAGCCCTATTCATTTTGGACATTTTTCCCACTTCTCTCATGTCACCATCGAGCGATGGAGAGGAACCACTAGCACTGCCCGGCCATCCCGAGTTCTTCGTGCCAGTCAATTTTGCATTTCTGCAGGAGTTTTGAGCATGTCAAATTCGTGATGGTAAATGCCCATTGAAACATATTGCAAATGGACAGCCGTGCACCTGGTGATTGGAATGTGTTACCAGAAGCACATTTTTTAAATGTTTTTTATTGCCTAAAGGGGGAGCAAGGGGTCCACGGTTGGGTAGGGAGTACCCCCCACCCATGCCATCCAATAAGGTGCCCTTTTGTCATTTTGGACGTTTTCTAAAAAATCATTAAAAAACAACTTCTCCCTCATCATACATGACAAATAGACCATCCAGGTTGATTCATGGCTTAACATATAGTGCTATATATCATTTGGGCAGTATAAATGCCTTTTGGACATGGTTCACTGACTTTTGGGTTTGTAAACCAACTTCCTATGATCGTACATGGCAAATGGACATAACATCCTGATTTGGCAATTTCAAATCTTTCATATTGCATTTGGACATTTCTTATGGCATTCGGCAACAACAAAAAAAGTGACTTGACTTCGACTTTTGACTTCCTATGAAATCATATTGCAAATGGACAAAACATATGCCTTATGGACAAGGAAAAAAAAAAAATAATACAATTTGACAAAAGTATGTTCATACAGTTCTTATGAGTAATTGAAAAAAAAAAATAAAATAAAAACGAAAGAATTTCAAAAAACGGTCCAGAAAGCACTTTAAGGGGGTGATACGTTTTTGAAAAAAATTTCAAAATTTTACACTTGGGTCTTGTGTTACATTTGCAATATGAAAATTTACAGTGGCGTGCACTCGCCATCTATTGGATTTTTGTAGTGTTACACTTGGCATTTGCCATATGGCATTTGCAATCAGTTTTGAATGAAACAACATCCAATTGAGTGGTATTGTACATCGTGTATACGTTTCGTACGGTGCCAATAACATCCCATTAATTCTTGTCCATTTCAGGGGGGTGTTCCCTTATACCGTAGTAGCACCGACAGAAACCCCTAAACATCTCGCCAAACACTTTCATGACCACGCTGTGAGAGCCCTCTGATGCTACTTAATAGTGGGTTCATGACAGGCCAACCAGGGTAGGCCCAGCACCATGGGAAATGCAGGAGAATCAATAAGGAAGAGACTGATTCTCTCCTTGTGACCCTCCTGCGTAACCATGCCCAGTGAAGCGGAGGCCTCCCTAATTAGCCCTGACCCTAATGGTCGACTCTCTAGGGCGTGCACAGGAAAGGGCATGTCCACAGGAACAATGGGGATCCATAAACTATGGGCAAATGATCTGTCAATAAAATTCCCAGCTGCACCTGAATCTACGAGCACCTTATGCTGGGAATGCGGGGGAAAATCATAAAAACATGTGAGCAACTGGGGGCTCTGGGTGAGCCTGGTGCCGACTCACCTGGGGTGACACGAGAGTGCCCTGCCTGCTCCCTCGACTCCCAGAGGAACCTCCCCAGCACCGACCGGCAGTGTGCCCTCTGCGACCACAGATGGTGCATGGAACGGCCACTCCTCCAGTCGGCCTAAGTGCAGCAACTCCCAGCTCCATGGGCATTGCAGCGGTGGTGCTGGTGGATGGAATCAACAGACCCCAATCTGGACGTCCGCGGGTAGCCAGCAGGTCATCCAACCGGATGGACATGTCTACCAGCTGGTCAAGGTTAGTGTGGTGTCCCTGCAGGCCAACTCCCTACGGACGTCCTCACGCAAACTACAACGGTAGTGATCGATCAGGGCCCTGTCGTTCTATCCCGCGCTGGTGGCCAGGGTCCGAAAGTCCAACACAAACTGTTGTGTGCTCCTCGTCCCCTGCCTAAGGTGAAAAAGCCATTCACCCGCCGCTCTACCCTCAGGAGGGTGGTCGAAAACTGCCCGGAAGCGGCGGGTGAACTCCTCTAATTGGTCCAACACCGCTTCTCCTTCCCCCCATACGGCATTGGCCCACTCCAGGGCTTTCCCTAAGAGGCAGGAGACAAGGGTGGACACGCTCTCACGGCCCAAGGGATCCGGGTGAATGGTTGCCAGGTAAAGCTCCAGCTGGAGTAGGAACCCCTGACATCCCAAAGCCGTCCCATCATACTCCCTCGGAAGAGCGAGCCGAATCCCACTGGGACCAGGTGATGGAGGGGTGGGTAGTGGTGCCATTGGTGGTGTAGGCGGAGGCGCTGGAGGCACTCCTCTTCTATCCCAGCGATCCATAGTCTGCAGGACGCGATCCATGGCGGTGCCAAGATGTTGCAGCATGACCGCATGCTGCTGGACGTGGTCCTCGACCCCTAATACGGGGTTGTTTGCTCCTGCTGACTCCATATCCTCAAGGTGCGGGATTCTGCCCTTGTCTCAGAATGGTGGGTGTAGCTGGTGTATGCAGTCAGGTGCAGGAGAGCAGAGAATTGGGAACAACGCAACTATACTCAGAATAATGAATGGTGCAAGGTTAAACAATACACTTGCCCAAACACAAACATAAACTTTTACGCACGGGCAAGAAACAGCACCCGTCGAAATAACCAGTCACCAACATTACTGAACATGACATAAAACAATCCCGCAAAACACCATGGGGGAAAGAGAGGGTTAAATACATGAACAATAATTAGGGTAATGAAAAACAGCTGTGTAGAAACAAAAACAAAACAAATGGAAAATCAAATGTGGATCGGCGATGGCTAGTAGACCAGCGATGCCGACCGCTGAGCGCCACCCGAACAAGGAGAGGAACCGACTTCGGCTGTAGTCGTGACACAAGCTTGCGAATAGTGAAAATCAGCATATAAGAAATAATGGCATTATAATGAATACACAGTAAGTGTCATATGACAGCGGTCAAAATGTTTATTTTACACACAACAGTTGGCTCTCATTTCGCTGTTATCATTTATCCTGACAGTCACCACAAACCTTTGTCACTTTCACTTGATTGCAACACTTCCTACAAACAAGTCGCTTACAGCTGAAACAGGCGTCATAGGTTTTGTTCCGAGTGCATCTGCCCACCTTGCAGTTTCTCCTCCCCGGGAGCTGTGCTCAATTTGGCTCATGTAATGACTCCCATGGAATCTTTGCTGCTTCCTCGGCCTTCATAGTGTATGAAGCATTTCGCTACACCTGCAATAAAATCTGCTAAAAGTGTATGTGACAGATATCAAATAAAATGTTGTCTCTCACTTAGCCCATGCGCCAGACATGATAAAGTCTCTCCTGCTCATGGTGTTGTGAATGCACTGCTTGAACAACACCTGTGCTTTGATAGCAGAGAGCCAAGTCAAACATGTTGTAGAACACAGCAACAGGCCACGGGCGAGTTCTTCCTTTCACTGTTCCTCCTTTCACCTAGTACAGCCATGCCATCTGATCCAAAACATTATCCGCCACTTTCTCTCCTGCTATCCGATATGGATCCTTTCCCAGATATGGAAAGCCATACAGCATGAATCACAATAATGATCATCAGAAATGTCATGATCCATTTCTTCCCAGCAATCTGAGTCATTTTCATTCAGATCTTGTAGTAATGCTAACGCAGCATGTGCATCCCTTCATCTTGGTCTTGCCATTGTAAATTATGCACACTCACTGTGTAGACTACTTGGACTGATATAGGGTTAATACCATTTTGAGATTATAATTAGAATAAATCAATACAATAGAATGGCCTTCATTGTGCCGGCCCTGTTCTTCATTCACAATTGGTGATTACATAATTATGCATCGTTCGCTTCCCTTCACTCATCAACTCACCCATTCTCCCCTTTTCCACCCCATCATATTATACTTCCTTTATGTCATCTGTTGTTATATGTGTGAAATGTGTTTCTGTATAGTTTAGGTTCAGTTTTGAGGCAATTATCGGTGTGATTGTCAACTGGGCATGACACATTCAACAAAAAAATCGAAGTAGCAGAGCAGGCCGGGAAAAAAAAATAAAAAAATTGCATGTTCTGGTCATAACTCCAGTTCTGTTTGAGATATTGAGATTCTAATAATGACAGTGTGTTACGTATATAGACTTATGTAGGAAAAGTCAAGGAGTAGGGGGACAAGCGTAATTAAACATTTAAATTTGTTTTGAGTAACCATGATGCTCTCTGTCTTTCTAGTGTTAATATACACAATCTCAAATAAATGCATTAATATTTCATTAGGAAGGTCATAAAAAACATGATACAAGGCAATGTATTTCAAAAGAACAGAATAGCATGTTTTGAATTTTATTTATCTGTGCTTAGTAGCCAAGGCTATGGCTGGGCCATGCCAATCTATGGCTGCCCATGCCAATGAAATAAACTTGTTCATTTAGCAGACATCACAGGGCCCTGCCCTACCTCAATCAGCACACATACTTTACAGTAAGAATATAATGGAATTTCCAGAATGGCTATTGCTGATTGTCACCAGTAGCCTACTCACATGAGGAATGCATGGAGCCATGGGAAAATGTTATATTTTGAAACAGAGACCATCTCTGCAATTTGTACAGTTGTTTGGCAAAAATAGATTCGTTCGAAACATTGGAATCTACACTTTCTGATAGGATATAGCAATCAAAATGTCTGGCTTGCATGGACCTCTGTAGGACACTGTCAATGCATGCAGCGTAGGTCATCAGTCTCTGTTTTGTATCAGATGGCAAGGCTGTACTAGGTAAAAGGAGGAACAGTGACAGGAGGAACTCGCCGCTGGCCTGTTGCTGTGTTCTACAACATATTTGACTTGAGCACAGCTCCCGGAGAGGAGAAACTGCGGGGAGGAAGGAGAAACAGCCCCCGGGGAGGAGAAACTGCGGGGAGGAAGGAGAAACAGCCCCCGGGGAGGAGAAACTGCGGGGAGGAAGGAGAAACAGCTCCCGGGGAGGAGAAACTGCGGGGAGGAAGGAGAAACAGCTCCCGGGGAGGAGAAAAAGGTGGGCAGATGCACTCGGAACAAAACCTATGACCCCTGTTTCAGCTGTAAGCGACTTGTTTGTAGGAAGTGTTGCAATCAAGTGCATTTTGTTTCATTGTTGTAACAAAGACATCCATGAATAAAATAGATTTTACATTTGAAATTCGTTTTTTCTTTCTCGATTTTACATAAAGTATAGCCTACGGTAACATAAACTGATGGAAAGTTATGTTCTTTCAAATATTTACATTTCGTATTCTAATGTTACCTAACAAAATTACCTATCAACACTAAAGATAACAATTACATTTTAGAAAAACAATGGCAACACTATCTAGTCTTATTAATAACTTAAATGGATGAAGTTTTGACCAGTTCAAACCAGGCTAAAACTCCACCCCCAAAAGAGAGTCTTTAATCAACAGGCTTGAATTGCACCTTCAGGTTAGAATGGGGTTGACAACATCAAAAAGAGTAAAACTGGGCACGTTTGAGGGTTAAGTGAAACCCATTCACTTAACCCTCCATTAGAGTAGAGTTCTTCGAGAAAAGGCCCTGCATGTACAGTGGGGTCCGGAATGATTAATTATCTTGATTAAAGATGAGCATAATGTATAAAATGTATAAAATAATTAATACAAATATTGAGCTATTTTGTATGCTCCAAAGAAATTGCAACATTATGCTAATACAATTCCTTGGAGAAAGAGATTTTGTTTGACAAGTAATAAAAATAATCACCTCTAAAATATAGGTCAAAATTATTGGATGCCCTGTTTTCAATACTTCAGCACCCTCCCATTGTGAGCATAATGACACTGAGCCTTTTATTTAAAATGTTTTACGATATTGGAGAACACATTGGGGGGAATTTTAGACCATTCTTCCATACAGAATATTTCCAGAACCTTTATCAGTGCTTATGGACTGCCCTCTTCAATTCAGGTTTAAGTCCGGAGACAGAAATGGCCATTACAAAATTTAGATTTTGTGGTAAATTAACAATTTATTCAAATGTAATCAAAGTTTATTGGTCACATACACATATTTATCAGATGTTATTGCGGGTGTAGTGAAATGCTTGTGTTCCTAACTCCAACATTGCAGTAAAATCTAACAATACACACAAATCTAAAAAGTAAATGGATTGTTTGTGGATTGTGATGTGTTCTTGGGGTTATTGTCTTGCTGGAAGAATCACTTGAAGCCAAGTTTACACCTCCTGGCAGAGGCAACCAGGTTTTTGGCTAAAATGTCCTGGTACTTGGTAAAGTTCATGATGTTGTTGACCTTAAGGACCCAGGACCAGTGGAAGCAAAATAGCCCCATAACATAAAAGATCCACCACCACATTTTACAATAGGGATGAGGTATTTTCTGCATATGCATTGTTCTTTTGAAGGCTATTTTCATCTGACCATAGCACCGCCTGGAGTTTGCTAAACGGCATATGCACTTAGATTGGAACAGGTGCTATGGTCATATGACATGAACATTTTATAATAAAAATAATATCACCCAGGAATACACTGGGTATGTACGAAACCTCTCCTTCAGCTCTCCTCTCCTTCTTTCCTTTCCATCTCAGCTCATCCTCCACTCTCACCCCAATCTAGTTTAAGTCACCTTTTCTGTTGGCATCAACGAGTCCATCTACCCTCCTCCCACCCTAGTTTCCTAGCACGTCTGCACTATGGGAGCATGCAGCCCCCTCAACTGAAGACTCTGGAACAGAGAGACAGGGAGAGTTCAGAACCAAAACACACTGCGATCTTGGAAATCACACAACTCATATTACAAATCATATTTCAAACACACAAATATAAAGAGCATTTGTTTTTACAACTCAGATGACCTAATGACATAAGTAACACAAGTTGGCCAAAGGAGAGGTAAACTATTGCTTCAACACAGATGCCAACAAGCAGGGTTGGGGAGTAACTGATTACATTATACAGATTACATGATTAGTGTAATCAGTTACATTACCAGCAAAATATTGTAATCAGATTACAGATACTTAAAAAAAAAACTAGATTACTTCTATGATTACTTTTACATTCAGAAAGTATGTTTGCGAAAAACAACATTGACACTTCTTTTTTCTCAATGGCATTACATTGTAGCATTGAATTAAGTTTGTTCCACCTGAGCGAGTATGACCACAGGTTAGAGACTATTATGATGACACACCAATGTGTTTGATGGATCTTTTTTGTCTTCTTCTAATGCCTCTTAAGGTGAAAGTAATCCAAAAGTAACTGAAAGTAATCAGATTACAATACTGTAGTTTTGGGGATAGCCTCATCTCCGAGGAATAATCCTTGCAGCCAGATGATATGATGGCAGGTAGCCAGTCCTATGGGTGGCATCGAGACCCCCAAAAAATAAGTATAAGTTACTCACCAGGTAGAAAGGATTCAACGAAGTGACAGTATAACTAAATATTGAAGACAATGATTCATTATATGTAAAAGAGATGCATGTGAAGAATATATTTAAAAAATAGAATCGCTGTAATGGAAAGTATGAAATAGATTTTTCAATAATGCATGGCGGACTGAGCGCAGGAGTCAAAACATTAGCTAATGTGTTTGGTTGCAATGAAAGTTCTGCTTGGACGTTGACCCAACTACTCATGCCATGATGCAATATGTACAATTAAAAATGAGACGCTAGCAGGGCGTTTGAACCCAATCATGCCTGCTGAAATGCAAGAAGATACATGCCAGATGTGCACACATCCAATGCAGGCCTGCTAAGGGCCAAGCCCTTGTTACATTTGAGGATGTAATATAAATTAGATAACCACCCAACAGTTACAGTTGAAGTCGGAAGTTTACATACACCTTAGCCAGATACATTTAAACTCAGTTTTTCACAATTCCTAACATTTAATCCTAATGAAAATTCCCTGTCTTAGATCAGTTAGAATCACAACTTTATTTTTCTCGACTTCAGCGATGTCATCTACAAAATAGCTTCCAATACTCTACTCAGCAAACTGGATGCAGTTTATCACAGTGCCATCCATTTTGTTACTAAAGCACCTTATACCACCCACCACTGCGACCTGTATGCTCTAGTCGGCTGGCCCTCGCTACATATTCGTCGCCAGACCCACTGGCTCCAGGTCATCTACAAGTTCATGCTAGGTAAAGCTCCGCCTTATCTCAGTTCACTGGTCACGATAGCAACACCCACCCGTAGCTTGCGCTCCAGCAGGTGTATCTCACTGATCATCCCTAAAGCCAACACCTCATTTGGCCGCCTTTCCTTCCAGTTCTCTGCTGCCAGTGACTGGAACGAATTGCAAAAAAAAAAATTGCTGAAGTTGGAGACTTATCTCCCTCACCAACTTTAAACATCTGCTATCTGAGCAGCTAACCGATCGCTGCAGCTGTATATAGTCCATCGGTAAATAGCCCACCCAATTCACCTACCTCATCCCCATACTATTTTTATTCATTTACTTTTCTGCTCTTTTGCACACCAGTATCTCTACCTGCACAAGACCATCTGATCATTTATCACTCCAGTGTTAATCTGCTAAATTGTAATTATTCGCCTTCCTCCTCATGCCTTTTGCACACAATGTATATAGACTCTTTTTTTTCTACTGTGTTATTGACTTGTTTATTGTTTACTCCATGTGTAACTCTTATCTGTTCACACTGCTATGCTTTATCTTGGCCAGGTCGCAGTTGTAAATGAACTTGTTCTCAACTAGGATACCTGGTTAAATAAAGGTGAAATAAAAAATATGATGTCATCTATTTTGTGAAGTGCACCAGTCCCTCCTGCAGCAAAGCACCCCCTCAACATGATGCTTGCCACCCCGTGCTTCAAGGTTGGGATGGTGTTCTTCGGCTTGCAAGCCTCTCCCTTTTTCCTTGAAACATAATGGTCATTATGGCCAAACAGTCCTATTTTTGTTTCATCAGACAAGAGGACATTTCTCAAAAAAAGTATGATCTTTGTCCCCATGTGCAGTTGCAAACCATAGTCTTTCTTATTGCGGTTTTGGAGCAGGGGCTTCTTCCTTGCTGAGCATTGGACTCATTTTACTGTGGATATAGATACCTTTGTACCCGTTTCCTCCAGCATCTTCACAAGGTCCTTTGCTGCTGTTTTGGGACTTTTTTGTTGTTGCACTTTTCGCACCAAAGTACGTTCATCTCTAGGAGACAGAATGCATCTCCTTCCTGAGCGGTATGATGGCTGCGTGGTCCCATGGTGTTTATACTTGCATACTATTGTTTGTACAGATGAACGTGGCACCTTCAGGCGTTTAGAAATTGCTCCCAAGGATGAACCAGACTTGTGGAGGTCTACAATTTTTTTCTGAGGTCTTTGCTGATATCTTTTGGTTTTCCCATGATGTCAATCAAAGAGGCACTGAGATTGAAGGTAGGCCTTGAAATACATCCACAGGTACACCTCCAATTGACTCAAATGATGTCAATTAACCTATTAGAAGCTTCTAAAGCCATGACATAATTTTCTGCACATTTCCAAGCTTTTTAAAGGCATAGTCAACTTAGTGTATGTAAACTTCTGACCCACTGGGATTGTGATACAATGAAATAATTGTTTGTAAACAACTGTTGGAAAAATGATTTGTGTCATGCACAAAGTAGATGTCCTAACCGACTTGCCAAAACTATAGTTTGTTAATTAACAAGAAATTTGTGGAGTGGTTGAAAAATGAGTTGTAATGACTTCAACCTAAGTGTATGTAAACTTCCGACTTCAACTGTATATGCATGTTTGTGATTTGATACTCAAGAAATTAATGTAGCTATGGATGTCTATGATTAAGGGTACGTGGGTCTAAGGTGGCTGATTGATTTTCCCTGATGTATGATGCAGTAGCTTAATCATGACGGCCCCAGGTGCCCAAAAAGGTTACGTGCCCCTATCACCTCCCTTATTTCTCTTAATTAAAATAATTGTTGTTGTTAAGGCTGTGTTAATATTACTAAACATTGTAACACCAGAGCAGAACTTAATCTAAGGGCACATTTGAAGCGGTTACCAGAGAAGCCGTAATAGTCAATACAATCAGCACCATGGACGGCAGTCAGAAATGAACCCTTATAAGTCTATCAGCATAAAATCGGTCAAAAACCACACTATTTTATCTGAAAATAATAGGCAATAGCCTATATTATAAAACATAAATATATAGATCAATGTCTTGACAGAAACACTGGAACACAGCTAATGACCCAGTTCTTGCTGAAGTTATGCACAGCGGAAAAACTGACATACCGGTATTTCAAATGATCTGCCTCCTGCAGAGGCCTATAGCAAAAACACCAGCAAATCAATCAAGAGGAGCATTCAAACAGATGTCTTAAATGGCAGCATACCTTAACAATATGAGGCGCATGTGCTTACTATTATTCTTATAGCCTAGTTAAACGTATAGGCTACGATGACAATGAAATGGCTCAGCGGCCATGCACCAGAACATGGTTTCCAAAGACGGATCGAGCATAGATGTAGATTGACAAGCAGTGTAAATTAATCTCAATAAATCTTGATTTATATTGGCTGTCTGGGTAGCCTGCCCTGTAAAAATAAGCTTACTCACTCATTTGTTTGGCATTCGACAGGCCTTGCGCTCTGCGAAGTCGTTGACTATAGAATTCAAATCAATGGTCCTTGCCCTGGTGTTTTCAATGGACCGAATGGCCAACCCACTCACTCTCCTGTCCCATGCTGCTCCTCAAGTATAATTTAATTATTTTCAGTTTGGAAATGGAGCACTCAGCACCGGCTACCGCTCCAGGCAGTGATAAAAAGGAGCATCACTGTAACTACTTCCCCAAATGTAGCAGTGACTGAATTGTAATCCACAATGAGCATCTTGGCCAGGTCTCTCACTGGAGTGTGCTTTGCTATTTCCTTAAAACAGGACCTGAAAGAGAGTAATTGGCCAGGGAAGCTTGCTGTTATGTCTTTGCTGTAATGTTCAGCCAACCGGCTGGCAGTCTCATAGAGCGCATCATCTGCGTTGGCCAGGGTAGTGGGATGGATGGAGTCAAACAGACTCGATGTTGCCAGCAGACCTTTAAATCTGTTTGACAGCTGGTGGAGAACAATTTCAAGGTTTGCATTAAAGAGACTTTAAAACTACTCTCCCCATCAGACAGTCGCTCGTCCTCGCATAGCTCATCAAAATGACGCCTCACCTTCCTTCTCAGAGTGTCTTCAAATGCGTCCTGAGCTCCCCATTTGTCAGCAAGGGTCTTTGCAGGGACTTTTTAATTCTCAAAATCCTGTCGGAATCCGGACAGGACCTCTATCATGTCCTTGAGTAGGCTGACTGATTTGCTGCTTTACGCACACCTCTTTCCATTTCTGCATCAATAGTGACATTGAGCTTCCATTGCTCATTTACCAAACAGGCACCCATGTGAATCTGGGATGTCTCATGACATGTTATTTTGAATGTTAGATAGTGCCAATCTCTCACCCCATTCACCACGCGTCAGTGAAGAAAGGGGCACACCGATCTCCGAACAGCCAGCAGGGCTCACAATACTGCAATCTAGCTTGGTTGAACAACACAGCCATCCATGTACGTGGTAATTTGATTCCAGCCTTGGTTGTCGTGGTGTAATACGACTCGAAAAAACACCGCCTTTCGCCATCTCTTGGGAATGGGCCAGTAGGTTTACACGAGACTAATCCAATAGCGTTTCATTTCACTTTTGCATCCACATTTGTTGCATAATGCCCCTGTCAGTTTGATAGGTAAATAAGCCATCTGTCCCACTTCCACCTGTTTCCTCAGCCACCACGTTTCTAGCCACACCCTGCTCCTCTTCCTCCCTGCCCGGCCCGGGGATAGCTTGTCAGGACTCTGTCAAAGTTGCTTCTTCTAGCTTGATGGAACAGCTTGGCCTTGGCTCAATTGACGCACAAAAAAACTGCTGCTGGTGATAATAAACCTACATCCTCTTCTGGTCCCGCTACATTGCTTGTGCTAGCAATGGCTGCACTTGAACTGCGTTTGAAAAAGGAATCTAATTTAACAAATTTTGATACCTCCTTTGTTTTCTCATTTTTGACCTTTCTCTTTTGGGCTCCACTTTTGTGTTGAGACACTGCTGATTTTTAAATCTGTAATTTTCTAATCTCGACTTTCGCTCTTTTTTTTTTTTTTATTCATTGTCTCTTGATAGCTAGCTCAACTGTTGCTTAAAACGATGACAGAAACAACAATGCTTGGAGAATCCCAGAATGCATTTCATGATCTTAACATGGTATTGAAACTATTGAATAATATGAGAATGAAGGGCGGTGGTGTATGCTTTATGATTAACGACTCATGGTGTAATTAAAACAACATACAGGAACTCATTGCCTTCTGCTCACCCGATCTAGAATTCCTTACAATCAAGTGCCGGCCATTTTACTTACCAAGAGAATTCTCATCAGTTATAGTCACAGCTGTGTACATTCCCCCTCAAGCAGACACCAAGACAGCCATCAAGGAACTGGACTATATGCAAACTGGAAACCATACATCCTGCATTTATTGTAGCAGGGGATTTTAACAAAGCAAACTTGAGAACAAGTCTACAGCTACTCTAACTTCCGTGATGCATACAAAGCCCTCCCCCGCACTCCCTTCGGCAAATCTGACCACGATGCCATCTTGCTATTTCCGTCTTTAAGCAGAAACTCAAACAGGATGTACCAGTGACGAGAAACACTCAATGCTGGTCCGACAACTTGGAAGCCAATCTTAAAGATTGTTTTGATCACGCAGACTGGAATATGTTCCGGTCAGCCTCCGAGAACAACATCGACCTATACACTGACTCGGTGAGTGCATTTATAAAGAAGTGCATTGGAGATGTTGTACCCACTGTGACTATTAAAACCTACCCTAACCAGAACCCGTGGATGGATGGCGGCATTCGTGCAAAACTGAAAGCGCGATCCACTGCATTTAACCATGGAAAGAGGTCTGGGAATATGTCTGAATATAAACAGTGTAGCTATTCCCTCCGCAAGGAAATCAAACAAGCAAAATGCCAGTACAGGAACATGGTGGAGTCGCAATTCAACAGCTCAGACACGAGATGTATGTGACAGGGTCTATAGGAAATCACGGAATACAAAAAGAAATCCAGCCACGCCACGGATGTCATGCTTCCAGACAAACTAAACACCTTCTTTGCCCGCTTTGAGGATAATACAGTGCCACTGTCACGGCCTGCAAACCAGGACCCCCCCCCCCCCCTCCTCCTCCTTCTACATGGCTGATGTGAGTAAAACATTTAAATGTGTTAACCCCCGCAAGGCTACTGGCCCAGAGGGCATGCCTAGCAGCGTCCTCAAAGCATGCGCAGACCAGCTGGTGTGTTTACGGACATATTTAATTGCTCCCTATCCTAGTCTGTTGTCCCCACATGCTTCAAGATGGCTACCATTGTTCCTGCACCAAAGAAGGCGAAGATAACTGAACTAAATGACTACTGTCCCGTAGCACTCACTTCTGTCATCATGAAGTGCTTTGAGAGACTAGTCAAGGATCATATCACCTCCACCTTACCGGCCACCCTAGACCCACTTCAGTTTGCATACCGCCCCAACAGGTCCACAGACGACACAATCACCATCACACTGCCCTATCCCATCTGGACAAAAGGAATACCTATATAAGAATGCTGTTCATTGACTATAGCTCAGCATTCAACACCATAGTACCCTCCAAACACATCATCAAGCTGGAGGCCCTGGGTCTCAACCCGGCCCTGTGCAAATGGGTCCTGGAATTCCTGACGGGCCGCCCCCAGGTGGTGAAGGTAGGAAACATCTCCACTTCGCTGACCCTCAACACTGGGGCCACACAAGGGTGCGTGCTCAGCCCCCTCCTGTACTCCCTGTTCACCCACGACTGCGTGTCCATGCACGCCTCCAACTCAATCATCATGTTAGCAGAATACACAACAGTAGTGGGCTTGATTACCAACAACAACGAGGCAGCCTACAGGGAGGAGGTGAGGGCACACGGAACGTGGTGTCAGGAAAACAACCTTTCACTTAATGTCAACAAAACAAAGGAGATGATCGTGCACTTCAAAAAACAGCAGGGGGAGCACCCCCATATCCACATCGAAGGGACAGCAGTGGAGAAGGTGGAAAGTTAAGTTCCTCGGCGTACACATCACATACAAACTGAAATGGTCCACTCACACAGAATGTGGTGAATAAGGCATAACAGCGCTTCTTCAACCTCAGGAGGCTGAAGAAATTTGGCTTGTCACCCAAAACCCTGAATAACTTTTACAGATCCACGATTTTGTCAGATATTACTGCACTGTCGGAACTAGAAGCACAAACATTTCGCTACACTCGCATTAACATCTGCTAACCATGTGTATGTGACAAATCAAATTTGGATACATGTTGGGTGGCTGCCGCTCCGTTGAGATGAAATATTACATTGTTGTATGTCGAAAGGTGTGAAAGAAAAAGGATTGGAGAGGAGGAATAAGGAAAAGCGGGTGATGAGGGTAGGAGCTAGGTCGAGCAGTAATATTTGTTTGCATAGAAGCATAGGGATATACTGTACTCTCATCTACTGCATCTTGCCATCTTTATGTAATACAGTGGGGCAAAAAAGTATTTAGTCAGCCACCAATTGTGCAAGTTCTCCCACTTAAAAAGATGAGGTCTGTAATTTTCATAATAGGTACACTTCAACTATGACAGACAAAATTAGAAAATAATCCAGAAAATTAAGTAGGGATTTTTTATGAATTTATTTGCAAATTATGTTGGAAAATAAGTATTTGGTCACCTACAAACAAGCAAGATTTCTGGCTCTCACAGACCTGTAACTTCTTCTTTAAGAGGCTCCTCTGTCCTCCACTCGACAAATAAAACATTTGATTTTACATATTATAGTGTTTTGTGTGAGCTATTATAATAGTGATTGAGGGTGAGGCTAAAGTAATTGGGGTGAAATACCAGACCAGAAAAACATCAAATCACGGGAAGGGACGCTGTGAAAGAAACCATAGAAAGCCAAAAGAAAGTGTTAAAAAAAGGGAAAAACAACCTTCCCTGAGAATTGATAGCATTGATGGCAAGGTCTTTGCCTGGAGAAAACCAACACGCAAGAATTCAGAATCACATCTGCAGAGAAGGAATCCTAGATGTGTTTCTTTCAACTTTACAAGCAGTGACGATGAGGATCACCCCAGACTCAGAGGCCACCTCCTCCCAAGATTTTTTAGATCAGGAAGAGAAGTCACGCAGGTTCCTCAACAAGAGAGGGAGAGGATGCGGAAGAGGCCAACACAGAGGGGGAGGAAGAAATCAAGACTATCCAACCACATGGAGCAAGACCAGAACAAGGCTGTGATGAACATTTCTGGAGAACCCCTTTCTGATGATTGCATAAGGGTATTGTCTAAAGGACTGTCCTTTGCCCCCACATATTCAACTAATGAATTTAATACAAAGATTTACCTATTTCGTTTCTACAGGAATCTACAACTGAAGGCCTGGTACAAGCAAAATATCTCTCCAACTACAGACGGCAGTATCTCAGGTCAGGCAGTTTCTGTTCACTCAAACACCTTTTAAGCCCAAGTCCACTTTTTGTCCCATCGTCCAGAATGCCACACTAAATACATTTTCCAAGAAAGTGAATTTTGATGTGGAGAATCTGTTTAAGGGTTAAGTTGACTCCAACCAAACACGACGTAATCTAAGACAGAGGGATGCAGTTGAATCATCGTCCAAAAATGAACAGATTGGTTTAAAAAAGCAGACAAAGGTGGCGCTACTGTAGTGTGGAGTAAAGACATATGTGACAGAAGCCTACCGTCAATTAGACAATGATGAATTCTACCAATCTCTTACCTTCAACCCTACCGAGGACCTAAAAACTGAATTGAAAGGGATCCTCACAGAAGCTAAGGAGAATGGCTACATTTCAGACAATGAGTTCAAATTTATTTTCAATGGCAGTATGGCTTCTTTTTACCTTCTTCCAAAAGTCCACAAAAATCTTAAATCCCCCAGGTAGACCAGTCATTAGTGGTAATGAAAGTCTGACAGAACCTATCTCTAAGTACATTGATTACTTTATTAAGCCTTTTCGGACTTCACTCCCAGCCTATCTTCAAGATACCACAGATGTGTTGAACAAAATTAAGGGATTGAACAATATAGGTACAGCTTCCTTTTTAGTCACCATGGATGTGGAGTCTCTATACACCACCATTGAACGTGAACAAGGTTTGGCAGCACCATTTCTTGACTACCCGACCTGAAACTGAGATGCCTCCTACAGAATTCATTGTCTCACTGACTGAATGGACTCTTAATCATAACATCTTTATCTTTCAGGACCGTATTTTTAAACAGGTCAAAGGGTGTGCCATGGGGGCTTGCTACAGCCCTTCCTACCCTGGTTTGTACTTGGGTAAATTACTTCATTTTGGATCCTTCTAATATCCATTTCTTTCACCGGATTATATGGTGGGGAGGCTATATTGATGATTGCCTGTTTTGGTCTGGCTCAGAAGATTAACTTATTTCCTTCCAATACCTTAACAGCATTAACCCTAACATCAAACTAACTATGGAGTACAGGAAGGATAACATTAATTTTTTGGACCTCGACATTAGTAAAAATGACAGGTTGTTTGCACACATCAATCTTTAGGAAGCCTACAGATGGGAATACCATTCTGAGGGCAGACAGCTTTCACCCCAAAAGGCCAATTCCAAAGAGTCCGCAGAATTTGCGATCAGGAAACAGACTACAGTGTCAAATCTGCTGAATTGGAGAATCGCTTCTTGAATCAGGGCTACAGCGTTCAGGTCCTGAAAGATGCAGGTATAAGGGCTGGATTACTTGACAGAGAGAACTTGTTGCGAAGGGGAGTGCCTCGTGATACATCAGAGAGAGTGTATTTTGTTACAAAATACAGCACTGAAGCAGAGAACATTAAAATAATCATTAAACATAATTAGGGAGTCATCCAAAGTGATACGCTACTACGCCAAGTCTTTCCTGAGCCATCAGTCATAATCTTTAAGAGATGTCCTACCCTAAATTACAAATTAGTCCTCAGTTATCTTCTGGGTGACTCTCAAAAAACTTGGCTTGACCACAAACCCAAGGGCTCTTTTAAATGTAACCATTGCAGAAATATTGCACAGAAGAAGTATTTTGTTGACACAGCTTCCAAAATGGAGTATTACATCAAGCATTTCATTAACTGCAAAACCACTCATGTCATCTATAGATTGGAATGTCCACAGTGTAAGGTGTTCTACATTGGACAGACAAAGAGACGCCTTCAAGACCGCTTAGCAGAACACAAGTACGCCATACAGGTAGGCAATGAAGACTACCCCATGGCAAGGCACTACAAGTCCCTACACCATGGCAACCCTGCCTCTCTACAAGCTATGGGTATTGATCATATTCTGCCCTCTATTAGAAAAGGGGACCGTCTTAAAGTTAAACCAAAGGGAACGTTTTTAGATTTACAAACTACTGGCCACTAAATACCCTGGTTTAAATGAAGATATGGATTTCTCACCCTTCCTGTAGGGTCGTGAGAGGTCCATTTGCTGTCATCTAGTGGACTTTTTGCTCAATTGCCATCAGCTATGGTTCGACTGCTGTTGTTCATGTTTTGCTGTGTTCTAGTGTACTATGGAATATATTGCTTTCTTATTCTTGACACTTCTCCCAGTCATATTTAAGGTTAGAACTACCTTTCTAAGTGTTCTGATACTTCTAGCTTAGAGTTGTTTATGATGACCTAGCTACAATATTTCACCTTTTAATGTGTATAGTATTGCTTACTAGGTGTGTCTAATCAATTTTGGAACCACTCCCTCTTCCAATTAGGGCTAATTGGAAAAGCTGTTCAAGAGAGGACATTGTATTCTTTTTTTGTACTCCGACGAAGGCCATGCAGCCGAAACTCGTCGTTTAAAAAAAAAAACTTTCTATTGAACATGCCATACTAATAAAGGCATTTAAATTAATTATATGAAGAGTGCCTTGGTCCGCCTTTCTTTTTTAATTGCATTTGTTGGAGTATAAGTAGAGTAATCGGAATCCTTGAATCAGAAGGAGAGGTAGAAACCTTTTTTATGCCTTTGAGCATAAATTTAATAACGAGTTAGAAAATAAACATCACAACATCTTGCAATGAATTGAATATGCACCACCATACAGTGAAAGTGAGGAGAAAGGTGATGGTCCATGCAGAACGTGATAAAGGCACTGATAGTAGTTATGAGGGCAGGATGTAGAGCAACGTTGCTGCAAGCAGCAAACTATTTCCATGCCGAACTGTCAGACTTCAGAGTAGAAGTGGATATGCTGTTGCGCATGTATCATTTAGCCGATCCCAATAGGGCAGCTTTTGCAGGTTTGATTAGAACAGCAGCATTTACACGCGCGGAGGAAGTGGCACGAACTTTGCTGGCTGCTGGGCAAAAGCGATGAAACTGCAGTATTCTCGTTCCCAGGGATATTCACCGCATTAATGATAAATCAAAATGACAGACATCCATGTAAGGTGCCTGATCAGGAGCATAATTATGTTGGCTGACGAACGTCCTTCATTGATTATGTCAACTACTGCTTCATTGTCTTGATGAACACTGGTGCGTTATTTTTGCAATACACAGCTCCATAAAGCACAAGTCTGAGGTAATTTAAATAAATGTTCATGAGTCTTTGATCTAAGTTTGAAAGCTTGGATGGCCATCTAACTGCGAGAGACTGAACCTGAAAATGCGGCCCTATACCCACGGAAGCAGCCGCAACCGTGAAGAACTGTAGGGCATGCAAGGACAGGAAAATAGACCAAAAGGCAAGTCTGAGCGGCAGCCTAGATCCAGGATCACTGGGTCTGAGGGGGCCTGGTTTGAGGAAGCTAGCGTTAGGAACCGTGGCATTAGGAATACAATTATAAAGACTGACCAGATTAATCCAGGTGAAAGCTGATTCCTTACTGATTGTTGCATTTATTTAAATCTACTTCAATCAGTGTAAATGAAGGGGAGGAGAAAGGTAAATTAAAGAAGGGCCGTGTTCGAATACCCATACTATTTGACGTAAATTGAGTATGCAGTATTTGTCATAGTATGGATAGTTAGTATGCCAAAAGTTCCCAGATATGATGCACATTCGCCAAAATACGACGTATACAGGCAGTGGACACTTGCTGCGTTTCAAACGCATAAGAGACACACCCTCGTCTTATGCACTTGGGGGAATCCCCGTAAGCATCTTGGAAGTCAGTCCAAACGATTAGCCAAACAAGAGAAGTTCGCAACGTAAGCCACTCAGCCCTCGTTTTTGATCGAGTTTGCAAGTGTACAATTATGTTCACTTCGGGCCTGAAATGCCCCATAATTCAATTCGCGATGATTTTACGTCCGCCGAAACTTAAAACCTCAAAGTCAATATGGAGAAGTCAACATACACAAGTGTAAGTAAAAAGGTTAGAAATTGTGCTACTAATGCACATGACGTAAAAGTAATTGTTTTTGGTTGGTTAGCTTTTGGAAATTGTAGAAATAAAACATTTTCCTTCTACATGCAATTTTAATTGACTGTAGCCAATATAAAGCACCCACAAGCTACCGGTGGCTGAAAACACAATCGTCGCGGGATGAACGAGTGATGAATGTCCTGGCAAATGCGGTCCATTTAAAAAATGGACTTGTCAGACATCATGATACGTCATCAGAAGTGTCCACTTAATTTGAGGGCTGAGGGGATAAGGTGTGTATTTTAAGTGTTTGGAATGTAGCCCATATTTCCATACTTTTAGGGCCTATAATGCAATTCTTCAGGAAATGGGCGTGGCTTCAAAACATTTTCAGATTGGAAGAAAATGGCGGAAAATATGAAGCGGAAGTCCGACCAGAACGGATAAAAATTAATTCCTTTAACTAATGACAAATGTTAAGAAAATGTTGAGCAATGTAATAAAGTAATGACTTTTCAAATGATTTACGTTACACGTTATGTTGGCTGACAATGTGTTGGCTACGCTATTCTTATGAACCTCATAGCATATCATTACAGCATAGGTACTACCGGTATGTTAGCTAGCTACCTCGTTAGTTGTCTACTAATACATTGAACTTGCCAGTATATTAACTATATGCTATCTAACTACCCAGTGTTTATTGACTTGATTATTCACGCCATTCATAGCTTTTTTTATTTTTTATAAATGAGCAGATGATGATGTGCAAGTAGAGATACTGGTGTGCAAAAGGGCAGAAAAGTAAATAAAATAAAAACAGTATGGGGATGAGGTAGATAGATTGGGTGGACTATGTAGAGCTGCAGCGATTGGTTAGCTGCTCAGATAGTTGGTGAGGGAAATAAGTCTCTAACTTCAGCGATTTTTGAAATTCGTTCCAGTCACTGGCAGCAGAGAACTGGAAGGAAAGGCAGCCAAATGAGGTGTTGGCTTTGGGGATGATCAGTGAGATATACCTGCTGGAACGTGTGCTACGGGTGGGTGTTGGTAACGTGACCAGTGAACTGAGATAAGGCAGAGCTTTACCTAGCATAGACTTACAGATGACCTGGAGCCAGAATATGCGACGAATATGTAGCGAGGGCCAGCCGACTAGAGCATACAGGTCGCAGTGGTGGGTGGTATAAGGTGATTTGGTGACAAAACGGATGGCACTGTGATAGACTGCATCCAGTTTTCTGAGTAGAGTGTTGGAAGCTATATTGTAGATGACATCGCCGAAGTCGAGGATCAGTAGGATAGTCAGTTTTACTAGGGTAAGTTTGGCGGCGTGAGTGAAGGAGGCTTTGATGCGAAATAGAAAGCCGATTCTAGATTTGATTTTTGATTGGGGATGTGTAATATGAGTCTGGAAGGAGATTTTACAGTCTATCCAGACACCTAGGTATTTATAGTTGTCCACATATTCTAGGTCGGAACCATCCAGGGTGGTGATGTTAGTTGGGCAGGCGGGTGCGGCCAGCGAACAGTTTAAAAGCATGCATTTGGTTTTACTAGCGTTTTAAGAGCAGTTGGAAGCCACGGAAGGAATGTTGTATGGCATTGAAGCTCGTTTGGAGGTTAGTTAGCACAGTGTCCAAGGAAGGGCCAGAAGTATACAGAATGGTGTCGTCCACGTAGAGGTGGATCAGAGAATCGCCTGCAGCAAGAGCGATATCATTGATATATACAGAGAAAAGAGTCGGCACGAGAATTTAATCCTGTGGTACCCCCATAGAGACTGCCAGAGGTCCGGACAACATGCCCTCCGATTTGACTCACTGAACTCTGCAAAGTAGTTGGTGAACCAGGCGAGGCAGTCATTAGAAAACCCAAGGCTGTTGAGTCTGCTGATAAGTATACGGTGATTGACAGAGTTGAAAGCCTTGGCCAGGTCGATGAAGATGGCTGCACAGTACTGTCTTTTGTCGATGGCGGTTATATCGTTTAAAACCTTGAGCGTGGCTG
Organism: Oncorhynchus mykiss; assembly: GCF_057628025.1. NCBI lineage: Eukaryota > Metazoa > Chordata > Actinopteri > Salmoniformes > Salmonidae > Oncorhynchus > Oncorhynchus mykiss. The sequence goes on from NC_143051.1 coordinate 28,685,398, forward strand.
AGGTGCACCCGTGACCTTCTCGGAAGCCGGATTGCACAGCGGAGAAGGTACGGTGAGATTGGAAATGTTTATTAACTTGGCTTTCGAAGACTTTAGATAGGCAGGGAAGAATGGATATACTGTAAGTCTGTAACAGTTTGGGTCTAGGGTGTTACCCCCTTTGAAGAGGGGGATGACCGCGGCAGCTTTCCAATCTTTAGGGATCTCGGACGATACGAAAGAGAGGTTGAACAGGCTGGTAATAGGGGTTGCAACAATGGTGGCGGATAGTTTTAGAAAGAGAGGGTCCAGATTGTCTAGCCCAGCTGATTTGTACCGGTCCAGGTTTTGCAGCTGGATTTGGGTGAAGGAGAAGCTGGGGAGGCTTGGGCGAGTAGCTGCGGGGGGGGTGCTCTTGTTCTCCATGGTCTTTACAATGTCCCAAAACTTTTGAGTTAGAGCTACAGGATGCGAATTTCTGCTTGGAAAAGATGGCCTTTGCTTTCCTGACTGACTGCGTGTATTGGTTCCTGACTTCCCTGAACAGTTGCATATCGTGGGGACTATTCGATGCTATTGCAGTCCGCCACAGGATGTTTTTATGCTGGTCAAGGGCAGTCAGGTCTGGAGTGAAGCAAGGGTTATATCTGTTCTTAGTTCTGCATTTTTTTGAACAGGGCATGCTAATCTAAGATGGTGAGGATATTACTTTTAAAGAATGACCAGGTATCCTCGACTGACGGGATGAGGTCAATATCCTTCCAGGATACCCGGGCCAGGTTGATTAGAAAGGCCTGCTCGCAGAAGTGTTTTAGTGAGCGTTTGACAGTGACGAGGGGTGGTCGTTTGACGGCGGACCCATAGTGGATACAGGCAATGAGGCAGTGATCCCTGAGATCCTGATTGAAAACAGCGGAGTTGTATTTGGAGGGCAAGTTGGTCAGGATAATGTCAATGAGGGTGCCCAAGTTAACGGAATTAGGGTTGTACCTGGTGGGTTCCTTGATGCTTTGTGTGAGATTGAGGGCATCTAGCTTAGATTGTAGGACTGCCGGGGTGTTAAGCATATCCCAGTTTAGGTCACCTAACAGAATGAACTCTGAAGCTAGATGGGGGGCGATCAATTCACAAATGGTGTCCAGGGCACAGCTGGGAGTGGAGGGGGGTCGATAGCAGGCGGCAACAGTGAGAGACTTATTTCTGGAGAGGTTACATTTTTTAAATTAGAAGTTCAAACTGTTTGGGTATAGACCTGGAAAGTATGACAGAACTTTGCAGGCTATCTCTGCAGTAGATTGAAACTCCTCCCCCTTTGGCAGTTATATCTTGACGAAAAATGTTGTAGCTGGGTATGGAAATCTCAGAATTGTTGGTGGCCTTCCTAAGCCAGGATTCAGACATGGCAAGGACATCAGGGTTGGCGGAGTGTGCTAAAGCAGTGAGTAAAACAAAGGGAGGAGGCTTCTGATGTTGACATGAATGAAACCAAGACTTTTTCGATCACAGAAGTCAACAAATGAGGGTGCCTGGGGACATGCTGGGCCAGTGTTTACCTCCACATCACCCGAGGAACAGAGGAGGAGTAGGATGAGGGTACGGCTAAAGGCTATCAAAACTGGTCGCCTAGAGCGTTGTGGACAAAGAGTAAAAGGAGCAGATTTCTGGGCGTGGTAGAATAGATTCAGGGCATAATGTGCAGACAGGGGTATGGTGGGGTGCGGGTACAGCGGAGGTAAGCCCAGGCACTGAGTGATGATAAGAGAGGTTGTATCTCTGGATAAGCTGATTATAATGTGTGAGGTCACCGCATGTGTGGGAGGTGGGACAAATGAGGTATCAGAGGTATAATGAGTGGAACTAGGGGCTCCGCAGTAAACTAAAACAATGGTAACTAACCTAGCTTAACATAGCTAAGGTGTATAGTTGTTGTGCGTTCTCAATGGACATAAATTCGCTCTGGCTATCTACTCTGATTTCAGAGAACTCTCGAACACTCAACATCCTTTGAATATGGCTGGTGTCAGTAAACTTTGGCCAAAAAGCGTAATTAAATTGTTGCCTGCAGCACAGTTACAGTCACCAACGCTCTGGATAACATGAAAACTGCCTAACCAGCTCTGCTACGGCGAGTAAAATGGTCAAAGTGAGGTGTTCTCTCATTTGTATCTGGAAGTAGCTAGCATGTTAGCCAGTTAGCCTGGGTGCTTGACTGCTGTTGTGAGGTCAGAATGCTCGGATCAACCCTACTCCTCCTCTAGTGACACTGGCAGTGTGCGCTCTGAATTTACAAACAGATAATCTGACATCGCTCTGAACTCTGAGCGCACTCTGGTACTCCGGATTAATTTAATAACACACCTGAAGTCATAAAATGTCGAGCTAGTAATGTTTTATGCTAACAAGCTAGCAAGAGGTTGCTTAGCAACAGCATCAACTTCCGGTAGACAGGCAAAGTTCCAGTACGCTCAACTGAAAGGATACTGTTTGTTTATAGCAGACTAAAATTAACTAAAAGTATATACAGTAGTATGTAGTATATATTCATTAAGTATGTAGTATACAGTATGTTAGTATGGGTATTCAAACACAACTATTGATTGTGTGCAGTATGTGTGCCATTCAGAGGGTGAATAGGCAAGACAAAATATTTAAGTGCATTTGAACAGGTATGGTAGCAGGTGCACCGGTTTGTGTGTGTCAAGAACTGCAATGCTGCTGGGATTTCCACACTTTCTCCCCCCCCTTTCCCTGTAAAATTTTTATATACATATTGGTCCATTACTTGAACATGTTTAAGATCTGAGAAAGAGAGAAAATACTGATAAAATGACTACAATGAATTTGTATAGGTGTGTGTGAGAGAGAGTGTGTGGATTTATTTAGATGTTCATTTAATATATTTAAACTGAACAAAAACATAAACGCAACATGTAAAGTGTTGGTCCCATGTTATATGAGCTGAAATAAAAGACCCCAGAAACTTTTTCCATATGCACAAACAACTTATTTCTCTCAAATTTTGTTCACAAATTTGTATACATCCGCATTTCTTCTTTGCCAAGATAATCCATCCACCTGACAGGTGTGGCAAATCAAGAAGCTGATTAAACAGCATGTTCATTGCATGTTGTGCTGGGGGAAGTAAAAGGCAACTCTAAAATGTGCAGTTTTGCAGTGGTGGGAAAAATACCCAATTGTCATACTTGAGTAAAAGTAAAGATGGCTTAATAGAAAATGACCCAAGTAAAAGTTACCCAGTAAAGTCCTACTTGAGTAAAAGTCTAAAATTATTTTGTTTTAAATATACTTAAGTATCAAAAGTAAATGTATAAATAATTTCAAATTCCTTATATTAAGTAAACAGGACAGCACCAGTTTCTTATTTTTTTTCATTTATAGATAGCCAGGGGCACGCTCCAACATTCAGACATAATTTACAAACAAAGAATTTGTTTAGTGAGTAAACCAGATCAGAGGGAGTAGGGATGACCGGGGATGTTGTCTTGACAAGTGAGTGCATTAGACCATTTTCCTGTCCTGCTAAGCATTCAAACTGTTATGACTACTTTATCACAACCCCCAGGTACTTAGGAAAAATGTATGGACTATGATGTACATCATTTTCCTTAGGAATGCAGTGTAGTAAAAGTTGTAAAAAATGTAAATAGTAAAGTAATCTACAGATACCCCAAAAAATGACTTAAGTAGTACTTTCAAGTATTTTTACTTAAGTACTTTACACCACCGCAGTTTGGTCACACAACACAATCCCACAGATGTCTCAAGTTTTGAGGGAGCGGGCAATTGGCATGCTGACTACCGTAATGTCCACCGGAGCTGTTGCCAGAGAATTTAATGTTCATTTCTCTCAAGTTGCCTCCAACGTAATTTTAGAAAATTTGGCAGTACGTCCAACCGTTCTCACAACCGCAGGCCACGTGTAACCTCAACATCCGGCTTCTTCATCTGCGGATCGTCTGAGACCAGCCACCCGGACAGCTGATGAAACTGATGCTTTCCACAAATAAAGAAATTCTGCACAGCCTGTCAGGAACCGTCTCAGGGAATCTCATCTCCGTGCACGTAGTCCTCATCAGGGTTTTGAACTGATTGCAGTTCGGTTTCGTAACCAACTTCAGGGGGCAAATGCTAACCTTCGATGGCCTCTGGCATGCTGGAGAAGTGTGCTCTTCACAGATTAATTCCGGTTTCAACTGTACCGGGCAGATGGCAGACAGCGTGTAAAGCGTTGTGTGCGTGAACAGTTTGCTGGTGTCAACATTGTGAATGGAGTATCCCATGGTGGCGGTGGGGTTATGGTATGGACAGGCAAAAGCTACGGACAACGAACACAATTGCATTTTATCGATGGCAATTTCAATGCATGGAGATACCGTGACAAGATCCTGAGACCCATTGTCATTCCAATGAACAAGACTGTATAAAATAAATAGTACAAATACTGAGCAATTTTTTTTGTATGCCCCCCAAAATGTGAAATTATATTATTTTATAGTAATACAATTGCTCAAGAGAAAGAGATTTTGTTTAACAAGTTTTTTTTTATTCTCAAAGATAGGTGTCAAAATTATTGGCACCCCTGTTTTCAATACTCCGGCACCTGCCCTTGCAAGGAATACGGCTCTGAACCTTTTTCAAAAATGTTTTATGAAATTGGAGAACACATTGGGAGGGATCTTAGACCATTCCTCTAGGGAAGAGTTTCCCAAACTTGGTGAGTAAGTGTGTCCACATTTTTGACTGGTACTGTATATCAAAAGTAGGCCTAAGCCTGTCAGTGTTCACACACAGAGATTTTAAAACATTTTGATTTTTCATCCTCATTCATGGGTTTATTACAACTAGATCAAATATTTTTTTTTTTCTACAGACACTCTAGATATTGTTTTATTACTTTTCCTGTTGAAAAAAACAATATCCCAGGTATACATACAGCAATGTACAAAAACTTAAGGGTAAAAAAAACGTTTTGAGCTAATAGTGTTTTTTTTTTTTAGACAACTGCCAACTTTAAGAGTTGGTTATTCAAGAGGTTGGTCTGATGGGTCTACGGCCTTCACCCTTGCTTGGGAAATAATAGAGGAGCAATAGAGGACAAAAGAGGAAAGGTCCACTTTTTTATCCTAAATTAAGTGTGAAGCCGCAAGTTGAGCACCAATGAAATTAGATTTCCTCCCTCTCACAAAGATTGCGTCCTCATCCCCTTAATTTGAGGAAGATGACTAATTTAAATATTTTATTAATCAAATGTTTTTTGTGTTAAACATAGTAGGGCCATATTACTAAATGGCTGTCGCATTAATCATTTAGTAATAACAGGATGCATTTGAAACTTCATGCACAGTAAAACGTTTGTAGCGTATGACTTAATACAATTATTTTATCAGTAGGAGTGGGAAAATTTTTTCCTGTGCATTGATAAGCACACCAAATACGGCATTAGCAAGGTAACTTTCCTTAAATTTTGATTTAACCAAAAATGAAAACGTGGCACTGCTTATCCCATGGATTGATTTTTCAGCATTGTCTCAATGAAGAGTTATTGCTTGCTTGATAAATGCTGTAGTGCATTTTTGGGGTAGCCTTATGTAGGGGGGTAGCGGTCCCTGGGACCTACACCTTAGCCATTATACCAATATATCCTGTTGATCTGCACATACAGTGTTCTGAGCAGCCTATACTGTACCTTCTCTTAAGCACCTGTGATCTTAATCATGATGGATCATGTTTCATTTGGTGGTGCTGCATAAATAAAAAGAGAGAGAGGAGAGTAACACGGACATATGACCTTTGTGGAACTAAAGAGTCATGAGCCATGATTATTACTGTGATCTAAGCCGTTATTTCAGGTGTGCAAAAGTTACCATAAACCCCAAAACTTTAATACATCTGTAGTTCATGGTCCTTTTCAGTCCCTTTCAACCTTTTACTATTGAATGCCATGCCAAGTATGCCTTTTAATGTTTACACAAATGTCTGCATTGTATGTCTGTGAAACTTAAGTGAATTACAAAATGGGATAACCTATTTTAGGCTTATTATTTTGACAGTAAGTTAAGCCCTATTCAGACAGGACTTTATAACTTTGGTTATATAATTATTACACCATTAGGCCTATGTCCGTTTTTTCCAGAAGGGTGTACTAGGAATCTAGCAAGAAGTACTCAGGCTTTCCTGAAATGAGCTAGCTTCACATTGCAGCTCATTCAAGTTATGAAGGTAGATATTGATCGTGCACTCACCGCTTCAGTGTTGCCAACTCCTCAGTAAGGAAAGTAGCTATTGGCTGTCCTAAAAGTCGCTAAATGACGTCCTCACCTAATTTGCCATATGCATGTAATTGTGATAGATGCTGTCTGAGAGAGGAATAACATCCTGGGAGAGACAAAAGGTGAGTAAAAAACACCCTAAATATGTTTAGAACTACAAATGAGCAAGCTGCAGAGAGTGGCATCACACACAGCGAATAAGGTACCAGATATTTGAGGCCATGCTCCTCCTTCAGCACTTTATGGACCCCATTGTTAATCCCCGTCATAACAGAGGCATTGTCAGTCCCTATCCCCAGGAGTTTTTATTTTTTAAGTCAACACTTCTCGAGGAAAGCCACAACAGCACGGGCTATAGATTTGGCATCTCCTCCCTCCAACTCAACAAGCCCCAGAAATGTTGATACAATTGTCTGCTTGGTGTCACTAAAGTACCTTATCACAACCCCCAGGTACTTAGAAACACTTACATCCGTGGACTCATCGGGTAGGAGGCTGAAACGCTGGTCACCCACATCAGCGACCAACTTTTTCAGAAAGTATGGTGCTAGAACACCATTAGTCATGTCTGTGCACTTTGTCCTGTGCATTTTGAAGTGGGTAGCAGCAGTGGAGTCTGAGAAAGCAGCTCTACATGCTTCTCTGATGTGATCACATGCCAGCATGGAACAGTGTTCAGCGATAGCTAATGCCATGGTGGCCGCAGCCTTTTTTGCAGAGTAATTTTTTTTAACCATAAATGGCAGCTTGTTTTGGGTGGAACTGTTAAGACTTTTGAGTGTTTTTGAGATCACAGGTTTGGCGTAGAAATCAGCCTTATGCCAGTGGATCAGCTCCAATAAACAGCTTCAACCAGCCTTTGAATTCAGGGTTTGATTCCCACTCCTTTCTGTATTTTTGAGTGTACAGTTTAGACTGAGACATGATGAGCTAGCCAGCTAGATGTTTAGCTTATTTCACAGAGAGGTGGACAAGGTGAGTAAGTGACTGAGGCTGTGTGAGTCAAATGCAGTGATTTATTTTTGTACAGTGATTTATTTTAGACAAAACATTTTACATTTACATCCCGCAGTGAATGTAAGCCAGGGTGAGATCAGCCAGCGTCTTCCCGCATGTGAGATTCATTTGCAGTCTGGACACGGAGGGGTGAACATCTCCTGCTCTGACTGCAGCTGGGAGGGACTGCTGCCTGTGAGTGCTTTGGGGCGGGGCTTGTAACGGCACATTCATATCACACATAGCTAGTCGAACGCCCAAATCTTTATTGTGAAAATGCTGAAACATCAATCCATCGGCGAGTCAGTGCTACGTGTTAATTTTTGGCAAAAACGAAAGAAAAATAAACCTACGAATTCAGCTTGCTATGGTGTGAAATGGGCTTTAGACATTCTTACGCATATAGTTTCTTCGGTGTACTTATCAATGCACCAACCCCCCCACTCCTATCGATAAAATAGGTTTATTAAATTATACATTTTTCCTGTGTTTGAAGTTTCAATTGCATCCTGTGATTACTAAATGTGTTGTGATACACTACATGACCAAAAGTACGTGGGCATTAATATGGACTTGATGCCCCCTGAGCTGCTATAGCGATTAGGCCAAGCTTCGCAGTCTGCCCAATTCATCCCAAAGGTGTTCGAGGGGGTTGAAGTCAGGGCTCTGTGCAGGCCAGTCAAGTTATTCCACACCGATCGACAAATCATTTATGTATGGATCTGGCTTTGTGCACAGTAATATCATACCGAAACAGGAAACGGCCTTCCCCAAACTGTCGCCACAAAGTTGGAAGCACAGAATCATCTAGAATGTCAGTATGCATTAAGATTTCCCTTCACTGAAACAAAGGGGCCTAGCCCGAACCATAAAAAACAGCCCCAGACCATTATTGCTCCTCCACCAAACTTTAGTTGCCACTATGCATTTGGGCAGGTAGCGTTCTCCTGGCATCCATCAAACATAGATTCGTCCATTGGATTGTTAGATGGTGAAGTGTGATTCATCACTCCAGAGAACGTGTCTCCACTGCTCCAGAGTCCAATGGCGGCGAGCTTTACACCACTCCAACCAACGCTTGGCATTGCGCATGCTGACCTTAGGCTTGTGTGCGGCTGCTCGGCCATGGAAAACGTATTTCATGAAGCTCCCCCCAAACAGTCCTTGTGCTGATGTTGCTACCAGAGGCAGTTTGGAACTCAGTAGTGGAGTGTTGCAACCGAGGACAGACTATTACGCGCTTCAGCACTCGTTTGGTCCTGTTCTGTGAGCTTGTGTGGCCTATCACTTCATGGTTGAGCTGTTGTTGGTCCTAGACATTTTTACTTCACAATAGCAGCCCTTACAGTTGACCGGGGCAGCTCAAGCAGGGCTGAAATTTGACTAACTGACTTTCTGGAAAGGTGGCATCCTATGACTATGCCACGTTGAAAGTCAGCGCTTCAGTAAAAACCATTTTACTGCCAATGTTTGTCTATGGAGATTGCATGTCTGTGTGCTTGATTTTATACACCTGGCTGTCAGCAACAGATGTGGCTGAAATAGCCAAATCCACTCATTTGAAGGGGTGTCCACATACTTTTGTTTATATATATATATATAGTGTAAGTGGTCGAGGAGTCTCATTTCATTAGTAGGCAAACAAGACTGTCCTCCCTTCTAGCCACCTCTGAGGATACTCATGATTAAAAACAATAAGCTACTTGTGTCCTATAAAATGTCTCCAACTTAATTTGTTTTGATCACTTTCCACATTTATTTTGGGATCCTCCCGTGAATGTAGTTTGCCTAATGACTTGTGAGTGGAGAAGGACCGTCTCATTTCCATCCATGTTTACTCTCCTTGATTAACTTTGACCTTTACCAAAAGAAGCGAGAGAGGACACATGACATGAGGAATCTAATTGATAAAAGGGCCAGGGTGTGTGTCTGGAGGCCTTGGGGGTGAGATGCTGTGAACGGTGAATGTTATTGGCCATTTCTCTGACACACACTTTGAATTCAATCCTAACTACCAACACCTGATGAGATGAGGCCCAAGCCCTACATAAAGACACGTGACTTACCACGAAGGGCTTGGATATACGTATGCAACATACAATCACGTTAGGCTTCAGGGTAAAGTGTCGAAGGGACCAGGGGTAGATTTGGAATGGGGGATTTGACTGATGTCCATCTGTTCTGCCCCCTAGTAATAACCAGCCATTGATTACCCCGATGGTTTGAGGTCATTAAGAAGCCAGACTCCTGCAATGTTGTGGTGATGCGTACCAATCACAAGCTGATCCTGCCTGTTTATGTGGAGCCGGCTAAGGCCAGGCTTTCTTGGAAAACTGACAACGACCTGCTCTTCTGATTTCTGCCTCGTTACAGCAAGGACGAAGCATTGAGGACTCCCACACTCAAACTCGATATGAACCGAGTGGACACATACAAGTAGTGTTACCAAAACATGGACAAAGCACACAGACAAATACAAATATCAATAACAATAAGGTCTGAACATAAATGTCAGCCACTCAACATTTAATAAAAATGTCTGTATACAGTATGAAGACATGCTACACATCAAGACATAAAAATGTGATTCATAATTTAATGATGACTTTTCCTCCCAGGTAGGAGCTGTACATTGCGGTTGTGCACGCAACATGATGGAAATTATACTCATGTCTATTTTATGCATGCATCCCTTACGATGTGCGTTTTTAAAATGGGCTAATTATAAAGCAACTCAGACTGAATTGACCCATCCCTGGCTTGTGCAATCTAAAATAGTCTACACAATCAGATTGCACTTGGAGAATGTAACTTCATATGAAAATCCAGAGAGACAGTTTTGTATGGCAGTAAAAATCATGGTCTTTATTCAACAAAGAAAACGTCATTACAATGGAACAAGACAAACAAAGTGGTTATACATCTCTGGTGAATTTCCAGTTAAAACATTGAGGTTAATTATTTTACGTGTTGTAGTTTAAATCCTACTTAAAGTAAAGGTTTAAATCCCCCACCCATTTTCTATAATTGCCATGGTACTGGCAAAGTGATAGCCATTGATTTGTGAACCCAACAACGTCACTATAAACTTCTCAAACTAAAGGCTGCATTAACAGGCAGCCCAATTCTGATATCGTTTGACCAATAACCTCTGGAAAATATCTGACGTAATAGGTCAAAAGACCAATTCGCTTAAAAAAAGTTCAGAATTGGAGAGTTGAGGCCGAATAATTAGTGTCATACAAGTGCAGCACTGTTTTTTGATTGTGGCTATGGTTTCAGTAGGAGAAAACACATACATTAGGCAAAATATCATAAACGAATTATGCATATCCCCAAGGAATAGGAAAAACAACAAACTTGATTGCATGATACCGCTTGGACATCATCAAATTCAGACCACCCAATGTGGTTTTTGTCCCAGACTATATTGGTGTAAAGTAGGCAAAGGGCGGGATAAAAGGGATATACTGTAAGAAGGAAAGAAGCCTAGTTCCATTTTGGACCCTATCCCCTAACCTTTTTTGGTGTCTACTAATCATAAAGGATTGCAAAGGCCAAAGCAACGTAGTGATGGCCCAGCCCTCTGATAGACCAAGTGGAGCTTCTTCAATCTCGCTTACCACTTCAGCACTTTCAGATGTGTAAACTTTGAGGGTTTAGTCATTAAAGGAAGGTGATACAGAAGAAAACAGAACCAGTCCATGGAATACAACAGCAGGACTGAAGTCAGAAGTGAATAATTCTATGTAGTAAATGGCTAGAAAAATCATGTGCCCCGTTTCCACATTTTCTATGGTTGATCTTGAATGGATAGAAACCAAAATGGGATATTCTATGGGTGAGTGGACTGACCGTGTTCTCGTTAACTTGGCAAGGAATTCTTAAAGGCAGTCATGCTAGCCACCTTCAAGCAAGGAGAAGATGGCATAGTAGACCACATAAGTATGACCGAGTGTCCCTATTAAAGACCATTCCAATGGATAAAGGCAAGCCCTTCCACAATGTGTCATATTGATGAACTCTGTAACAAGAACAATCAAAGCTGTTGAGAATAAAGGTGTCATAGTAAATAGTGGTTTTGGCATGCTTCAGCATCACAAGGGTAAATCCCCAACAACAGCAGTGAGGAGAAAGGACAGAAAGAGAGAAGTGGGAGGGGGTGGTGGGTTCTCAGAAGCTGTTGAGGTCCTGCAGGGTCTGGTCCAGGGTGGCATGGATCTTGAGGTTCTCCTCCTTGGCATTGGCCAGTCTCTCTGGAGAGGGAGAGATGAATCATGTATTATTCGTCTGGGTAACACACCAAGAATCCCTAGGTACCACTAATGGAGCTCTTTGTTTTAAGGGCTACAGAACACTGCCATAATCAGCCGTTGTCAGTTTATGACAACTGACTATAACCCCAATAATTACTTAAACCTGTTCTAACCGTCGCGACGGTTTCCTATTGCGATTATGATTTTGCCCAATATGAATGAGGGTTTGGGTAATGTTACCCTCTAAAAATATAACTCAACATTTCTAAAATGAGCAATCCTCAGTGGTAGGGTGGCAAAGGGAAGGTATTACTGGAAACTTGAAGTTTACCAGTAAATTACCAGAATGTTGGTAACTTTCCCATTGTTATTTTATCAGACGATAACTAGGTGGTCTTTGAGTACTTCAGATGATCATGTAACTAATTATCTCTGGGTCTCTTATTTTATGTGATAAGGCCACACAATCTAAAAATATTACTTTATAGTTGGAACAGTTGCATAATTATTTGAAATAATGGCATTGTTGATTAGATGCTTTCTTCATTAATTTAGCTATTTTCTCTTGAACCTTGTGGTCTATTCACTAGAAACTTGTATATACAAAGGTATACACACACTTTAAAAGTATAACTTACTAAAAAGTTACCATAAGCAGTCATGCTAGCCACATTCAAGCAACCTGTTAATACCTGTTACCTACCAAACTGGAGTCTGGTAACTTTGGTAAATGACCAGTAACTTTGCAACCCTATTCAGCGGCTTAACTTGTATTCATGAACCAGGCAGATATACAAAAGCTGGATTTACAAAGACAGTCCAATTCTTTCACTAGTCTTTTGACCAATCACATCAAATATGTTTGAGCTTATGATTGGTCATAAGATCAATTAATGATAATAAATGTGTAAAAGCAGTATAAAATATCCAAAACCCAGCATTTAGTGGGTCCCCGGGATACAACACTGCTATAAAAAAAAAAGTGTAGACAGTAAAACAATCAAGTGGAAGTAAGAAGGAAAAATAGTGGAGCATAGTAAACAGAATGAATAATAAAAATATGCAGAGTACAGAAAAGGTCACATTACCTGAGCATGGAGTAGAGGGAAGATGAAAAAAAAAATGCCACAAAAGGGCAGACTTACTTACTAGGTCAACCACTAGGGCAGTGTTTCCCCAAACTCGGTCCTGTGGACCATGAGGTGTCGTTCTTTTGCCCTAGCACTACAGAGCTGAGAAATATGGAAAGGCCACTTGATTTCAACATCTGAACATAGTGGACAGGCTAGCATGTTGTTTAAACAGTTGGAGGTAGAAGGGTGTGTTCACAATGCAACTGTTTTACCTTGTTAGCTAGCAAATAGATCCAAGTTAGCTAAACTTGACAAGGAGCTAGCACGTGGGCTTGTGCTTGAGAGATGGAGCCGCGTTACATTTTCGGTAATACCTGCGACAAGGAGTTAGTTGTCATCATTAGTGAATGTGCATTATGAACAAAACGGGAATTTTCATAGGACTGACGAGAAAGCCAGAAAGAGTTATTGCCAAAAAGCAGGTTAAACTACACTGCCCAAAAAATAAAGGGAACACTAAAATAACACATCCTAGATCTGAATGAATTAAATATTCTTATTAAATAATTCTCTTTACATAGTTGAATGTGCTGACAACAAAAATCATCAACAAGCTGATCCAACTTTGATGTAATGTCCTTAAAACAAGTCAAATGAGGCTCAGTTGTGTGTGTGGCCTCCACGTGCCTGTATGACCTCCCTACAACACCTGGGCATGCTCCTGATGAGGTGGCGGATGGTCTCCTGAGGGATCTCCTCCGAGACCTGGACTAAAGCATCCGCCAAGTCCTGGACAGTGTGTGGTGCAACGTGGTGTTGGTGGATGGAGCGAGACATGTGGTTCCAGATCTGCTCAATTGGATTCAGGTCTGGGGAACGGGCGGGCCAGTCCATAGCATCAATGCCTTCCTCTTGCAGGAACTGCTGACACACTCCAGCCACATGAGGTCTAGCATTGTCTTGCATTAGGAGGAACCCAGGGCCAACCGCACCAGCATATGGTCTCACAAGGTGTCTGAGGATCTCATCTCGGTACCTATTGGCAGTCAGGCTACCTCTGGCGAGGGTTGTGCGGCCCCCCCAAAGAAATACCACCCCACACCATGACTGACCCACCACCAAACCGGTCCTGCTGGAGGATGTTGCAGGCAGCAGAACGTTCTCCACGGCGTCTCCAGACTGTCACGTGCTCAGTGTGACCCTGCTTTCATCTGTGAAGAGCACAGGGCGCCAGTGGCGAATTTGCCAATCTTGGTGTTCTCTGGCAAATGCCAAAACGTCCTGCACGGTGTTGGGCTGTAAGCACAACCCCCACCTGTGGACGTCGGGCCCTCATACCACCCTCATGGAGTCTGTTTCTGACCGTTTGAGTAGACACATGCACATTTGTGGCCTGCTGGAGGTCATTTTGCAGGGCTCTGGCAGTGCTCCTCATGCTCCTCCTTGCACAAAAGCGGAGGTAGCGGTCCTGCTACTGGGTTGTTGCCCTCCTACGGCCTCCTCCACGTCTCCTGATGTACTGGCCTGTCTCCTGGTAGCGCCTCCATGCTCTGGACACTACGCTGACAGACACAGCAAACCTTGCCACAGCTCGCATTGATGTGCCATCCTGGATGAGCTGCACTACCTGAGCCACTTGTGTGGGTTGTAGACTCCGTCTCATGCTACCACTAGAGTGAAAGCACCGCCAGCATTCAAAAGTGACCAAAACATCAGCCAGGAAGCATGGGAACTGAGAAGTGGTCTATGGTCACCACCTGCAGAACCACTCCTTTATTGGGGGTGTCTTGCTAATTGCCTATAATTTCCACCGGTTGTCTATTCCATTTGCACAACAGCATGTGACATTTATTGTCAGTGTTGCTTCCTAAATGGACAGTTTGATTTCACAGAAGTGTGTTTGACTTGGAGTTACATTGTGTTGTTTAAGTGTTCCCTTTATTTTTTTGAGCAGTGTATTTTGATAAAAATAATTAAATGAATGGGTCTTATGGTTGTGGAAGGCTGATATTTAGCCTAGGTATAATCTAAAGCCCTGAATTCATTAGATCATTGCTAACGGTTTCAAACGCAGTCGTTTTTACCTTTAAAATTGTACAAAGCTTAATTACAGAAAACATATTTAAAAATCCAGATATAGCTCACAAGTTAATATGCCATAATCGCCCAGCCCAAAGGAATACTTTGAGTGACCACTCGTTGGAAGCCCACTAAAGCACAGTGTAGGAAGTGTAAAATGCATCTGGAAAAAGGGATGTCAGAGGCACATTTGTTCTACGTAAAGTTTCAATCTGAACATGCCACAATTTGGCCCAGTTGACCGCGGCCTAGGATAGAGTCACTGGTAAAAGTTGGCATGTTTTTTCCTCATGCAAGAAAGATATTCCCCTGAATATTCAACCACTGCATCCTTCAGTTGAAGTGAATTTACTACAAATATAATATGTTTTCATCACCATAAATCAGGAATGTGGTCATACTAAAATCTGAATCAAGTTTTTCTAATCTAATTGAAATCTCTATAATCTGCGGGTCTGGATTTTCTGGAAACCTGATTTTCTTTAGGCTAAATATGTCTGCACATGTATTTTTACGCAGCTGCTGCACACTCCGCTGCCCCCTCCCTGATCTGCGATGAACACCCTCGAAGTATTTAGGCTACACCTTTGTTGTACAAAGGACATGGTCGATACGTTCCAACTATTGCATTCCATACCTCTGTAGGCTATTAAGCACAAGTGCGATTTCATGTGATTCTTTTCAGGAGGGGTTGTTTTAGAGGAGCTACACCATGAAGAGGACGTGAACAGGACATGAACAGGACGTGAGCGCAGTAATTGTACCTGCCACACCAGAGATGTAAACAAATGCGGGCGTGGAAGCAGAATCAGAAGCACACCGTCTCTTCTGCCAGGAATCTATTGACTTTGGGTTCAAAACGAGTAGCCTATACGGACAGCCATATTTCTCATGCCATCAAGAATAAAAAGTTCAGTAAAATTCTACCATCTGCAGTCAATTAGCCTTGTTCATTAAATCAAGAATTGAACAGTAGTTGGCTAGCTGTCTGTACTTTCCAGGGCAGAACAAACGCATAACCATTGACAACTTTCTCCTATCAAATCAGAATATCGGGGAAGGGTCTACTCTACATTATCCACTGCCTCAAAAGTTAATAGAACTAACACCATTTGCAACTGCCTTTCTGTTCATCAGCTGGTTTGAATGTGTGAAAAGTTTATAAAACCCATTGATGCTATAGATTACAACCTCCCTCCAAATTATGAACGAGGTAGACTACAGTTCCATTTAAATGTGTTTTTCCCCATACAGGTAGGCCTACTGCTATAGTTGATGTAGCCTACTACTATTGGTCATGTTTCTGACATTATCATACTATGAAACTATGAAGCTAAGTGAATGGTATAAATATTTTGGCACTAAAAAAAACTATTTCAGGCACTTTGTATGGTGTAAGTGCTGTTATTGTAAAAAGGAAACATCGCGGCTTAGCCGCAAAGTGGTAGGCCACACAAACTCACAGAACAGGCACACCGAGTGCTGAAGCGTGTCAATTGTCTGTCCTCAGTTGCAACACTCACTAAAGAGTTCCAAACTGCCTTCTGGAAGCAAAATCAGCACAATAACTGTTCGTCATGAGCTTCATTAAATGGGTTTCCACGGCAGAGCAACTGCACACAAGCCTAAGATCACCATGCGCAATGCCAAGCCTCGGCTGGAGTGGTATAAAGCTCGCCACCATTGGACTCTGGAGTAGCAGAAACACATTCTCTGGAGTGAGGAATCACTTCACTATCAGGCAGTCCGACGGACAAATCTGGGTTTGGCGGATGCCAGGAAAATGTTACCGGACTGAATCCATAGAGCCAACTAAAGTTTGTCGGAGGAAGAATAATTGTGTGGGGCTGTTTTTCATGGGTCGGGCTAGGCCCGTCAGTTCCAGTCAGGGGAAGTCTTAACGCTACAGCATACAATGACATTCTATACTGTGCTTCCAAATTTCTGACAACTTTTTGAGGAAGGCCCTTTCCTGTTTCAGCATGACAATGGGGCCTGAGTGTTGTGAAATCTGAGAATGTATTGTAATGTTTTTAAAATTGTATAAACTGCCTTAATTTTGCTGTACCCAATGAAGAGTAGCTGCTGCTCTGACAGTAGCTAATGGGAATCCATAATAAATACAAATATATGCCCGAGGTCCATACAGCAATGGTTTGTTGAAATCGGTGTGGAAGAACTTGACTGGCCTGCACAGAGCCCTGACCTCAACCCCATTGGGATGAATTGGAACGCCGACTGCAAGCCAGGACTAAATCGCCCAACATCAGTGCTCGACCTAAATCTATCCATCTTACCTGACCAGTTTATAAATTGCGTGACGTCGAATTTTGCAAATCCACTCCACCTGTCGTGCCAAGATAACCCGGAGCAAGTACAAGACGGGCAACTACAGGAGATCAGATGCAACACAGAACGAGCCCAAACCCAAGTTAGGCTGTCAAACAGACAGTAGATGGGGTGGATCTTCATATTGTAATTTGAATGAGTTTATTTTTCAAGCATGTTCATATTTCATGTAAGCTGCACTTCTATTCAGTTTTCCTTGTACTGCTCGTGCACCATTGTGGCTCATCTAGTTGTATGTGTAAACAAACCCTATCAATGATGTGACATCTTGTTTGAATGAACTTGTTGCAAGTGGCTCTCGATAAGAGTAAATTAGCAGAAATACCACTGTCACGTTTAATGAAACCTTGTGCTTTGCCCTGTTGCGTTCTTATTTCTAGCCTAACCCCCACTGTGGAGGCACCATCACTATTGCCAACCCTTCTGCTCATTAAAATGTACAATTTCTAACATGACTATTTGTGGAAAAACAATGAACATGGTAAGAGCAACAGAAACCATTGTGTTTGTATGTCACTTTGTATGTCACCCCAAAAAAACATTGTTAGAGACAGCAGACAGGTTTTTCCTCCTCCCTTTGTTCAACATTTATATAGAATCACATGTAGAGAACAGGGTGAAACATGGGACAAGGCAAGATAGAGAAATACAAAGAGGCTTGAGCACAGTGACCCAAAGAAACAAATAGTTCCGAGAGCGAGAGAGAGTGAGAGAGAGAAAGTGGGGCAAAGGACTAAGAGTGAAAAGAAAAGCACAAAGGGGGCAGATTTAACAACCACGTAAGGAATGAGTGAAGATGGACAGGAAGGAAGGGGGAGAGAGAACCACGCCACCGAAATGGATGTTCATCAGGAGGACTGAGACGAAATTCTTGAAACCACAACAGGGGAGTGAGGAAGTGAGCTTCCCGACATTTATCTGAAAACAGAGGGGTTGAGAGACCGTGACTACAGATTCTGAGAATCATTACATTGTGATGATTAGTAGCCATTGGGTATCACCGACTCTTTTCTTGTGGACATTTAGTGCAATTGATATTGCAAGCATTCAGTAATTCAGCTATTACTTCACAAACCACCTTTTAAATGTCACACCACTCATATCACACTTAGATATTTTTTTCCAATCACAAAAACCCATTAGTATAAATAGTGTTGGTTGGCAGATTTTGTTGCATGACTCAAGCTTTGCTTTTGCATGATGTAGTTTGTCACATATGCCAACTCCTTAGAAAAGTGAACATTACATGGCTGTTAGGTGACGTGTTATAGAGAGTCAGGTGTTTTTCCTGGCCCCCTGACTTCAGTGCAGTGGAATATTAGATTCTCAGTCAAACCCCACAGGCCCTGCATGCCAACCACACACACGGTCAGCCCGTATTTACATGGAGGTCATGTCATTGAGGGCATGGTCCAACTCCTCACTAATGGCCTTGTACTTGAGTTTCTGTGCATATAGCTCATCTGTTCAGAGAGGCCAAAGAGTGAAGGGAAAAAGAGAGTGGAGAACAGGAGGGAAAAAACAGGAGAGTGAGGGAAGTTGCCAAAGGGAAAGTACTATATGCTAAAATAGACTGATTAAGCCAGAACATGACTTCTCCTTTATATCCCAATGCACCGTCAAGGCAAAGCGTCTGGATCCTACCTTCCAGATCATCGATGGTCTTTTCCAGCTTGGCCACAGACCTCTCAGCAAACTCAGCACGAGTCTCAGCCTAAGAAAATAAGTCAAAACAAAGCATTCAATCAAGAAACTACTAAAACCTTGATGACCTAGACTAAATAGGTTAACTTGTAGACTACAAAAGGAATTAAAACCAAACTAACCTGACTTTGTGAATAAAGAAACATTGGGACAAATTCAAGTTCGTCCCATATACCTAGCACGCAATGATTACATCAAGCATGTGAGTCTACAAACTTGTTGAAAGCATTTGCCATTTGTTTTTGATGCATTTTAGATTATTTTGTGGTAAATGTAGTGTGTAATTTGAGTGTGTCACACTTCTACATTAATGTGGATGTTACCATGATTGCAGATAGTCCTGAATAAAATTGTGAATAATGATGAGTGAAGGTTGAACGCACAAATATCATAATGCCAAGACATTGTAATGGTGAGAGGTTAGCCTAACAGGGAAGGTTAGCATTTTGGCGGGGATGATATTTTTGTCGGTCACGGTCCCAATACTTGGAGCTCACTGTACGTGATCCTATACAAATGTAAGCAAGGTTTGAAATTATCATGTTTTAGTCAAATATTACATCTGTTGGGGATTCTTGCGCTCAACTTGCAAAGTACTAATTATTTGTAATTATGTTCTGGCCCCCTTACCGTCGGCTCATTTTTCTTAGAAAATAATAAATAGGCTCACGTCTGAATCTACTTGATGATCCCTGCTCTACAGGTTATCCACTTACCTCTTTGAGCTTGTCAGTCAGGATCTTGATCTCTTCCTCATACTTGTCCTCCTTCTGGGAGTACTGTAGTAGAAGAGAGGACTGTCAGTTTAAAGCAGAGCGCCCAAACACCAAAACATAAATAACTGACATGAACTCAACCTCATGTAAAAGACCAGTTCGTTGATGCTGCAATAGAAGGATTCCTAAAAACATGCCATTATAATGCATGCCAAATTAGTTCAACAAATAGAACAATATCAAGGGCAATCCCAGTGAAGTCAACAGTGCATGTGTGACTTGGCTCCTTCAGTGGTTAAATTAATCCATCTGTCTACAGCTCTAGAGATACCAGAATTCTTGCTGAGATTGCAATTCTGGGTGGGGCCTTGAATACGGTTGGAACGCAGTGTCTCAATTGCCCAATCATCACTGATTGGCTAGAAGAAAAAAAACAAACATCTGATGAGTATCGATGTGTAAAACGTTCAGGATGTTGAAAATAGAAAAGTACCAAACAAAATAACTGTAGATAGGAATTCTTCAAATGACTACGCAAAACATTTAACTTGGCAAACTTCTAAACATTATGCCCCATAAGAAAGGCCATTGGTTTCCCAGGTCTAAATCAGTCACTGGTGAAACACGAGAACACTACTGTCCATAAAAAGGTGGAAGTAGAATACCACTTATCTAACCATTATTCCACTGAAGAAAGTTTACTTGTAGGTATGTTTACTATGCATCTGTTCGGAGCAGATCTGGACATGCATTTGCAGGAATACAGAGGCAACAATTATAAACCTGGGTTGTGGTCATTAGGTCACGCATTGGAAACCGTCAAATGTTTCTGCAACAGAAAATGAGTCCTGTTAGTCTGTCCTGTTTGGTGACTATTGAACATAGCTCTGGAAGTGTTCATATGTATTCCACTGCAGGGTCATTGGAGGATAACAATTACAAAGTGGGTGCAAAGGAACGATTCATTAAAAGTAACGTTCTCCATGTTATATTAGACCAAACCCTTAACTTAGTATGGGGGTGTTTGTCCATGCAGGCCTTCGGTCCAATCAGAAATATGAAGATTAAATTCTCAATTAATCATGCAAGTGTGACCTTTCTAGGAATTATAAACATAGGCTGTAAAGGGCATTGATGACAAGAATGGATGTCTGGGAGAGGTAGGAGGTATTCAAGACTGGAATGGGGGTAAATGCCAAGGGGAAATTAACTACACTGACCAAGTAACCCAAGGTTAACTGCCTGAGGCATCAGGATATGAACTACACACACAGGCAATGTTGTTCAAGGCAGAGTCAATACAGAACCTCTGGTGTAGGGTGAATACAGAAGCTGCACTCAAATACACATGCTGCACACAGATACAGGTACTAACCCTACGTACACACACACAGCACCCTCCCCCCCACCACCACGTGCAAAGAAAAATTGTCAACGCACAATACTTACTAAATCGCTTCCTCAGAGATGTAAACAGTCAGACAAAAACATGCCCACAAGTACATGCTAGATTAATCTGAGGTTTACACAACCAGGTAAAATACCAACACACGGACACGCTACCTTCTCTGCCTGGGCCTCCAGGGACTTAAGGTTATTGGTGACGTTTTTCAGCTCCTCCTCCAGTTCAGCACATTTACTGGATTTGAGGAGAGGCCGCCATTGAGTTTGTTTCAAGAGAATCAGAAGACAAGGAGAGATGGCAACGAGGGCAGAGCAGTGAAAAGAAGGAAAGAGTAGCAGTGTGAAAACATTGGCAATACAGTTTAAGATAATTGATGGTGAGAGATGACAAATGGTCTCGGGAGGAGTTGATCATTAGGAAACATGAAGGAGTGCCTTATGTCAGAGAGGGTTACAAGGCCCTTGACACTACCATATCTCCATATTAAAGTGTGCCTACCTCACAACAGGAAATCAGTTTAAGCAACATCCTCAACGAAAGACAAGCTATACGAGTAATGTTCACTGTCGTTAGACTGGCATGTTTTAGGCTGGAGATGTCCTTAAGGGCATTAAAAAAGTGAGTTTTGCATGCTCAAGTTCTCATGGGTTCTCATGTGTTATTTTCAGTAGGGCACACCATAGCAAAACGTTTTGCAACAGAAAACTAAAGCAAGCATTTCTTATTGGATGAGTTGACATAGAAACTGGGTGAAGCTATCCTACTAAACACAACCGGAACTCCCATCGATTTTAAAGCAGTAGGATGCCACTTAACATGCACACTGGATTTCATGCAAACACAAGTTAAGAAAAGAGTGGGGAAGAGAAAGGGAGGCAAGCGCGAGTCAAGGAGAGACAAGGCAGATACTGAAAAGATATGGAAAGAGAAGGAGAGGTTGGAGTCTGCAGGTCCGGGAGTCATCCAAAGAGGACCACCTGTTTGTCCTGAGGCCATGAGTCTGATTACTTCCTTCTCATCCTCCACACACACTCACAGAGAGAGACTTTCTATGTGCACCTTTTGAGATCTTTTAACAATAAATAGGTCCTACATCCATAAATCTCGAGCCTGATGTTAGACCAATGGTAGATTACACTAAAGCAGTCAGTTGAGCATGAACACGCTCATACATGCATTTCTCTTACACCCCATGAAGTGTAGGCACACTCACCACACACAGTGGGGTGTCCAATCAAAAAACACATGATTTTCACAAATGGGTAAAAAAGTTATATAATCCTCTTTAAAAAAAACACCAAATGGTCCAAACCTCATGTCTATGGCCAGAATTAGGGTGACCAAATCAATGGAGGCCAGGTTTTAAAAAAAGTGCTAAAAATATAAGGAAAACAGCATTGCGCCAGCTAGGCTGGATTCTGTGCATGAATTAAAGCTACTGGTTGCCTGACAGTCTCACTTTCCCCCTTAAACTAATCTTTCTCCTCAAATCTGCAGGACATAAAACAGTAGAGGTAAGATGGATATAGAGGAGACATGACATGTATACGCTTTTTATATTAATTCCTAATTCCTGTTATTTTCAAAAACAAGCGTCTCTGAAATGTCAACGGAGCACTGAGCTTTATTTTCAAAGCCTTTTACATTTAATTCAGCTCGTGTCATGCTAGTTTTGCGACCCGCGGAAACAACTGATGACAACCAAAATGTAGAATCCTAAAATGTTGAGAAACCTGCACATTATGTCAACAGAGCTCTGTACTTATTATCAGTTGCATTAGGTTACGAAATCTGACTTATTGGATATAATGTCAATGATATGTTAGAAATACCCCACTGAATGATTCAGAACATGAACAATCATATTTGTCTTTGTAAGTTAAATTTTATCGCCAAAGCATGTTTTCAGACACAGTGGACAGACACCCTATTCACACACACACCCCTCCTTATCAGTACACACAGACACACTGCCTTCAGAAAGTATTCACACCCCTTGATTTTCACATTTTGTTGAATTACAGCCCGATTTTAAATTCATCAAATTGAGAATGTGACACTGGCCTACACACAATAGCCCATGTCAAAGTGGAATTGTTTGTATAAATGTGTACATATTAATACAAAATTAAAAGCTGAAATGTCTTGTCAATAAGTATTCAACCCCTTTGTTTATGGCAAGCCTAAATCATTTCAGGAGTAAAAATGTTCTTAACACATCACATAAGCTGCATGGACTTGCTGTGTGCAATAGTGTTTAACATGATTTTTGAATGACTGCCTCATCTGTTTCCCACACATACAATTATCTTTAAAGGTCCCTCATTTGAGCAGTGAGTTTCAAAACAGATTCAACCAAAGACCAGGGAGGTTTTCTAATGCCTTGAAAAGGGAACCTATTGGAAGATGAGTAAAAAAAAAAAAAAAAGCAGACTACACCTTAAAGCATGGTGAAGTTATTACACTTTAGATGGTGTATCAATTAGAGGTCGACCGATTATGATTTCTCAATGCCGATACCAATTGGAGGACCAAAAAGGCCGATACCGATTAATCGGCCGATTTTGTTTATACATTTTTTAAAAATGTGTAATAATGACAGTTACAACAATACTGAATTAACACTTAATTTAACTTAATATAAAACATCAATAAAATCAATTTAACCTCAAATAAATGAAACATCAGCCTCCCGGGTGGCGCAGTGGTTAAGGGTGCTGTACTGCAGCGACCAGCTGTGCCACCAGAGACTCTGGACTCGCGCCCAGGCTCTGTCGTAACCGGAAGGTCCGTGGAGCGACGCACACTTGGCCTAGCGTCGTCCGGGTTAGGGAGGGTTTGGCCGGTAGGGAAATCCTTGTCTCAAGGCCGGGCCGGGCCCAGTGCGCGCTAACCAATGTTGCCAGGTGCATGGGGTTTCCTCCGACACATTGGTGCGGCTGGATTCCGGGTTGGATGGCGCCGTTTTAAGAAGCAGTGCGGCTTGGTTGGGTTGTGTATCGGAGGACGCATGATTTTCAACCTTCATCTCTCCCGAGCTCGTACGGGAGTTGTAGCGATGAGACAAGATAGTAGCTACTAAACAATTGGATACCACGAAATTGGGGAGAAAAAGGGGTCAAATTCAAAAAGTTAATAAATGAAACATGTTCAATTTGGTTTAAATAATGCAAAAACAAAGTGGTGGAGAAGTAATATGTGCCATGTAAAATAGCTAACATTTAAGTTCCTTGCTCAGAACATGAGAACATATAAAAGTTGGTGGTTCCTTTTAACATGACTTCAATATTCCAAGGTAAGAGGTTTTAGGTTGTAGTTAATATAGTATTTATAGGACTATTTCTCTCTATACCATTCGTATTTCATATACCTTTGACTATTGGATGTTCTTTTAGGCACTATAGTATTGCCAGTGTAACAGTATTGCCAGTGTAACAGTATAGCTTCCGTCCCCCTCCTCGCCCCTACCTGGGCTCGAACCCGGAACACATCGACAACAGCCACACTGGAAGCATCGTTACCCATCGCTCCACAAAAGCCGCGGGCCTTGCAGGGCAAGGGGGATAACTACTCCAAATCTAAAAGCGAGTGACGTTTGAAACAGTATTAGCGCACAATCAGCTAACTAGCTAGCCATTTCACATTGGTTACACCAGCCATTAGGCTGATAGGCTTGAAGTCATAAACAGCACTGTGCTTGCGAAGAGTTGCTGGCGAAACACACAAATGTGCTGTTTGAATTAATAATTACGGGCCTGCTGCTGCTCAGACTGCTCTATCAAATCAGACTTAATTATAACATAATAACACACAGAAATATTAGCCTTTGGTCATTAATATGATCGAATCTGGAAACTGTAATTTCGAAAACAAAACGTTTATTATTTCAGTGAAATACGGAACCGGTCGGTATTTTATCTAACGGGTGGCATCTTTAAGTCTAAATATTCTTGTTACGTTGCATAACCTTCAATGTATGTCATACTTGCGTACAATTCTGGCAAATTAGTTTGCAATGAGCCAGGCAGCCCAAACTGTTGCAAATGCCCTGACTCTGCGTGCAATGAACGCAAGATAAATGACAATTTCACCTGGTTAATATAGCCTGCTAAAATGCATTAGTAGTTATAACTAGTGATTATGATTGATTGTTATTTATAAGATAAGTTTAATGCTAGCTAGCAATTTACCTTGGCTTCTACTGCATTTGCGTAACAGGCAGGCTCCTCGTGGAGTGCAATGGTTAGAGCGTTGGACTAGTTAACTGTGCGGTTGCAAGATTGGAACCCCTGAGTTGACAAGGTAATAATCTGTCGTTCTGCCCCTGAACAAGGCAGTTAACCCACAGTTCCTAGGCAGTCTCATTGAAAATAAGAATGTGTTATTAACTGACTTGCCTAGTTAAATAAAGGTATAAAAAATATTTTTTTAAATAAAATATCGGAAATCGGCACCCAAAAATACAGATTTCCGATTGTTATGAAAACTTGAAATCCATTCCGATTAATCGGTCGACCTCTAGTATCAATACACCCAGTCACTACAAATATACAGGTGTCCTTCCTGACTAAGTTGCTGGAGAGGAAGGAAACCGCTCAGCGACTTCACCATGAGGCCAATGGTGACTTTAAAATTAGTTAAAAATATTCCCAGACCTGCATCCTGGCACTAAAACGCACTGCAAAAAAGTAAAGAAATGTACTTTACGTCCTGAATACAAAGCGTTGTTTGGGAAAGACACCACATTTCATATTTTCAAGCATGGTGGTGGCTGCATCATGTTATGGGTATGATTGTCATCGGCAAGGACTAGGGAGTTTTTTTTAGGATAAAAATACAATCAGAATAGAGTTAAGCACAGGCAAAATCCTAGAAGAAAGAAAACCTGGTTCTGTCTGCCTTCCAAAAGACACTGGGAGAGAAATTTACCTTTGAGCAGGACAACCTAAATCAAAAGGCAAACATACACTGGAGTTGCTTACCAAGACAGTGCATGTTCCTGAGTGGCCTAGTTACAGGTATGACCTAAATCTGCTTGAAAATATATGGCAAAGCTTCAAAATGTGTCTAGCAATGATCAACAACCAACTTGACGGAGTTTAAAGAATTTATAATAATGTGCAAATATTGTACAATCCAAGAGTGCAAATACTCTGTAATCGCTACCAAAGGTGATTCTAACATGTATCGACTCAGGGGTGTAAATACTTATGTAAATAAATTGTATTTCATTTTTAAAAGCACATTTTCACTTTGCACTATGGGGTAGTGTGTGTAAGAGAAGGTAAGAGAAAAAAGGTTTAATCATTTTGGAATTGAGACAAAGAAAACAATTTGGAATAATTTGAGGGGTATGAATTCACTCCACAGACAAACACACAATACCTGGTCTTCAGAGGCCTGCAGGGACTTCAGCGATTGGTCAAAACCCCTCAGCTCCTCCTCCAGGGCCCTGGCTTTGCTGTTAGTGCAGGGAGGGGGCGGAGTCACACATGCGGTGCAGGGGGGCGTATGGAGGGTGGGGGGTGGGTCATGCGTTGAATTTAGGTTGGACCCCGAGAAACATGCAGAGACGGACAGATGGGGGAGGAGGGCATTTATTAATTAGGATGCAGAACCATTGTTATGCAAACACACAAGTTTATTCTCATGGCCATGGGAACAGTGAGGATGGGGCCAGTTTGGGATGATACCGGAAGTGGGACTGCTATAATGCAGAGCCGTATCAAATACTTTTAAAAACTTGAGCTGTGCTTGATTTTGTTGGTCCAATACAATGGAACAGTCACAAAAGTGCCAACTCCAAGCAGTATTTGTATTTAAATATAGCGTCAAGCAGCCCCTCAAACTACAGCCCCACAATGTCACCATCAGAACAAATTGGACAGATCGCCATAGGATTTGCCACTTCTGTACTCCTTACCACGCTTGCCAAATATCAGAACTCAACAGATCACACAAAATTCTTTGGATGATGTATTTTTGAACATTTGTATTAATGTGGTCTTCTCCAGAACCGCTCAGCACCAAACTTGGTATATAGCATCAATGGATACATCTTTAAAACGCTAGGTTTTCCAAGACTCTCGCTCAAACAATATGGCCGCTGTAAGACAATGAGCTTGTTTTTCCCTGTCCAACAATGCAACCATGCGGCCAAAGAACTATACTCTACAGGTTAGCTAGACTCATCCCTGAGTGTGCCAAATTTCCTCAGGTCAAGTGCAATCAAGGTAGTCAGATCAAGAAGAATAAATAAGTGCCGTTATAGCGCCACCGGATGGTCGATTTAAACGTGCTCACATTGAGTTGACAGTGTTTGGAATATGTCTATCAAGTTCTTACAATACGAATAATGTGTCTGATTTATATGCATTTATGTGCCAGGTCAAGACCACTTGAATGTTCATTGGTCAGTAGCAGCCATGTTTGAGATGATAGAGGGGATCTTCAATCGCTTGTTATAGCGTGACCAACTGGCACAGCACTGCACGAGAGGATGTGGCCTAGATTTGCTGCTTGAACCCCTAATACATGACTCTGGCCTGGTATAGTGATGTAGACCGGGAATTGTTCAAATATATTCCAAATGAGACATCAAGATGTATGTTTGCATTCTGCATCGTGTAGTTCTGTAGTTGTGTGACCAGAGTATGTTTAATACAGAGCTACAATGCTGTACATGTCAAATTGATGCAGTATTTTGTGTGTAATAGATCTCTACATTCATTTGGAGGAAAACAACAGTATAACTAAATTATTTGACAAAATCCTATTCGGCTGTGTGGAATAAGTGATGTAACATACCACTAGTGTAGTTCTGTGTGTGTGTGTGTAACTATTGTGCAGTTCAATCACGTGGCCACTCACGCCTCAGCAAGCTCTGCCCTCTCCTCCGTGCGCTCGTGATCCCCCTCGATGATCAGCAGCTTACGAGCCACCTGTAGACACACACACACACACAATTAATTACTGCCAGTTGCACAAGATGGCAGATGGAAACAATTGCTCGCAAGATGTACGCAGATGGTGAACAGGTGAAGTGTGAGTAAAGAGGCCCACTGTGGATATAAATTGGGTACATCTAGGGAAAAACTGTACTAGTGAGCTTACAGCCTCATGTGAGAAGAAAAGTATGCGATGACCTCATCCACTTGTGTCTCGATGTTACCTCATTGTGTCCGTGTGTGTGCGCATATGAGGTAGTACTAAAGCATTGTGTGTGTGTGTGTGTGTGTGTGTGTGTGAGAGAGATATCCTCACCTCCTCGTACTTGCGGTCAGCCTCCTCAGCAATGTGCTTGGCCTCTTTCAGCTGGATCTCCTGTAGCTCCATCTTCTCCTCATCCTTCAGGGCCCTATTCTCAATCACCTTCATGCCCCTGGAACAAACGCGGACATGTTAGATGTAATGTATCATCTAGGAATTCATTTGGTATTGAAACTTAGGATACGAAAAATGTAACACGGTGGTAATACGCCAATACTCGATATTAGACTTTGGATATTTGTCAAACTAAACACATATACTTAATATTGCACACTGTCAGCAGCATGTGACACTACATTTCACACACTCTGGGAGACACAAAGGAGGGAGAAACTCAAAGGGTGCATTAGAGAAAGACATACAATCAATTAAGATAGATAGCGAGACCAAACACAAATCATCAAAGATAGTGGTAACTAACCCAAGAAGTATCAACCGGCATCGTTTCCAATTGGAGCAAATGAAGCACAACGGGCAGAACAAGCAAAGAGGTGGGAAGAGCCAAGAACGAGCTAGAGAGAGCCTATTGGCATGATGTAGCATGTATTTACATATTTTCATTAGGAAATGCAAAGTCTGAAGTGCACGTGTGCAATAACTCAATTCGCCCTTGCACTCTTAAACATTTTTTAGCAGAATGTTGGCCAAGTTTCATCTAGCTCCATCCTCTCATCCCACTGGACATCCTCTCATCCCACTGGACATCCTCTCATCCCACTGGACATCCTCTCATCCCACTGGACATCCTCTCATCCCACTGGACATCCTCTCATCATCCTCTCATCCTACTGGACATCCTCTCATCATCCTCTCATCCTACTGGACATCCTCTCATCCTACTGGACATCCTCTCATCCTACTGGACATCCTCTCATCCTACTGGACATCCTCTCATCCTACTGGACATCCTCTCATCCTACTGGACATCCTCTCATCCTACTGGACATCCTCATCATATTTGAGGGGAAGTTCTAAACAGATCCTTCAGATGTATACCCCCGTGATGTGTACGCGTTTCCCCTTTTGTCTGTCATCGGTGCGCCCATGTGCTTTCACTTCCAGTCCAATAAAGACAAACTGACTAGGTTTAAACCAGGGATGGTCAACTGGCAGCCTGCATTTACAGGACCAGTCAAAAGTTAAACCACCTACTCATTCAAGGGTTTTTCTTTATTTTTACTATTTTCTACATTGTAGAATAGAAGTGAAGACATCAAAACTATGAAATAACACATGGAATCATGCAGTAACCAAAAAAGTATTAAACAAATCAAAATATATTTTGTATTTGAGATTCTTCAAAGTAGCCACCCTTTGCATAGACAGCTTTGCAATCTAGGCATTCTCTCAACCAGATTCATGAGGTAGTCACCTGGAACGCATTTCAATTCACAGGTGTGCCTCGTTAAAAGTTCATTTGTGTCATTTCTTTACTTCTTAATTAATGCATTTGAGCCAATCAGTTGTGTTGTGAAATGGTAGGGGTGATATACAGAAGATAGCCCTATTTGGTAAAAGACCAAGTCAAGTTTATGGCAAAAACAGCTCAAATAAACAAAAGAGAAACGACAGTCCATTACTTCAAAACAAAGGAAAATTTAAAGATTTTTGAACGTTTTTTCAAGTGCAGTCGCAAAAAGCATCAAGCACTATGAAACTGGGTCTCATGAGGACCGGCACAGGAATGGAAGACCCAGAGTTACCTCTGCTGCAGAGGATAAGTTCATTAGTTACCAGCCTCAGAAATTGCAGCCCAAATAAATGCTTCAGAGTCCAAGTAACACATCTCAACTGTTCAGAGGAGACTGTGAATCAGGCCTTCATGGTCAAATTGCTGCAAAGAAACCACTGCTAAAGGATACCAATAAGAAGAAGCCACTTTTTTGGGCCAAGAAAGACGAGTAATGGAGTCCAAATTGGAGATTTTTGGTTCCAACCGTGGTGTCTTTGTGAGATGCAGAGTAGGTGAACAGATGATCGCCGCATGGGTGGTTCCCACCGTGAAACATGGAGTAGGAGGTGCTTTCCTGGTAACAATGTGAGGGATTTATTTAGAATTCAAGACACACTTAACCAGCATGGCTCCAACAGCATTCTGCAGAAAAACGCCATCCCATCTGGTTTGCGCTTAGTTGGACTCTTTTTTCTTCCCCCAACAGGACGACCCAAAACACCTCCTGGCTGTGAAAGGGCTATTTGACTAAGTAGAGTGATGGAATGGTGCATCAGATGACGTGGCCTCCACAATCACCCGACCTCAACCCAATTGAGATGGTTTTGGCGCCCCCCCCTCAGGTTTGAGCCGTGGGGGATCTTCTTGGGCTATACTCAACCTTGTCTCAGGGAAGTAAGTTGGTGGTTGAAGATATCCCTCTAGCGGTGTGGGGTCTGTGCTTTAGCAAAGTGGGTGTGGTTATATCCTGCCTAGTTGGCCCTGTCCGGAAGTATCGTCGGAAGGGGCTACAGTGTCTCCCGACCCCTCCTATCTTAGCCTCCAGTATTTATGCTGCAATAGCTTGTGTCGGGGAGGGGGGGGGGGTAAGGTCAGTCTGTTATATCTGGAGTATTTATTCTGTCTTATCCCGTGTCCTGTGTGAAATTAAGTAAGCTCTCTCTAATTCTCTCCTTTCTGTGGACCTGAGCCCTAGGACCATGCCTCAGGACTACCTGGCCTGATGACTCCTTGCTGTCCCCAGTCCACCTGGTCGTGCTGCTGCTCCAGTTTCAACTGTTCTGCCAGTGGCTATGGAACACTGACCTGTTCACCAGACGTGCTACCTTGTCCCGGATCTGCTGTTTTCGACTCTCTCGACCGCACCTGCTGTCTCCAACTCTGAATGATTGGCTATGAAAAGTCAACTGACATTTACTCCCGAGGTGCTGACCTGATGCACCC
Source organism: Oncorhynchus mykiss (assembly GCF_057628025.1). NCBI lineage: Eukaryota > Metazoa > Chordata > Actinopteri > Salmoniformes > Salmonidae > Oncorhynchus > Oncorhynchus mykiss. The sequence continues at coordinate 28,716,410 of NC_143051.1, forward strand.
TCTACAACCACTGATGATTCTAATTATTATTATTTGACCCTGCTGGTCATCTATGATCATTTGAACATCTTGGCCATGTACTGTTATAATCTCAACCTGGCATAGCCAGAAGAGGACTGGTCCCCCCTCAGAGCCTGGTTCCTCTCTAGGCTTCTTCCTTTATTAGGAAGTTTTTACTAGCCACCGTGCTTCTACATCTGCATTGCTTGCTGTTTGGGGTTTTAGGCTGGGTTTCTGTGTAGCACTTTGTGACATCGGCTGATGTACAAAGGGCTTCATCAATACATTTGATTGATTTATGAGTTGGGGTGAAGGAAAAGCAGACAAGAAGTGCTCAGCATATGAAGGAACTCCTTTAAGACTAATCCTCATTAAGCTGGTTGAGAGAATGTCAAGTGTGTACAAAGCTGTCATCAAGGCAAACGGTGGCTACTTTGAAGAATCTAAAATATATTTTGATTTGTTTAAAAAAAACTTTGGTTACATGATTCCATGTGTTACTTCATAGACGTCTTCATTATTATTCTACAATGAAAAAAATAAATAAAGGAAGTACCTTGAGTAGGTGTGTCCAAACTGACTGGTACTGTAGGCCCACAAGCCACTGTGGCTCCTCCAATTGTTGTGCCCCCAACTCCATCAAAGTTGCCCATCCCTGGTTCAGACCAGTGACTATGGCCAAGTCCCCACTTTTTCTAATATGTCTTACTTCATGGGATCCCATGTTAAAAAGTCATGCTTCCTTTGCTGCATAGGGGCCTTCGATAAATTATTTGTGGGTGCTTATATTAGTCCTATTTCAAACACGTACAAGTGTATACAACTTTATGCAAATGACACACCATTTCCAACAGTTGACCAAGGCTATGATAGAGCTGCAATCGGAGATTCTTGCCTTACAGAAAGCCCTGGTTGGTTTATAATTCATACTTGCTGGCAAGAGTAAATAGATGTTCTTGCATGCTAACAGATGACTGGAAGTCTGTGGGTAATGCTATTTAGCATTGGCTCGCAAAACTACCTATAATTTCCTTCATACTGGACACAGACATAAAAATGGTATCCATGAGTTCATCTGACCCTAGGGGAGAAGATAAAGGGCCTCATTGCCAAAATCCCAAAGTATCCCTTTAAAACAGTGGTGTTTGGAGAATTACAGTGTTTTCCCCTTTCTGTTCACGTGCGCTGTGTTCCACTGACCTCTCACTTTCGTCTGCAGCCTTTTCTGCCTCCTCCAGTTTCTGCAGAGCGGTCGCCAGTCTCTCCTGGGCCCTGTCCAACTCCTCCTCAACCAGCTGGATACGCCTGTTCAGGGAAGCAACTTCAGCCTCAGCCTGTATCAGGGACGGGGAGAAAGGGAAAGAGTTGGACGTATACTGACATTTAGCCTCAAATTTAAATGGAATTGACCTCAACCCCTCTTTCAACATACGATTTACTGTATATGCCATGATATGATTTATATAGTGTTTTTTCTAGTGCTCAAAGCACGTAACATTGCATCACATCTCACGTTGTCCACCGATGTAGGAGGCTAGACTCAATGCTCCAGTCAGATGACCATTTATTCACCTTGATTTTCTCACACGCATCCGTCCAGTTATGTTCAGTGTAACGCAACACTGCAGAATTTGTTCCTTTGTATTCTGTGAGCTCAACGCACCGTTTCTCTATCAAGCATTAACTGTTGGAAGATGTAAGATGTCATTTGTAACAGGTCAATATTTGTATTAGTTAAGAGCAGAACATGTGGTAATTAACTACAATGACCACAAGTCAGTGTTCCTACAGATGCGCGTTATCAGTGAGGGAGTTCTATTACGCTGGGCAGGGTTTTCCAGAAAATAAATGTTTGAAGCTTTAACTAGTTTTCCTTGGGGAGACGGATAAAGCTTTATCAAATTACTTTTGTGAAAACACAGAATCCTACACGTCCTTTACCGTCCATTTTTGAAGCCACTCCTCAGTATAAGGCACATGACCGCCAGCTTGGAGTTTGCCAAAAGGCACCCAAATACTCTCAGATCCAAGATTGAACTCTTTGGCCTGAATGCCAAGTGTCATGTCTGGAGGAAACCTGCCACCATCCCTACGGTGAAGCTTGGTGGTGACAGCAGCATCATGCTGTGGGAATGTTTTTCAGCAGCAGGGACTGGGAGACTAGTCAGGATTGAGGGAAAGATGAATGGAGCAAAGTACAGAGAGATTTATTTTAACCTTTTTTTCCATCCTAATTTTGTGGTATGCAATTGGTAGTTAGTCGTCTCATCGCTGCAACTCCCGTACGGACTCGGAGAGGTGAAGGTCGAGAGCTGTCCGTCCTCTGAAATACAACCCAACCAAGCAGCACTGCTTCTTGATCCAACGCCCACTTAACCTGAAAGCCAGCCGCACCAATGTGTCGGAGGAAACACCGTACACCTGGCTACAGTGTCAGCGTGCACTGTGCCCAGCCCGCCACAGGAGTCCCTAGTGCGCGATGGGACAAGGACATCCCTGCCGGCCAAACCCTCCCCTAACCCGGGCGACGCTGGGCCAATCGTGCACCACCCCACGGGTCTCCGCGACCAAGCCTGGACTCGAACCCAGTACAGAGAGATATTTGATTTTAAAAAACTGCTCCAGAGTGCTCAAGACCTCAGACTGGGGCAAGGTTCACCTTCCAATAGGACAACGACCCTAAGCACACAGCCAAGACAAAGCAGGAGTGGCTTCGGGACAAGTCTCTGAATGTCCTTGAGTGGCCCAGCCAGAGGCCAGACTTGAACCCGATCTAACATCTCTGGAGAGACCTGAAAATAGTGGTGTTGCGATGCTCGTTCTCCAACTTGACAGAGCTTGAGAGGATCTGCAGAGAATAATGGGAGAAACTCCCTAAATACAGGTGCGTCAAGCATGTAATGTCATACCCAAGAAGACTTGAGGCTGTAAATCGCTGACAAAAGGTGCATAAAGGACTGAGTAAAGGGTAGGACTACTTATGTAAATGTGTTTTGTTCTTTCATTTTAATACATTTGCAAAAATCTAAAAACCTGTTTTCGCTTTATCAAAATTGAATATTGGGTGAAGAGTGATGAAAATGTTTTATTTAATCAATTTTAGAGAAAGGCTATAAGGTAACTTAGTTGTGGAAAGTTACGTGTCTCAGCCTCTTGCGAATTGAAGGAAATGTATGAAACAGATGATAGATCTCACACCACTGGGGAGAAGATGGAGCTAGATTACATTCTGCTAATTCTCTCATTGATGAAATATTGGATTTAAATGCAGTTTTGCCCCCCAAAACTAAAATATGTTATGGACTGAGTGCACTAAGTTTTGTAGACTTGACTCTTTGGTAAAATGTCTTCCTGGGGCGGCCATGATTTAGCAGTGGCGTGCCTCTCTGCTTGGGGAAACAACATTTATTGCATTTTAAAACTAGTTTCATTGGGAAGGCAGATAAAAGCCTTTTTATCCAAAGCAATCACTTTTGCATGTGAAAACTGAATCCTACTCATTAATCCACGTGCTTAACCTACACCGCTCTTGTTTTGAGCAGACTTGACCTTCGGCCAAAACTGGGCACCTGGCTCAAGTCTGGAAAGCAGCCCAGTTCCAAAACAAACACAATCAACACTAACCCGGTTCATCCGGGGCATTTATCATTGGAGACAACTATCAGGAAACAAACAAACAAAAAGTCACAAAAAAATAAAATAAACCTTTCCTCAGAGGATGTCATCATCCCCCTGATGAGGATGAGCTGTCCAATTAGTGGTCTACTTGTGTTCATATTTTGAATGATGTGTATAGGCCCACACCATTCCAACACAGAAAATATTTGTTTTAACACACATAATGAACAAAACTATTAAACCCATATTGTAATTAATTACAGGTCATGTCCACAAACACTGGACAGTTACTTTAAAACCCAATCCCTCAATGACTTCAATTTCAAAAATCTGGTCATAAAGCCCCCACCCATGTTGCGCAACACCTTCCACTAACAATTCCTTTGTAATGTTACTCAACAATACACAACCCATTTGATAGGTGTCAATGGGAGATTACCTAAAAACACCTCACTTCGATACAGCTACGACCGGAAATGACTTGTTCGTAGCAGGTTAGGAGACTTAGGTTAAGGTTAGGAAAAGGTTTAGCGAAAATGCTCTCCTAACCCTGTAGTTCCCAACCAGCGGTACTAAGACTTGGTCTACGACTCATGATGCCATAAATATACTGGTAAGATGCACGAGAGGATACTTCAGGTGTTCTCCGGCACAGCATTTCGCTACACTCGCATTAACATCTGCTAACCATGTGTATGTGACAAATAAAATTTGATTTGATGGTGGTACAGTAACAGATAACGGTTGGGTACCACTGTCCTAACCTGCTACGAAAAGTCCCATGTCAATAGGCTCCTTGTAGGGCGGGGGTGTAACGTTAAAATGTTAATTGCATGAATGACAACCCAGTCCAAGTGGTAGTATACTTTTAAAAAGAAACAATGTAGCCTATCTGCGCACGTCGATCTAATAGTCAAAATGCCAAATAAATATATTTAAAAAATGGTCATGTCGATGGATGATTCTAAAATATCATTTTACCTGTTCTCTTGATGTTTTCTCCACCTCGACCTGTCTCTGAAGAAGTTCAGCTCGCTCTTCGGCTTCATCTGCCTGTTGCTGTAAAACTTTGATCTTTCGCTTAACTGCGTCGATACTGTTGTTTCCAGACATTTTATTTTTGTTTGAGAGAGTAGGTTAGTCCTAGTTAGTTTTCCCTTCTTTAAAAAAAGTTTTATAACTTCGGCACGAGTTCTTCAGAACGGGAGAAAAAAAAGCAGCAACGCCCTGCCAAATGGTCAAACGTTGATTGTAGTAGGGTAGTGGCGTGGGAATATGCGTTCTTCCTCCAAACAGCAGGGACCCTCAATAACGCATTTAAGATTGACACTGGTCTAACCGAATTTCGTCCAAAATTCGTGTTTTCAAAGTAGCCTAATCCGGTTAGGTGTTTTAAATAGTTTCTGCTGCTATCATTTACCAGGAATACGCAAAAATGTTGTAATTTTTTTTATTCTACAGACGTGGCAAGCTAACAGTCCTAATTCATTGGCTTCCGCTGTGGAAAATGGGACGAATTCTTTCAATTGCACGCGGTTATAATTTAAGCTCAATCAAACGAATGAATGAATTAAAAATTGGTTTAACAAGGGATTTGCTGTCCGTTCTCTCCCCTGTCTCTAATCACTATGCCCTGCCCGCTTGGTTCAGCTCTTTCCTTTTCAACCCACTTCCGGCTTGCTCCACACCCAAATGTCTGGCGTAGACAATAAACTGGAATGCTGATCCAGAGTCAGCCCCTAGAACACTAGTTGGTCCCCAGAAGGAAAGTTTAAAAAATGATCCCGTCAGCACATTGAGCACAATGTATCTTCGACCGGAAAGCACTCCTTGGTTACACGTGTCCTGACCAGGTGAAGTGACGTTTCATTTATAAATCACTCGCATTCCAAGCCACTCCCGATGTAGCAAATGAAAGTACATGTAAGGGGGGATTCACCTGCATGAGAATGTCATCTCAACATCACGATTTAGTACACATTTGTTTGAATGGTGTAAGTGTGTGTCTATCTACAGGCTATTTTGTATGGAATGCCTACTTGTTCATCATATGTGACTACTTGCTTTGTATGTGTACATTTGTTTGCTTGTCAACACATTACACCTGAAGCCTCCAGATACCAAATATGACTGCTTCTTCATTCCTTCCTGTTGCACAACAACTTGAGGATGCTGAGACATGCACCACAACACACACACAAATCAAGTCACTACTTGTGAGCCATCACTAAATTCAGTGTGATATAAAACAAGAAAATGCACATTGTCTTGTTAAATTTTGGTTTAAAGATGGGTTATGAAAACATCAGGCCTAGCTAATAATTCAATTATGCCCAAAATAATATTTCCTTGTGAGATAAAGTGTTTTGAATGGAATTGAACTCTTCAATTTCAGTGAATAAACAGAGCTGTGAAGGTTTTTGTGTTTCAAACAGGTCTTGGCCCTCCCTTCCTGTCTCTCACTACCAGGATT